>NC_060207.1:101978000-102307000 GCF_021130785.1 Homalodisca vitripennis
AACACGCAGCCCCGCCTCCCGCCACTACGCTGGTTATTTGGAGAAACAAACGGAACTTGAAAAAAAAAACAGCCCTCGTATATGTTTATTGTAAGTTATAAAAATTGCATGTGTGTGTGTGTGTGTGTGTGTGTGTGTGTGTGTGTGTGTGTGTGTGTGTGTGTGTGTGTGTGTGTGTGCTTATGTGGTATAAACTCCTAAGTTATTTATTAATCTTTTATAAACAAACATAAAATAATATGAACTATTAATTTTTCAAAACAAAACTGTAACAAAACATTAACAGAGAAATAAATTAAAACCACATGCTATTTGTTGTTAAAAATCATTCTAGGAAAAACATACTCAAATGTACTAACCCCATCAGAGAAATATAGCAGTCCAATGCCAATCGGGATGAAAGTAATTCCCACGATGAAGAAAGTAGGCAGAACAGTTCCTGCTGTCAAGATTGGTTGCCAGGCTGGAAGGCGCTGCTGTTTAAAAGCACTATCTGTAAATTAAAATCATATTTATAAAATCCTCATTTTATTACATTGTTATTACTCCATTTCTAAGATTATGTAAATAAAGAATATTTGAGTTTGACTTTGTTACTTAGAGTACAAAATATCTTTTTTTATCACTTAACCACAACAAAAGCATACAATAATCATTTGACTGATAAAAGTACAAAATGAAAGGCAAAAAATATTAGAAATTTAAAAGATTATATCTAACAATGTTTTTATATGGTAACAAATCCTAAATCAGCCAATACTTCAAAACATATATTTTTGACAAAATAATTCATTGGTGCTCTTTTTTAATTAAACCTATGATAAACTTAGCTAATTTCTCTTCATCATTAAAGTAACTCAGTTTTAAATCTCAGCTATAAACTTGTAGTAAAATTTGCAGGATACATATGATCATAATTAGTGCCCAACACTAATGTTTCAAGGCTGGACCATTCTCCAAACCTTTTGTATTGAAATTAACAAACGGAAAACACATTTTCTTTGATGGCGATATAAATGTGAATACTAGACGGCTGCAAATGACTTTAAAATTACACTCAGGACTTCACAAAAAGGAGTATATATTCCTATTGTATAACAGACCAGGAAGTATTTTTAGCCAGAGCTATATTACAAAGCTGTAAGTCCCAATTCACGTAAGTGCCACCAATTCCGAAATTTCTGCTGCAATATCTAAATTTAGGGTACTTTGGTATTATTCGGAGCGCACTATATTTGGGAGACTGGGGACTTTAAATGAATAGACTTTATTTGACTTACCGTGAAAATTACAGATCGTTATAATGACGGGGGTTCTTGTTTTCTGCCTCCCAAAAGGAAGTGATATCTGAGAGAAGTAGGCCACTTTGTCCTTATCTACTACTTGTTATTAGAGTATATAAGTAAGAAAATACACAAGTACGTATTATAAATATATAAATTTAATTATCTCCATCCCCCTAGAAAGCACCCAAATTCAAGCTCAGCTCACATGAGTGCTCATAAAGGTTTTTTTCACTTTGGTACTACTAATGACATATTTATGATAACCTAATCTAAACCAGTTTATATCACATAATAACAAGTAGTAGATAGGGACAGAGTTGCCTCCTCGCCAACATCGCTTCCTTCTGGGAGGCAGATAACAAGAACCGATCATTATAATAACTCGTAATTTTAATAGAAAGTCAAATAAAGTCTGTTTTCTTTCTAATAATGTAGTTTTATGAGTGTCAAGTAAGAAAAACCTTACCAAAAATAGTGACCTCCAGATAATACCAAAGTACCAAATTTAGTATAAAAGATTGGGAGAAGGCTTTTTCTTAGTTGATATTTAGTTCTGTAGAAAGTGCACGAATCGGCCATAACACGAATACCTCTGGCCAATACAGCTATATAGAAAACCAAACTTGAAAAAACACAAATATTGTAAATTTACCTAACCAGAACTTCCTATAATCTTGTAAGAAAAATAGTTCCACTTTGAATGTTCTAAAATTCATTATTTATCATTTAAATACCATAAAACCTTTTACTGTTTTTTTTTTTTTTTTTCAGGACAATAGCAATAGGTTAATTACGCAAATCTCCTTTCTAGAGTTGATAAAAATAAATTTTAAGAAACTGTATGGACCAGTAACTAAACTGTTCTGACCACACGACACTCAGATAAGCCCAGGGGCCTGATAACCCTGAAAACCATAGATAACAAGGAGCACAGTACACAAATATACATTTACATTTCAATTATTACAGAACAAAGTTATTTGTGATTTCCACCCTATAAAACCATATACATTATTGTTCAGGAGAATGAGCAGAATACGTTAAAAACGTTAAAATTTTTATTGATTATTTTTACAGTTAACCCCACTGATACCTTCTATTTGTACCATACACGATTTAAGTTTGTTTGAATTAATTTGGAACAATAATGTCGAACTGGGGTAGGGTACGATAAGCGGACCCGGCTTTTTATATCGAAAATAGCAAACGATATTTACTTAATCATAATCATTGATATAATCAATCGATACTGATTAATTATTTTGAATAATTAACTTAAATAATCTATATTAACAGCTGTGGTAAATCTTAAGATCAGCGACTACCGCTCCGATCGCCGTAATTTTTTTCATACTAACACAGGTTAACGTAATTTCACCGAAAAAAATAGTCCTGGTTGTCGCCGTAGCCGTTTACTCCCCCCCAAAAAAATTTGAAAAAAATAAAATTAAAAAAAAAACCTGACTGACAGTGCATTTATTAGTTTCTTTGGTGTTATTATAGGGCAGTAGTCCAGGTACTACTTCTAGTATAAACTCGTCTTATCTTATCAGTGATAAACGCGTGCCGCTTATCTTTTGCCTGTAATGAAACCTGCGTTATTTCTGTCTGAGTTTTGTGTATGTAAGCAGTCATGGCGTGATCTAGGCTTGGACTTTGCAAGCTCGAGTTAATTTTTTTTCTAAAAGAGCAAGCAGCGCAAAGCGCTGTGCAGCAGGCAAGCAACGTGTGATCTGAGTTTTGAATAGGCAAGCCAGGGTCTTTTTAGCGTGTGACAAGAATCGTCGCACGCCGTGTCAATAACTTCACTAATTATTTCTTGTCCATGTGGATTTGTTTGTTTATGTCTGGCGGTCAATCGAAGCCGTCCTATAGGTCACGTGATTCACCCGGCCAATCGTAAACTTTCCTGTTTGTCACGTGACTACTGTCAACTCATCAAAACGACCATGGTCGGCCATTGTTTTTAGCTTGATAGTAGAAAATCTTGTTATTTATGTGTTTTGTATTGCCAACATTGTACTGCCGAAAAACTGGTTTTTATATGTTAGATAATCGGGACTATTTTTTCGGTGAAATTATGTTTACCTATGTTAGTATGCAAAAAATTACGGTGATTGGAACGGTAGTCGCTGATCTTAAGATTTACCACAGCTGTAAACATGGGTAGGGTACAATAAGCGGACCCGGTTTTTTTATATCGAAAGTAGCAAACTATATTACTTAATCATAACCATTGATATAATCAATCGATACTGATTAATTATTTTTAACAATTAACTTAAATAATCCTACAACAGCTGTAAACACTTTCAAATAACACACGTAATGTAATATTTCAATTTTACATAAGTAACATTTGATTATTAAAAATGGCAGTCAATATTAGAAAATTACATAACATTTCTTTGAAAGATGATAAGACATGTTTTTCGTGACTTCAACATGTTGAGACTCGTACCGAAAAACCCATTATGTGAAATTTGTGGGAAAGAAACAACTGTAACTGTGAGAGGAGCAAATATGGTCGTCTTCAGTTTTCCTAATTTTGGTTATAATAATTTTTTTGATCACTGTTTATATTAAATTCACATTTTAAGGTAATTATCATATTAACGGCCGGGGCGGAAAAATACGAGTTTTGCGTTCTTAACTTATTGGAATCGTCCTATATAAAAAAAGTATAAGGTTTGATGGGGTGGAAATGAGAAATAACGAAGTTCTAGAAAATAAAAAATTAAATAACTTTCCAGTAATATCTCCATGTTTTACATCCACGTCTAGCGTCACGTGACCTTTTGTGGCCAATGATTGAACCTCGTGATGACGTCATCGGTTGCGCCGCCATCTTTGCAAACGTAAATGAGAAATTACAGAAATGAGCAGAATTTTGATCAAAATTAATAATGTTTTTCTTAATTTCGAGAAAAAAATTAATTACGAGTGCCTCCGGCCATCAGCGCGGGCTTCGGCAGCACCTTTGGTGCTGCCGAAGCCCGCGCTGATGTCAATAAAAGAAAAACATCCCTCGAGATAGTACCTATCAGTAAAATATAAAATTCTAGAGGGGCTGATCAAAAATATAAATTGAAATGTAATGCAAAGGCAATTATGTAAAGTTAAAAAACTAAATAAATCATGAAAAACTCAAATATATAGATGGATATTAACAGAGAACACTTACCATTAGTGTGTTGGCGGATATAGCTAAACAGCAGCAACAAAAAAGTGGTCTATCACAACGAAACGACAAAGTCTCCCGGTTTAAAAACACCGCTCGACCGCACGACGAACAAATACACTCATTTTAAAAAATGCCCTGTTCTATTAAAAAAGAGATAATTTCGTTTCGGTTAAAACGTAAGCTCTTTACGTGCCCTACGAAACACTCCGACACACACAATTCACTAGGGTTGGTTGAACTAGTGGATGGTTGATTCATCATTGTAAACTCACTCACTCAATCCGACCTACTGAACACGATATCTTGTGTAGAACTGACCTATGCCCCGGACAACTCAGATAACAGGTATGCTATCAGGCTGCTATCAGTCCCGGCCGCAGATAATATTCAAGTAAACAGATTATCCAGACACAGCACACAAACTGAACATTAAAACATTAGAAACTTTACCACTTATCAATATACCCCCTAAAATCATGTTATTTGTCATTTGCACCCCCTAGTACTATATATATTTTTTGTTCAGGAGGGTGAGCAGAATACGTTGGTAACGTCAAATTCGTGATTTGCCGCCCCGGCGTTTAATCTTACTGGTACCCATTTTAATTTAAAACATATGATTGTTATTGAGGACTATAGATACTTTTATATTGATTGATAGTCTAGGATATGAGATGCGAATATTAGGTATCGATGATTACATTCTTCTATATAAAAAACCGGGGTCCGCTTATCGCCATCGAAATGAATTATGTTATAGACTTTAAAGATTGTATTATAGTAAAGCTATGTTTTTTTAAGTAAAATAAATATAAGCAGGTAATATATAACACAACTTTATTTATACTAAGTTTGAGCAGTGTAAGTTGGTACTTTATTATTACTTTACAAGGTAAACATGTCTAACAGCATTTAAGTTAAATCGTTCTAATCCATAGTTTGATCACTGGAGTGCTGGAAGCTTATACACTGTAACCAGGTATATTTTTATTGATTCTAAACATAGCATGACATAACACTTACCAGCAGGTCTCTTGCTCCTTATGTTGGATGATTCCGATGTAGACATTTCGAAGTCAATTTATTTCCACCAATAATAGGAAAGTTTATAATACAATTAAATTAATGAACCAATGGGTTATATTTTAGGTCTAACAGTTCAAACCAGAAAAATGAACTCATAACCCTATTAAATTACTATTTAACCAAATTATAAAATATTAAATAACAAACCAACAATAATTACAATAACTATTAATAGTCTTAGAGTGCTCTCTTTGGTTACCTAATATAAGAAAACAGATTGCACACGTTACCAATCAGAAACGAGAAACGAACCAACTCACTCACGTAAACATAATATCTATCTAGTAGCCTATATGCATCAAAGAATCAGTAAGTCACCATTCACCAATACCAGCTGCTCAGCTGAATGTGCACTTGCGACTTAGAAAACGTCTCAGTAAGACATAGAGTAGAAATAAAGAATATATGTACATTCGATGTCTACGCGTACAGGATTCAACTATGTTCATTCCTTAATTTTGAATAGCATTAATATTCTATTTATTTTTATACATTCAGCGGTAACTATGTATCAGTATATTTTAGAACAAGAAGCATTTACACGAATATAAACATATATAAAGCTACACGATAAGATGGTTTTGCTGTACATGAGCAAATTTTACAATATAGTGCACTGTTCACTTTCCCGAAAACGCAAATTAAACGGTGCACACATTAAGTTAATTAACCGTATCTTGTATTAATGAACAGTATTAACACGATTCATTAATACATTGTTATCTTCATTTATACGGCACACTCAGTTTATAAGTGTTTTGCCATAATGACATTGAGTGTACGTATATGGACAATCAAAGGTAATGTATATTATTATACAGTAGAGCTGTATTATTTTAAATTAATCTGTATCATTATAATTACTAAAGTTTAACTCTGCTAAGAGACACTTGTAAAATTGGAACACTAGACGCACGATTATTATGTTATTATTGGATAGTATTTTATTTAAATTTTACAACTTTGACTTTAATTTGTATTATTTGTGGTCGATTCAATTAATATTTTATAAAATTGAGAAACATTTATGGTAATTTAACTATCCAACATTTTTTAATGTTTTATCGGCACATTTAACTTGTCTTTAAAATGTTTGATTATATAAGATTCAACTAAGTAATTTGATTTAAAATGAAATATATTTACAAGAACATAGAGTAATTGTATATAAAGGTACAGTTAACCTTACTTAGTTAACTGGGTTTCTTTGGGATTTACCATTTTATAAAGTTGTAGCACTATGTTAATCGCACATACTCATGTTACATAAAGTGCAGACTTTTTTATTTTTTTGTCCCGGTTGTCAGGGTTGAACACGAGATCCTATTTCGGAAGGTCGAGCATCAACAGAGATTAGGGGCGTCTCCCAATCGTGGATTGCGTCTTATTTGAAGAAACGGCCGCAAACTGTTTACATACTTTATACGAATAGTTTGAAATGTGAGTAATTGAGTCATTCCAAGGAAATTCGAAGAAAATCAGTTTCCCCAGGTTCAATTCTTGTGCCAATCCCCTTCTTAATCTTTATAAACGATTTGCTGGCAACATAATCAAAAGTACGGCGGCTGAGAGGCCCAAGCTAAAATGGTCAATGATGAAATAAACGCTGTTCCCAATTACTCGTCTTTAAAGAAAAGCTTCATATATAAAAAAGAACAAGGCACATGATGGCTCTGGAATCCTTCCGTAACGTTCGAAAGTATCTTGGAATGCACATCGACGAGAACTTATAGCATTATTACCACATATATGTGGTTTCCAAGACACTGAGTACGCATCTTTTACTTTTAAATAGGTTGTCAAATTTTACTCTCCGGGAAGGTTTACTAAGATATTATCTATCCCCTCATGTCGTACGCTGTCGAAATATGGGAACATGAAAGCACAACTTCCAACTTCGTTTTATAACTCCAACAAATAGCAGCTAGGGCTGTTTTTGGAAAACGGCCCAGATTTCTTTATAAAGAAAGCTATAAGCAGAATAATATTTTATTTTTCATATGTTAACATACTTGAATGATGTTAGGCTCTAAATACCGCGTCAGAATGCGATTAAATATTGGACTTATTAATCTTGTTATCGTTAGAGAGATCAAGGATCTCCCTCTCTCCTGCAGTTACTATACAGCGTTATAGAAGCTTTTATCAAACCAACAATGATTAATGCTAGCGTTAAATGTAGCTTTAATTTGATTTAAGTTAAGCAAAATAACTAATAAGAGCTTAGGTATATGACAATATATTTTAAAATTTTAACACTGTAGATAATGCGTTATAATCATGTTGTAAAGTGATTGTTTAAAATGAAATCTATTTGTACATTGACGCTATTGCGAAGAACTTATTCTGTAACAATTAATTTTAATCGACCTGCATAATGAGTTTAAAAATGTGTTATTTATTTAACATGTAATATGTTTTGATAATATGTTATTATTATTCAACGTTAAAATGTATAAATCACAATTATACGGTTTGGTTTGCATGTAAAGTTTAAAAGGAGCTACTCCTAAACCTAAGAAGATGCTCATCAATGGTACAATGTTCAGATGGAGAGTAGAAGGATTTAACATTTTCAACAAAGGAATCCAAACATTTCGTTCCAAGTTGAATTCTCTTCTGGTCTGTATAGTCTATTATGAAATATTTGACAGTTTACAAAAAAAAGTTATTTAAATCTGTGTAAACACATTGTAACTCGATAAACAGATCTTCTAAATGTTACAGACTACAGTTGTTCTATTTTTCTTAGACGATTTCATAGTCTAGAAAAACAGAGCAATTCGAAAATGCCAGTAGTGAATTATTTCAGGTTTCATAGTAATAACTTTGCTTCAATTGAATTCCCTGCAATTTAATCGTTTTTCAAATTTGTTGTTGTTAATATAGTCTGATAAAGAGGTACTTACATCACTGTCCTACTATTAAAGCAATGCTCGCTGAAAGATAGCTTCTTTTTTTTGATTCAGTAATACTCCACATAAGTAATTTTTTACCAAAACTTGCAAATGATGGATAAAAGAAAATAAAAATGATCAATTTTATAAGAAACCATTTTTCAAATCGTTTAATGTATATTTAAAAAAAATCAAATATATGTTTTACTCTGTCACATACGTGATACAGTATTTTTAATGTTATATAAATTCTGTAAGAAGAAATCAAATATTAAATAGTTTTTGTAATTTTAATGAAAATAGTATAAAATATTTTGTAAAATATAAGGGCAATTTTACAAAACTTGTTTGCATTTACTATACTTCTCATGAAATTTGACAATAATCTTTATTATACTGTTATTCTTAATCTTGTAGAATTGTTATTTCTTGCATTGTTAATTCTCAATAAAAATAATCATACAACATAACATTACAGCTGAAACAATGCTGAAATGTTTGCAATAATGTTAATAACAATAGGTACGCCAATCACTTTTCTGAAGTTTTTTCAGTTTTAGACACCACTGTAAGTAACTACATAATTTTTCAATATTTTATAATAATTGATGTGTTTTGGTGAGCCAATACTAAAAATGCACCGTCGAGTGATATATATAATATAACAATCGAGTATAATCTCTAAATGCAATTGTGATTTGAAATGCACCATATAAAGTATGTTTGTACAAATATATAAAATTATTATTTTGTTGGGATGTTTATGTAGGATACATTATCTTTATTGTTAAGTAGTTCTGTAATAATGAGCACTATACAAATTCACACGCTTTGTTACATTTTATGCTATACGTGCATTTCATAGTCTTTCAAAAGATTACAATACTTCTAAAATATTGGTTTTTAATAAATAATGAATAATATCAAAATGCCAAACTTTCAATGTATTTAAGTCCATTTTATATTATATTACTCAACTACTTCTCTGTTAGTAGTTTCTTTTTCGCATTATTAAGCTATAACTTAAGAGCAAGAACGATCATGCCCTCCACTCCAGTCTCAATGGACAATGTCTCGCAAGTTACAGAAGTTAAATACCTAAAAATACACATTGATAAAATGGCGTTTATAGGTATAGCAAAAAAGCTTACAGTTAAACATAAAAGATCGAAAATTGGCATCGTTATTGCATAGTAAGTCACACTTTTTATTGGACAATAAAATTAGCCTTTCAAATTGTTTTGAAAATTATTTGTTCTTATGGACTCTCACTCTGAATACGTGACTCAAATAGCAATATTGATTTCGGCCAAAATTCTCATTCTAGTCCTATGGAAGACACTTAAATAAAAATCCACCAATTCTGAAATATCCCGTTTGCCAAGAATTAAATTATTAAATTCAGCCCCAGATATATACAAAAACTGAACATGCGTCTTAATCGCCTTGCTCTAAACAAACTTGACAATTTTGACAGTGTTTACAGGCTAAAGAGACACAGTGTAAGTCATCTACTAAAATACATTTGTATGTTTGCTAAGCAGTCTCTATGATAGGTGCGTCATTGGATCACTGCTAACCCATACATTTGTAAATAACTCCTAAATTTACTTATTGTTCACTTTTATTGAATAGATTGTAGATATAAATAAAGTTAAATTATTAAATACATGTTAAAAGGATAAATAATACTAACCACCATCGATTAAAATGACAACCAGTTATTATATTTTACAGATTATTATAAAAACTTCATTTGAATATTAAATCAATCCTCAACGTAAACAATTTAAAGCTGCTTGAGATAAAATTACTAATGACATTACCAAGAGAACACAAGATGTTCCCTCAATCCGGATGAGATTATTGTACATTTTATTGATTTTACTAAAGAACTCACAACCGAAATCAAACCCAGTCACATAACAGCTCTTGGGATTGAGACTATCACAACAAGGACGTTTCATTGGCAAGACATTACACCAGATGAGGTAACTACTGTTGTGCACAGTCTTTCTAATTCTACAACTTTTGATGTTTAATTGGTTTAGAGACCAAATATACATATTTGTAAAACTATTTAATTCATCAAGCAACTCTATTAAGCAAATAAGTAAGATAAGAGATCTTTCCTGACACTGAAAAATTCAAAAACAATTGCAATCCATACAAAATTGACAAAATATTTAAAATAAGTCTCAGCCTATTTTAACCCTTTAAGGACCAACCGTCTGATTTATCGCCGGCGGACTTTTCATATTTTTTAAGAGATATTTTAATCTTCTATATGGAATAAATATACTATTTTTCTATTCCCTGTATGTTTCTTACTATTATATCAAATTTTAAACGTCTTTGGAATCATCAGCTTGGTGAAAAAAATATTTTACGGCCATGTTGCATCGTAATGTTGTCAGGGTACTTTGGGATTATACCGACCACACCCAGACATGAATCGTTATTTGACATTTTGCTTCTACTGATTAATAGATTAGCGTAGAATAAATTTCGTCAATATAAAACAGGAATAATTGTCTTATCGCAAACCCCTCCCCATCCTCAGACAGAGGTCAAAGTCGAACGGTCTAGTAGATAACGTGATTGCAGTCTCACCGCCCGTTCAGCTGGTGCGTCGCTTTGTTGTACTTCCGTGTTTAACCCCTACATTTATACAAACACAAAAATTCAACAAAAACTAAACTCTTTATTGAAAAAAACACACAAAACTTGTTTTTATGTACCGTGCAAAAAACTTATAATCATGTGATGCCGCGCGGCCTGCCGTAATCGGGATTCTCGAGAAAGATAAGATAACAGCGACAACAATACCGATCACAATACCTCGAAACGCTTGTTGATTGATGGAATGTTAGTTCTGTTACTCAACTACATCGTTTTATAACGTTCTAAGTTCATTGAAAAAAGTTTAAGCGTTGGGGGCATATAACGGAATCTGACCCCATTAACAATTGATAATCGTTGTAAGTTCGTAATTTTGTAATTAAAGAGTTGTTTTTTCGTTCTATCATGTTTGTTTCTATAAATGTATATTTTTGTGTTATTCATACTGGTGTAGTCGATATAATCCCAAAGTACCGAATAATATCCTTAGTAGCCTATAAGGTTTTGTATGTTAGGCTAATGCTGAAAAGTGTGTTTTAACCAGTGTTACAGAAAAATTTAATTAATTTACAAACTTTTTATTTTTCATTCCAGGGCTTTCAAATTTTGTACAGTTATAGAGAATTATATGTAGAACTAATAAATACCATTTCCCACGAATAATTTATTCTTATTTTTTGTAGATATTGAAGAACACACTCAATCTTTTTAAATTTTTTATTTTTTTTATTTGATAAACAGATAAATCAAATTGTTTTTTGCTATATAATGACTTAAATTTATTTTTTCACAATGAACAATTTAATAATAAACATTTTAAGCCTAAAAACAAATCTGTACAGTAATTAGTTCTGAAGATATGATTTTTCTATCAAACGCTTGAAAAATCACACATTTTTAATATGCACAGTTCTTGGAGCATGGCCAGAAAAACGCAAAAATTTTCTTTGCACAAGTTAAAATTTGGTCTGGTCCTAAAAGGGATTGTATCAAACATTTTGGATCGCTCATTTATACGTAATTTAATACTTTTTGTTTAATTTGAATAATGTTTTTTTATTACAACCAATTTGGTTTTATAAAAAGTGAATAAATTACTGTTGCTGTCATGGAGATAGTTAATTCAACTTTTAATATCTCCAAAAATAAAACATAATTACTCTAGTACTATGCGATTATTATTATGCAAAGCTTTAGACGGTTTTATTTATGAAACTTTGTTGTAAAAGTTTGATTACTATGGACTTACACATAAGGCATTTAAATTTATAACGTACTTCACAATGAACAAAAGGTAGTATACGGCTATTAGGGGGAAATATTAATTTACTTCACTGATTTTGTATCAGCCTATAGAAAGATATTGCATCCAATACTAAAATCTGTTCCACTTAAAACGTTGTAGTCGTAGACTATGTATCAACAAACGAGGACATGAAAAGATCTTAAACCATGGATTTGAACAGTTTTTAAACTTTGCGTTCAAATTTGCATTTCAATGATAACCCCCCAACAAGAAGCACCAACCAATGCAAATCGTAATCATCTCTATAAATTGAGACCAGTTGTCGATCATCTCAATTCGAAATCATTATCTACCCCAGATAAGAGTCAGATTATCAATTGATCAGCAAACTTGTGTTACAAAGACAAAACATTACTTCAGATTTTATAACCCAAACATACCCCATAAATGTGGCTACAAAATCTACTTTATTTGTGAAGTCAAAGGGTGCACTTACACATTTGAAATCAACACAGGTCAATCAAAGTCTCATTTAAGTTGCGAACCTGATCTTGGTACTACTGGAAATCTTGTAGTAAGGTTAGTAAGAGAAGTCCCAAGAAACGTAAATGACACCAACTACTGAGACAACTACTACTCCAGTAAGTCTCCAAGGGGAACTTATGATGATTGGATAATAGTTGTCGATGACGCTCCTGTAAGTGTATAGTTTATTGGCACAACAGCCAGGTTGTGATACTTGGTTCTACGTTCTGCGGAGCTCTCGTAAAGTCAGACCACCAGCAGAATCATAGCGACGTGCGAGAGTTGCAAGGAGGCATTTCAAAGAATTAGGTCCGGCCGTATTCCTCCTCCTTCACAATCACACGCTCATCGCACTTTCTTAGGAAAAACATTAGTCGTCAATTTTGAAGTGGTGTCCATTTCGTAAGAAGTTTATCAGTTGAAATAATTATGCTTACGTCATTTTACTGTCGATTTCATTTTATAATCTATGGATATTACGAGTAGCATCAATAAAAAATAGACATTTCCATAGAGGAGTTATTATTATTACATTGAATAAAAAATTGGAGCTTTTACTTTACCACAAATTATTGTAAGGATGGATTTTCATAAATACTCAATACATAAAAATGAGCGAATTCAGTAATATGAATCAAAGTAAACATACCTCAACGTATCGAATGGTTAGATTCTTAATGTTTTTCTCTACAATTATTTATCATAGACGGCGCAAGTTGATGTTTTTACGTTTAGCAGAGGGCAGTGGAACAGCATTAACCAAATAGGTTCACCCCACGGACAATCCAACATGTGATATTAACGTACCCTCACAGACCCTCCACTGCATTCCTACCACTTTCTTTCTTCTGATAGTCGGTCTTGAAAATATACAGAGGTTAGTCTCGCAGGATAAGAATTTAGTGAAATTCCTTGCCCATAGGTTGTGAAGTCCTACAACAAGCACATGGGTGGAGTTGACAAAGTAGACTCCAATATTGACAGACACAATATTAGAATGAAGAGGTATTTTCGTGTGCTATACCATTTAGTTGACATGGCAGTAGTAAACTCTTAGATTCTTTATTCTCCCATGAAAGAAGAAAACAAACTAAGTTAAAAGGATATTCAGATAGAATTGGCTGTCACCCTATGTTGTTTAAGTGAGAAGGAAAATTCCAAAAGATGTAGGCCGTCATCCCAAAACAATGAGAAAGGAAAGAAGAAAATAAAAGCATACGCATCTCCTAGACCTCCCGTACCCGTAGTCAAAGTCAAAACTGACCATTGTCAAATGTGTGACGAAAAAAGGAATGGTTGCAAAATGGTTAACTGTAAAGCAAACACAAAGTAAAGTTTAGTGAGTGTAACCTAAACCTGTTCTTCTAACAAAAAACTTTAAAATCATACCACGCGCTTAAAGATAGGTTGGCTACGTACTTTATAACTTGTAAATAAAGTTTGTCATATAACAATTGATTAAACAAAATCATGTTTACGGATAGCATTAATTGGTGTACTTTATGATGCAATGTGGTTTTCTTCGTTTTCTCTTTTTAGGTAATGCGTATTATATCTCATATGTAACATAATAAAAAATTAATTTTGGAGTAACGCATTATGTAATTCAGGTTTAACTAACAAAAAAACCTTTTTTAAACTGTTACTTTTGAACATATTTTTAATACTATTTTTACTTTATATAGTACATGTGGATAAAATATTTTGACTACAATTGTTAAAAAACTGATGCATTAAAGGCTTAATGTAACTTTGCTTTATTGGACTATATATTTATAGATATTTAAATTATTGAAAATGCCTAGCCCTCGTGATCAACTGCAGTAAAGCGGTTCATTTGATTTATTTTGTACTTAAGCCAGCCATAGCAAGGGCTATAGAATAAATAATTATTATTAATAACGTGTTTGTAGACAAAATAACAAAAGTACATCAAGACTGCACAAAATAAATATTTTACTCTGCCATGTGATGAACAAGAATACAAAATTTATACATATCCACGATCCTTGTGTTCTGACTCTGAAAAAGCTTTGACTTTAGAGGCTTGTACATAGAGTAAAATTTATACTGGTGAGACTGTTTTGTTGTGTTTGGGACATTGGTTCAGATGACGTTGACGGATCCGTTTTACTTTATGTGGTGTGAGTGTAGTAACTAGTAACTCGTGCTGTTTACGGTAGTGTCTACAATCTTTAGTCTACACGTGATTTAGGTTAAGTTAGAAAAGAGAATTAGCTCTATACTAATTTTTAGTTGGGTTAAGATCGTCAGTGTCAATAATATAGATTTAAAATCATGAAGAAAGGACGCTCTTTGAAAAGAAAATTCGAATCTATACCTGAACAAAAAGAAAAGGAAGATTTACCTCCTCCGCCATCTCGCTCATCAGATGAACCAATTCCGAAAAAGGTTAGCAACAAATTTGTTAAAGCATGTTAGATTAATTTGTCTTAAAATTCGCTGTATTGTTTTATTTGTTAATATTTGCAAAGGGGAGACTTTAATAAGCGCCCTATGCTCCTTATTTGATTGTTAGTATCGATCTAGGCCTTTTCAATAGGCCTATATTATCCAAATTCGGTCTATTATTAATTGTATGAAACAAGAATTATAATACATTTACAACAAGAATAATGCATTACAATTTCTAATAACATAAATTTAACGACATTTAAAAATAACAAATCCAACTATGGCCTAGACATACATATCAGAAATACGTATACATTTTTATAGATTGCTCGGATAGCAGTGAGCAACCGCTTTTGTGAAGGCATTAGCCAAATCCATCTGTATATCAAGAGGTTTATCACATAATTTCCTCATATTTATCGTCATTTTCTAATTCTCCACAGATTGGTTACTTCTTGCTCTTTATTGTGCACATGACAAATGACAGTAACTAATAAGTAGGAATCATTTATGTTTTGTTAAATATTCTGTAATATCAAATTATTCATTAGTATAAACAGAACCATTTGATAAAAACGATACTGTAAATAAGTTGAGGTCATACATAAAATTAAATAATTTGTAATTTTCAATTATTTATTTTATAAAATTGAAACAAACAATACTTAGGCATTACGTACACACAGTAAAATAAATAAGTGTGCGGGAAATGAAGTTACTTTAGAATAGGGTAATTTGTTTCACAATCTCAAAAAGAATTGGTTCCAATGGTGATTATACCATAAATGCAGTAAATTGCAAGGGTATATATATTAAAGAAAATCGGAAATATCAAAATAATAAAACATTTCTGTATGTAGCATGAACGATTAAAAAAAGACAGAATTAATCTCCACAAGCTGGACAAAAACATTTTTGTTGAAAGAATTGACTATCATTTTGACGCTACCATATGGTGGTATTCTTGCAATTTGATATCAAATTCGTACTTCTCAACCTAAAAGACCTCTAGATACTGATTTTCATTCAAACGGTAAAAAACAACCAGGGGACAAAGGCTTACCCCATGTATTTAATACCGCCATCTTGAAAATAAGTGGGTATTTCTTAACCTGAAAAGCCCATATTCTGCCACGTAGCGGTCGCCATCTTGGATCGGTGATAGATAAAAACTCCCAGTGTTTCTCTTTTTTTATTCCTTTCCTAATGATGTGTCAGTTCCCAACATTTTTTGATACGCCAAAAGATACGGCTCATTAATCTACAAAGATCTCCAAATTTTTATTTCAATTGGTCAAACCTTCTAGAATTACAGGGATGGCCACTGACGCAATATTTAAAGCAACCAAGAAGAGTCGGAAAGATTAAGAAAGTCCCTCTTTAGAGCTCTGGAAATGGAAAGGACAACTGGCTACGATGACCATAAGATAGAAACTGCTGACAGAAAAAAAGAATATGACCTCTACTTAAAAAAACTTAAAGAATAACTCTACTTAAGAAAACAGTCAACTTAAGACTTCATTGACAACTCAAACAACAAACAAAGGGCTATCTGGCAGGCTATTAACTACGAAAGATGCAAAAATAGTAGAAAGGACGAATCACTAAAACTTGTAATTAATGAAGTACAAATCAAGAATCCTAATGAATTAGCTGAGTACTTCAACCAGTATTTTACAAAAATAGTTGACATCACTCTGCAATGTTGCAATGCTGGCCAAGCGTAAATAATCAGTTACCAACATGCAAAGACTATGGCGAAATACCTGACTTCATCCTTCATCCCACCACACCAGAAGAAGTTTCCCATTCACTCTCATCTCTGAAATCAAAACCATCAGCAGGTATCAATGAACTCACCTCCACACTACTGAAACACTGCAAGGATGAAATAGTGAGTCCTTTATGTCACATAATCAACCTTTCATTTTCACAGGGCATTTTTCCAACAAAACTTAAACTTGCAAAAGTATTTCCTGTTCACAAAAGAGATAGCGTAACATCAGTGGAAAACTATAGACCAATATCAATTCTCCCAACAATATCTAAAGTAGTGGAAAAGATTTTACTAAACCAACTGATAGCACATCTCAACTTACAACATCTTGACGACCCAGTAACATGGCTTCCTCCGTGGTAAATCTACAACTATAGCTATAGTTCAACTGTCAGAATTCATCATCGACCAACTTGAAGATGGTACAACTGTGACTGCCATGCTGCTGGACTTCAGTATGGCTTTTGACTGCCTAAACCACTCTCTACTTCTCCAAAAAGTAGGGAACATGGGCATTAGAGGAGCATCACAAAACTGGCTTGCTAGCTACCTGAAAGACTGACAGCAACTAGTTGAACTGAACTATACAAACAGTAAAACATCCCATAAAGCAAGATCTACTTTTTTTTTTTCCCTTGGGGCGGCCTACTGCCATGCACTTAAGCCTCAAGGGCCTTTTGCGCACCCCGGAAACACCATGAGGCCTACCAGTCTACAACTTCAGCAGTTCAACAAACCGCCGAAAACAACCTATCAAGTCCTCCTGGGAAAACTCGCCACCCCTGTTCAAGCTACCAAAGATGGCATACCGCTCTCTTGCTATTGCAGGGCAATCAAAGAGCAGGTGCTCAGCAGTCTCCTCCCGCTCATTACACCTTCCACAGAGCGGATCCTCCTGAAGGATGCCAACTCTGTGTAGATGCTTCTTCAGGTGACCATGCCCCGTAATGAGACCAATGACCTTAGAAGACATTGATCTGTTTAATGAGAGAAGGTCCGAGGCCACCTTGGAGGAGGGTGACTGTAATACCATTCTACTCACTCTCAAACCCGGATGCAACCTCCACCTTCTCCCATGCTCCGCGCGAATCCATTTCGAGACAACCCTAGAGGATTCACACCTTGGAACACCGCAGAATGGTTGAGGGCCCGTCATAATTGTTGCTGAGCCCTGGTTGGCCAGGGCATCAGCTCTTTCGTTCCCAGGAATCCCCTCATGACCAGGAACCCAACGAACGGTTACATTGTTGATTCTGGCAAGGGAGGAAACGGTCTGATAGCAATCCCAAACCAGTTTGGATTTGATTGCGCAAGAATCCAGCGCCATCAGCGCTGCCTGACTGTCCGTGAAAATGTTAATCGTCTTGCCCCTATATCGCAGACGAAGATTCTCACGATCACATTCCATAATGGCTGCGACCTCCGCTTGAAAGACTGTCGGATACGGACCCATAGGAACCACCAGCTCCCTACATGGTCTCACTCCCAGAATTCCAGCGCCTGTGCCGCTTTTTGTTTTAGAGCCGTCTGTGTACCATTCGAGCTCCGCTGGTGGAAGAGGTTGCTTCCCCTCTGACCAATCATCCCTTGAGGGTAAAATAATCCTAAAGGGTTTGTCAAAGGAAAACTTTTGTGGCATCTGATCAGAGATCATGTGCAAAACATCCTCCTGTATCAGAGTGCCAATTCTGCAGTGCCCACCGCTGCAGCCCGACCAGAGTCCCGTCTGCTGAAGACAGTAGGCACTCTTCCTGGCCATAGCTCGAATGACAATGTCCAGGGGGGCGAGATTAAGACAACAGTCCAGAGCCGCGCCTGGCGCACTAGGAAAAGCCCCTGTGATAGCGAGGCAGGCCATCCTTTGGATACCCGCCAGACGTGCTACCACCGTCTTGGCTTCCGTTTTTGGCCACCATACGACAGCTCCGTACATTAGTGCAGGTCTGACCACCGAAACATAAAGCCAGTACAAGAGCCTCGGCTTCAGTCCCCAGGGCTCACCTATCACACGTCTGCATTGCATTAGAGACCACTTACCCCTGGCAATGACCCTTTCTAGATGAGGTCCCCAGTTTAGAACCCTATCTAGGATCACGCCCAGGTACTTGACCTCAGGCTTCAGCTCAACGGGTGAGCCTTTAAATAGAAAGGGACCAATGCCCTCCATCTGTCGCCTCCTGGTAAAGGCAACCACGGCAGCCTTGGTGGGGTTGACGGTGAGGCCAACCTTATCACACCAGTTTCCCACCATGTTCAGAGCAGCATTGGTCAGTTCCGTGATTGTTGTGTTGAACTTGCCACTCACAAGAATCACAATATCATCTGCGTACCCTTGTGCAAAGACACCGCTGCTATTCAAAGAATTCAGCAGGTCATCCATAACCAGGTTCCACAGAAGAGGAGAGAGGACGCCGCCCTGCGGACAGCCCCTCGTAGCCTTCGCACTAACACTTGCTCCCATGAGGGTTGAAACAACAACCCTGTCCGTGAGCAAGGCCCCTATCCAGTCACACACCTGACCATCAACGCCACGTCCCGAGACCGCATTGATAATCGCCTGAGTGGCTGTATTGTCAAAGGCACCTTCAATGTCTAAAAAGACTCCTATAGCTACCTCTTTTGCCGCCAGCGTCTTCTCAATCCTGCATACCAATTGATGCAGGGCCGAGTCGCATGACTTTCCTGGAGTGTAGGCATGCTGGTTAGGATGCAAAGGTCGCTCCAGAAGAGCTCCCTCCCAAACAAACCTGGCAACCATTTTCTCCATGATTTTGAGAAGGAAGGAGGACAGGCATATCGGCCTGAAAGACTTCGGCCGATCCATGCCCGCCCTCCCCTGCTTCGGTATGAACACCACTCTGGACACTCTCCAGGATAGTGGGATGTACCTGAGAGCCACGGAGGCTCTGAACAGTCTGCACAGCTGTGGAAGGAGAATGTCCAATCCCCGCTGCAAGCAAATCGGTCTCACCCCGTCGCCCCCAGGAGCCTTGTAAGGACTGAATGAGTTAATAGCCCACTCAATCCTACTGAAGGTAACAATACGGTGCGCCAGACTCCACTGCGAATGGGTGGCGCGACCCGCATGTCTCCTCTCACTTTCGGGTGGTTGTTCACCCTCATGAACAATACAGTCCGGGAAGTGTGTTCCCATCATAACTTTCAGAACTCCTTCCGGCTCAGTAATGTAAACACCTTGATCGTCCTTGAGACTACCAAGCGGCGAGATGGGATTCTTTGCCAATAGCTTTTGCAGCCTTGCACTGCCCTGCACACTGTCAATATCGGTGCAGAGCTCCTTCCAGGCTAACCTCTTATCCGTACGAACCTTGCGGTTGTACAGTGCAAGAGCCTCATGGTAGGTGTCCCAAGTGCCCCAAGTTTTGGCTCTCCTGAATAGAGCCCTGACCCTCTTCCTCAAAGAGGCCAGTTCAGAGCTCCACCAGGCTACCTTTGATCTGTTTTTGTTGATAACCGGGCAGCTGAGATCGAAGGAGCCGACAATCGCAGAAGTTAGACCGTCAGCAGATTCGTCAAGCTGCGCCGCGCTGTGAATCCGTTTCCCATTAGTGGAATCAGAATCCAGCCGTGCCCTGAGGTTTTCCTTGTATGATACCCAGTTTGTGTTCCTCGGATTCCTATACTGAACTTTTTCCAGCATCTGTTCACCGATCTTGAAACAGATGTGAGCATGATCAGAGAGGGAAGGCTCGTCAGACACATGCCAGCCATGCATCCGACCAGCCATACCCTTACTCAAGATCTACCTTACTCCCTATCACTAAAGGTGTCCCTCAGGGATCGATTTTGGGACCAGTGCTTTTTATTTAGGTAACGAATGACCTTCCAAGCTATCTTCTTGACTGGGCCCAAGCAATGCTATATGCAGAAGACACAGCCCATCTTATTGCACAAAAAGACTCAATATCCCTAACTCTTTTATAGCCTTGATTATGACCAAACAATACTGCCAACATAATAATCTTGTTCTTAATGACAGCAAAACACAGCAACTTACATGGAAAGGCCGAAGAACCAGTGACTACTATGGCTTACCAGAAATAGCTCAAGATAACGAAGCAAAGTACCTCGACATTATAATAGATGACAAGCTATTTTGGAATCCACACATTGACGATCTCTGTAGTAAGCTTAACTCCAGTATTTATGCTCTTAAAAGAGTAAAAAGTTCTTGTAACCAAGATACTAACAGAACAGCATATTTCTCTGCAGTTGAGTCCCACCTGAGGTATGGATTATTAGCATGGGGGAACTCTTCAGCAAGAAACAGGGTCTGTGTTCTAGTTCTGCAAAAAAAGGCTATTAGAATATTAGCAGAACTGTCTCCTGACGAGTCATGCCGTCAAGGCCTTTGGAGAACTTGGAATCCTGACAATGGTCTCACTCTATATTTGCGAGGCCACCTGCTACACAATAGCTGAAAAACCTGACCACCTAGGTAACAATCATAACTATAATACTAGAAACGCATATGACTATGCCCTGCCAACGCACCACCTCACCCTGTTTGAAAAGAAGCCTACCTACATGGGAAGAAAACTTCAACCAACTCCCAGAAGATCTGATGAGACGTAGAAAAGACAAGAACTTCAAGACATCGTTCAAGACCTGGCTGCTATAGAAATCTTTTTACACTCACTCTAGAAGAATTTTTCAATGCCTGACTATTTATGGTAACATTTCTGTACCATATATAAACTTAGCTTCATCATCTCTTTTCGACTCTAACTGTTTCTATTTATATCTTCTTGACTGATTTCAACTAAGCTACAATTTTAAGGTATGAAATGTACAAATCTTTAATAACGACACCATTACTGTACTCTATGTTCATGTAAATAAAGAATTTTGATTGATTGACTGACTTGAATGACTATATATAATTCTTTCGGTTCTTTACGCTGAGACATAAAGCTACCAATGAATTTGTTATAGATTTCCATGTAGTTGGTAATAACTTTCTGTACTCATGCACTATACGGACCCCACCTATTTTTTTACAAATTGGGCACAGTTAGGAGGGGAAAAATGTGTAGTATGAATATGAATATATTAACAACAATGAACAAAGAGAAAAATGGTTATTGTGTATTGGCGTCATCCCAGAAGGCCATGGTGTCCGCTAGCAACGCATCAAATTTATCGACTCCAGTCTCCGCTACTGCCGACTGCCACATGTACTCTGCCAGGTAGGTATCCAGATGATGCTTCGAGTTCCCCTTTGGACCTTATTGCGCCACTTCGCACTATGCCACATTTTTATAACAGATTCAACACATACCTCTCTCATGTAATTGTTCCAGTCCAACTGTCGGCCACACCAATTAACTGAATTTAGTTCCTCGCACCAACAATACATAAAACTCAATGCTGTTACAAAAGGTAACCTACTGTGTTCAAACCATGTACAGACACAAAACCCTTCTTGCATGATTTGACTACACTTCCAAAAAGGGTATTGTTTGCCGAAATACTTCATAGCATGTCTTCCTTCGCATAATTTCGTCACAGGCAGCAGACCTCGCGTTGGAAAAAAACCACGGCTTCTTCTTCTTTTGTAGAAGGCAGCTCCATATAGTGCATAAGTACGTAACTTTCTTCATTAAGTGAAAATACAAAACTGCTCATATATACTCCATGAGAGTAAATATATATATATATAATTGACAAATACAAAATAATTGAATCGGAAAAGTAAGCGCTCTGTGGTGTAATGGTAGCACATTCACCCGGCAAGTGAGAGATCCGGGTTCGACTCCCGGCGGAGCAACTACTTTTTGTGATTCAATGTTTATTGAAATTAAATAAGGCTCTTGCCATTTATACAGTTTAATGTATATATATATATACTCCATGAGAGTATATATTATATTAACATATAGTAATTCTGATTTTATGCTCTTAATATTTTTATTATAGGGCTACCAATGAGTTTGTTATCATAGATTTAGATTTGCATGGTCTTTTATAAACAAACATAAAATAATATGAACTATTAACTATCCAAAATAAAACTGTAATATAACTTAAATTGCTTGATTTTCAGACAAAGTGGACAAACAGAACAAGAGTATTGGTGTTTGCCACCAGGGGTATTACACATCGAGATCGTCATCTTATGCGAGACCTGAGAACTATGTTGCCACATTCAAGGGATGAAAATAAAATGGAGCGTGGAGAAAATTTCTTGGCAGTCAATGAAGTGAGGAATTTTAAACTAAAATCCGTAAACTATTATTTTACTCTTACTTTGTACATGTCACATACATATCTATACCTAAAATGTAATTGTCTTTCTTGAAATTTTATAACCCTCTGGTGGTATGCGTTTTTACCCATGGTGATGAGCATATTTTGATTAAATGGGTTCATGTTAAAAAACATTTTTTAAACAGCAAATATTGTATTATAATATATTGTGTTAAATATAATTTTATTCTGTATATTCTAAGGAATCAGAAAATAATAGTATAAGTAAACTTATATTATTAACCTAATTTGATGACCCATTGTACTCTGTTGAACGTTAAAATTTACTTTTGCAATAATTTTTTTCAAACTCTCACAACCAGTGCCTTATTATACAAATAATAATTAAAAATGCGAAATAGCCATTTTGTTTACCTTTTTATGTGCATTCAGAAAACTAAACATTTAGTTCAATTCATAAAAATACTCAATCTACGAGGGCTATCCAGAAAGTAACAGACGTTTTGAAATAAAAAATTAACCAACTGAAGTAGGAACATTTTATTATATACATTTAAAAGCTACACTCTTAGGCTATTTTTCAACATAATTTTCATGCTGATAAACACCAGTGTGAAGTTTAGCGTGTCTATCGAAGTGCTTTGTTGCCACCTGGTCTTAATTGCTGGAAAGAGGTGTTAGTCTCTTGGTGCCAGATCTGGGCTATAAGGCGGATGATCAAACATTTTCCAATTAAAAACCATCCAACACTTGGCATGTACAATTGGCTGTATGGGGATGTGCATTGTTTTGAAAAGCAAAATTTTTGAGCTCCATTTTCCCCTACCCATGTTTTGTATCACTCTTCTTCTTCTTCTATGTGGGGCGGCCTATTGCCATGCAATTAAGCCTCAAGTGTCTTTTGCGCACCCCGGAAGCATACCATGAGACCAAACAGTCTACAGTTTCAGCAGTTCTACAAACCGCTGAAAACAACCGATCAGGTCCTTCTTGGAAAATTCCCCACCCTTGTCCAAAGTACCAAATATGGCGAACCGCTTCCTTACTATTGCAGGGCAGTCAAAGAATAGGTATTCAGCAGTTTCCTCCTGCTCATCACACATTTTACAGAGCAGATCCTCCCAAAAGATGCTTCCTCAGTTGACCATGTCCAAGACACCGTCTACTTAGTTAGAGAAGGTCAGTTGCCACCCTAAGGGAAGGTGACTGTAGAACCATTCTGCTCATTGTCAGACCCGGATGCAGCCTCCACCTTCTCTCATGTTCAGTGTGAACCCATTCCAAGACAGCCCCAAAGGATTCACACCTAGACATGCCACAAAATTGCTGAGGTCCCATCATGCTGGACGCTGAGCCCAAGTTTTAACCTAATTAACGCTTTAAAATCTTTTAGTTCTTTTGTTTAAAACAATATTATTTAATTTATCAAAGCTGGCATGAGAATATGTTTAATTAAGGATTATGGTCGCTCCACGGCCTTATCGTGCACAGGTAACGTGTCTAACCCTGCACGATGTCTTAGTCGCTCGCTTCTACATTTTACCCCCACAATAGTAAAGCAATAAAATGGACACCGCATTGTGAGTGAGCGGAGTAAGCACGCCCCACAGGTCTCCCTCCACATCTGAGTGGTTAATCCTTGTCAGAATACAGTCCGGAAGGTGTGTTTTCATCATGATTTTTAGAACTCCCTCTGTAATATGTAGGTTCATTAATATGTATACCTTGATCGTCCCTTGAGACCACCAAGGGGTGAGATGGGATTTTTTGTAATAGCTTCTGAAGCCTTGCACAACCCTGCACACGATCAATGAAAGTGCAGAGTTTCTTCCAGGCTAATCTCTTAGCCATACGGACCTTGCAGTTGTACGAGCCCTGACTCTCTTCCTCAAATAGGGCAGTCCAGAGTTCCACCAGGTTACTTTGGATCTTTTCCTGTTAATAACAGGACAACTGAGATCAAATGAACCCACAATTTCATCAGATTGTCAGCAGATTTATCCAGCTGGAATGTATTTTGAATCCGTTTCCGGTTACTACCGTCAGATTCTAGTTTTACCCTTAGGTTCTTCTACAGTTTCATCCTGCTCATCACACATTCTACAGATCAGATCTTCCTGAAGGATGCCGACCCTGAAGATGCTTCGTCAGGTGACCATGTCCCGTGATCAGACCTATATATAACCTTACTCTGCTTTCACTCATTATTCCATTTTCATAAACTTCACATAGTTGGCGAAAGATTTCAATTGGTTTATGGTTTTTTACCAACCAAAACCTTATCACTGAATGCACTTCACAAGTGGCGGGATTTTCAATTGCAGCACACACTTTAATTAATCACAGTGAGAAAAGTAAAAAAGATGCAGTCCAAGCGTGACTGCAGCTCGATGATTACTGATCACCAGAGAGTTTTGACACCAAGTTGGCTTCTGTAGCCCCGTCCACTACCGTATCATTCAAAAACTGTCTGTCTGTTATGTTCTGGATAGCCCTTGTATATATATACAATAATGAATCTTTGAACACCGATTTTCTAAATAAACAACTCTGAATCACTGTTGGGCCTCATACTCTTCTTCCCAGGCTTCAGAGGCCTTGAGTAGTGATCTAAGTATGAAAAACACTCCTTGTGAATTTCACAATTGATTATAATGAGGACATCTGTATCAGCTTCTCTTGGAGGTTCTTTGACCACAATGGTGTAGGCAACTTTCCTCAAGATGAGCAATTTTGTGGCCTGTATCACTATCTGGTCCTGGCTGGATTCTATGGGGAATATTGTCATGACTGTTTACCAGATAATGCGACTATTTGTACTAAAAAATCATGCTTTGAAACTGGTATATCAGTATTATTACATAACAAATGCATTGAACAGAGCGATGTAAATGAAGTTGATGAAGAGTTTCTTTGAGTAATTAGGAGTAGTTCTAGTACATAATAATGATATATTGACTTGTCACTGACATCAATAGCTCCATAGACTGATTATGTTTATGTATTACTAAAGGCTTCATACATCTCAATCCTTTTTTAGGGATCAGCTGGTAATCTGCATGGTAGACAGATGTTAAAACTAAAACTGGCTAAAAGTTCCAGCACATCTATATCACTAGCATCTTCTAAATCAATTATTTTATAATCTAAAATGTCTCTGATTTGATTTGAACCTAAATTGTTATCCATTTAAACTAAATAGAGCACAATTCAAAACAATAACATGGCAGACACCATTACTCGTGACCATTACAATGGACGTGACAACAACAGAAAACAACTGGTTGAAAAACATTGATATATCGACCACCAAAACAATCGAATAGATTCCATAGAGGATAAAAAAGAAACTTTAGAATATTGTGATTATGGCACTATATGAAACATTAGATTTCGACAAGAATTGTAGAAGTAATTAGTGTTGCAATAAGCGCTTACATAATAGTCACGCTCTCAAGGATATCACCCTGCAGATAACAAAATCGTTGTGGCTAGTAGTATTATCACCTCGAGGTATAAAGGTACATATATAATGGTGCTTGGTGCTATTTACTAGTGTACCAGATTAAATGGAGTGGTTACTGAGTCAGCGATTGTAAACAACCACCACTAATACTAGATCGCAGCTGGCAAGATATGCCAGGAATATTCCAAAAATTTATTTATTCCCGGGAAAAAATTAGTGCTAAAACGCAGAACTAGCACGTATGGTGTTGCCGGTTCGTGCGTCTCAATTCAGCTTGAATTTAGGTGTGTTTCATTTCAGTTCAGATGATATTGATTGATATTAACATTGTTTTACTGTTAAAAATGTGCGACTTGAACTTCGAACAGCGTATAATAGAAGTAGAATGTAAACCTTTGTTGTGTAATCAAGAAACAAGTTAATGTTCCATACTTTGTGTCGCTTTAAATCACAAGACAGCGAAGCATTATAAAAAATGTTCTGCATTGATGCTCTTTCATCAAGATACTACTGCTGAATGAGATGGAGAAGGGGAATTTTGAAGTCGCAGTAGAACACTGAAAGTTGCGTTGGAGATTTAAAAGGGTCCCCCAATAATGCTACCACAACTAACAGCTTTGTGAAACCGCTCTAAATCGCACCAGGAACAATCGCCGCAAGTTGCAGTGATTAGACTTGTGCAATTTTCACTTGTGAACCGTTCCTACAGGCTGATTAATAGTAAGAGCTCTGATATGATACAAGCGGCAAATTTTAACCCTTTATATGCTCATTATTTAGCCATAACCTCAAACATGTCCCGCCCCTTGCTGCCTGACTCTTAGCCAGGAGCTAAAATGAATTCCTATTTTTTAGATGCATCCGTTCATTTGTGCACAAATTGTGGACATTGTTAGTGAGATAAGGAAAAGTTTTAAATATTTTCACCATTTCGCTGTGTCTGAGAAGTAAACACACTTTATTCAAGTTGAATTAAGACACGAGAACCAGCAACAGTTGCCAAAGTGCTGGGCCTAGGCCACTTCACGGACTTGAGGTACGTTTTGGCGCTAGATACTGAAATCGACCACTCCGTATGAAAAACACTGTATTTTCTATTTTATTCATAATCTTTGTAAAAACTATCGAATGTGAAATTAATATTTTTATACAGTAAAAGATTGGAAAGAGCTGTGAATTTGATGGTTAAGATTAAGTGGGGATCCTGTATATTTATACCACAAGGTAGGACAAATAATTTGTTGTATTAATAAAACTAAGAATAGTTAGGCTTTTTTATTCTAGCAGAGCGCCTAATCAAATCGTAAATACACAGTCCTTTTTATATTTTGATGATTTAACTTCTACTTTTAACACTATATGAAATGTCAAAATACTATACTATGTAAACCATTTTTGTCTAACAGATATGTTCAATGAAAAATTGTGACAAGTGTATCCTACTAGAAAGTCGCCACAGGTCAGATCTGTACATGTGGATATCTAACATACCTTCAGGACCTTCGGCGAGATTCTTGGTGGAAAGTAGTAAGTAGAACCAGTTATGAGAACCAATTTTCATTCCATTAGATTTTGTTAAATTTCGTAAGGTATCTACAGTGGTCAAGTCTTTCTTTTTAATTTATTGTATATACTGAAAATAAAGTTAGCCTAATACTTTTAAATATTTATTTTATATATATATATATATATATATATATATATGGTAGTATAAATATACCATATAACAGTATAAATAGTATATGGTATATACAGTATAAACAGTATATATATATATATATATATATATATATATATATATATATATGGTACTTAATTCAAAAAGTAGATTTATAGGTGCAGTAATGATCTAGTTTTATTGCTTTACCTGTAATTGTTCGGGAGTTACCAAACCAGTAGGTAATATAGTTTTACAACAAATCCAATCTCGCCGAGTCTTGCTTGTGCTCAACTGAGCAGACTTATTACATTACATTCTGAATGAAAATGTATAAATATATCTTTGGTTATGATAGAGCCGAGAATTGAGACATCAAGTGAAGGAAGAGAGGAACTAATTAAGGGGCTGGATATCTAAAAACTCCAAACTTTAGATATCATTCTCTCAGAGAGAGTATCATATTTTTAATTCCATAATATATAAAGTTAATATTTTTCCATAACATTTTAAACATAGTGGAAAAATTAACTTGTGTTTTACAAAATAAAAGATATGTCAATCCTTCCGATCATATTTCACATACTTATTGCAAAATTTGAAATCCTTGTCATCAGATGTTTTCTATTGGACCTGGTTATAAAAAAAAGACCCAAAATGCCTACTTCAAATGCTTATAATTTCTCGTGAATATTTTTTGTTCTTTTCCTGTCTTCAGGAAGGGTATCTTGAAGGATTGTGACTCGTATTTAAAAAATTGAACTCAACCCAAAATCGATTGCACCATCTTAATATTACTTTTACTGTAGTGAAACAGCATTCTCATTATTAAATTTTATCTGTCTTATTTTTATAACTTGAGAAAATAAAATAGAATGAGAAAGGATCTTTGTTTGGCAAATGAATTTAACTGTTGACTATTGAATGTAGTAAATGCCCTTTCTGAATACAACACAAGTTGAGCTAAAAGATTTATGGCATGTAAGAAAAAAAATTGTGAATTCAAATTACAATTTGTTAGAAAGCCAAAACTTGGTTCTTAAGAGGTTTTTATTATCAGAGTACTTAAAATTTGTTACAATAATAATAAAAATAATCATGATAATAACACATGTATTGTATTGACATGAATACATATAACAATGTTTATCACTAATCATTAACATTTCAGTCTCTCTCACTATTTACTATCTACTCACTTTACACTTGTATCAGGTAATTTTTTAAGCATTTTGAAAATGTAGATTTTTGTAATCATACTTAAGGCACTGGTTGATTATGAGAAAATCTATGGTATTTGGCTTTCCTTTCTTCCTTATTGTTACAATAAATTTCGTAAGAAGTCTGTAAACTAGGAAATGAATATTTGCAGTTTACACAATGGGAGAGCTGAAACTTACAGGCAACTGTCTCAAGGGATCAAGACCTCTTCTGTCATTTGATGAAAATTTTGATTCCAACCCTCACTATGCACTACTCAAGGAACTCTTCACCCAGGTAAAATTTTCCTGACTTTTACTGCCATATATGTGAATTATACTGTACAAGATCATATTTTGTTTTTGGCCAGATGCCAATTACACTTCTCTACCAAACAACGTATGCCTACCATTATTTTTTAGAATGTAAGTAAAATATGTTAAGACACATTTTATTGTTATGCAGTTTTTTTATTATTGTTCTCTTATTTTGATCAAATTCATTTTGTTTGTTAATTTTATTTGAAATTTTATTTCTAATTGATGTTTAAATAGTTCAGCCACGGTTCAGAATGTCAAAATATTTAGTACTGTTGAAAGTGTCAATTTTGCTATAAACCAAATGATTTTTTATTTTACAATTTTAAATTGTGTTTTTAATTTCATTATTTTGTAAAGACTAGAACTATGTAAAAACAACTATAAAATTATTTAAGAAATAATATTCAGTGACTGATGCTATGTTGAAATTTCAATACAATCACTTGTTTTTAGTACTTGCAAGTCTTTTATATGAAATAAATCAAGTTTTTTCATACATTAGTTTTAGCATGAAAATCAAATGTTATATACATTAAGGTATGAATAATGAACGTGTAATAAAAATTCTCATTTAGGAAAATTATTGGTACAACGTAAGGAAAATAGGTCTAAATATATAAAACGTATTAAGGGGCAATATTTCACTATTTACTTTAAAAATTACAAAATTAGCATTAAATAAGTTAACCCATTGGGGAAGACATGTGCTGGTCACATGATCTATGCTTAACCATTCTCTATTGGTATAGGCTGTTCTAGTTCTTAAAATATCCAACAAATATCATTGTCATGGTCTTTACTGGTTCTTTTACTAAGAAGATAAAACATATAATTTCATTATTGTTTTTATTTGTCAGCTGGTAAATGCAAAGTTAGGTGTGTTGTTTTATTATTATTTAAATGAGAGGTTTATTGCAATGGAGTGTACAACAAGTGGGATTCTGTTATTGCTTTGTAACTAGACAGTAATTACGAGTACAATTCTGATATCAGTGATAGTGATGGAAGTGTGGAATTATTTCCTGTGCTCAAAAACCTGCCGGTTCATGGTTTGTGGGAGGATGTAGAATTAGAACATCAAGATCAATGTTATTTGGATAATTTTCCAATTGTACAGTAGTATGTTTAGTTAATTGTAAAGTAATTATGTATATACTGAATTTTAAAATTCAGCATTTGGTAGGAAACAAGAAGTATAAGTAAATCCAGCCAAATCATAACAAATGTACTTGTAATATTTTGCTTTTTTTATTTTTGAGCTTAATATTTAAGATATATGCATGAAAATTGTTACTTATGTATTAAACATTGTCATATCTTAGGTAAAGTATGTTAAAGTTAGTTAAAAAGAAACTAACAAATAATATACGAAATGTTTGTTTAAAAAAATTAACAATTTCTCAAAATTAAGTGATTTTATTACAAATATAGTACGAGGCATGTTTTAAAAGTAAGAACCGTTTTTAAATTACGCCGCCGCAGCACTGCAGTTGCCATTTAGCGCATGGGCGTAGTGTAGCTACACCAGTTGGGAAGCCACAGACGCCATTATGACGCCGTTTGATCGAGTCTTCGTTTGTTTACGTGATTTTAAAATGCCGCTGACTATCGAGAATCACGCCGACTGTGAAGTGCGTGCTGATTCGTTTTCTCTGTGCTAAAGGCTTAAAAGCAATTGACATTTATCATCAAATCAGTGAAGTTTATGGTGAAATTGTGAGTTAAGGAATGGTGCGGAAATGGGTTGGGGCCTTCAAAATGGGCGCACAAACGTTCATGATGAGGAACGAAGTGGGCAACCTTCAGTCATTACCGATGATCTCATTCAAAAAGTGTACTGTAAAGTGAAAGAGAACAGACGGTTCACAATTTCGTCCTTAGCTGAAAAATTTCTTGCTGTATCAAGAAGTGTTCTCTACGAAATTGTGTCCGAATGTTTAAATTATCGGAAACTGTGTTCACGGTGGGTACCGAAAATGTTGAATGATGAGCACAAAACCAAAGGATTGGACAGTGCATTGAGCTTTCTCGAGCATTACAGTAACGAGGGCGATGGTTTTTTAAGCCATATTGTTACAGGCGATGAAACGTGGGTAGCCTACGTTACACCAGAATGAAAACAACAGTCAATGGAATGGCGGCATTCAACATCCCCTAGAAAAGTCAAATTCAAGCAAACAATTTCTGCCCAGAAAATCATGTGCACTGTCTTTTGGGACAGACAGGGTGTGTTGTTGGTCAATTTTCTGCCTCGCGGTGAAACGATTAATGCAGCCGCGTACTGTGAAACTTTAAAAAACTGCGCCGCGCAATTCAAAACAAAAGGTGTGGCATACTGAGTGCAGGCGTCGTTTTGCTCCACGATAATGCTAATCCACATTCAGCAAATCAAACGCAAGAGCTCATCACTTCATTTGGCTGGGAATAATTGGGCCATCCTCCATACAGTCCCGATCTAGCGCCTAGCGACGACCATTTGTTTCTGCACTTGAAGACGCATTTGGCGGGGAAGCGTCATTCCAATGATGAAGAAGTAAAAACGTCTGTGCAACAGTGGTTGTCCAGTCTGGCGGCAAGCTTCTTTGACAACGGTATACAAAAGCTGGTCCCAAGATACGACTAGTGCCTTAATAATAATGGAAATTATTTAGAGAAGTAGAGGAAAGAATGCTCTTTCAGGTAAATAAAGTTTTGTTTGAAAAATTTACTTGTTGGTTTTTTTATATCAAAATGGTACTTACTTTAAAAACATGTGCATATATAAATATTTTCAAATAATATATGTTTTCATTAATTTAGATACCGTAAAGAAACAAAAATTCACTGTGATGAATTTAAATATTTATTTTTTATTTGTGGAAGGTCACTGCAATTATTTGAAGTTCTGAAATTTTCAGATATTTGGGACTCCTGCTCACCACCCAAAGAGCCAACCGTTTTTTGATCGAGTGGTGACATTCTCTGTTCTAGACAACAGGATATGGTTCAGAAACTACCAGATACTTACTGAGGATGGAGCATTGGCTGAAATTGGTAAGTTTATAAAATGTATTGATTATACGTTTCAGAAAAGTACTCCACAATTATTGATAGCTATGGAAAAAGGATTGACAAAATTTTAAGTGTGTTAAGATTTTCTTTAGGAAGGGGCCGATACGCAAAAATTCAATTCTGATTCTGATATTAAAACAAAAATTGTGGTCTTGATTCTGAATTTGATACTGATTCTTTTGTTATTTGTAACTACGAATGTAACATGCTAAATGGTTCCTTTCTGTTACCACTAAAGCAAATGTGGAGTGATCAGCAAAACTAAACAAAGAAAATCATATATTTATTGTCATGAAAAAAAATTTCAAGATATGAACATACTGTACCTACATATATTCTTATAGAAGACATAATTAACACAACATAAAAGTAAGATAAAAAAAGATGCAGGAGACATTCAGTGATGTATGAATGTAGATATAGGGAATGTAAAACTAAATATTATTTACATAACTACAATAGTTTCTTAATTTGCTGATCTACTTGCATAAACGTAGTTCAATAAAAACACTTTTTAGTGATCCGTAATTTGTGTACAACCAATCAGATTCTATATGTAAATAAATGGAGCAGACATTGGTGATGCACAAACATGCACGAATGTAGAAAATATAATTTGAAATCAAAGTATTATTTACAAAACAACAATATTATTTTTTGAATTTGGTTGGCATATTTATCTTCACCTTGTTATGTTTATATTCAATAACATTATAATTTTTAAAATTGTATTTTTTGAATTAACATTATTTAACTTGCCATTTTTGAATTGAAATTTATATACTTACAAACATTATGTAAAAAATAATGTACTAAAAAATATTTTATAAATTATAAATAAATTATATTTTGCAATTAACAAAGTTAACATAAATTAGCAAGATTAATATTAAATTACACTACTATTGTGTTTATGATTATATTACAAAAAAAAACTATAAGTAAAAAATAAATGTTTATTTTGTGACTAACAAAAAATTAACATTAACATTTTAATTTTTACATGATTTTCTTATACAAAAATGTAACTTATACTACAACTCCCAAGTTCCATTCAAATTTGAAAAGCACAATATAAGTCTCCATTTTCACTAAAGTAATTTAATTTACTGTGGAGTTCAGAGGATGTATAAACTAGTACTCCAATGGGATAACCCTTCAACGTGGTTTCACAAGACGGTCATGTCCGACAAATGAGGCCCACTGCAGTGACTCAATGTGGTTAACACTTTAGTGCAAACAGTGGTTATCCTAAAGAAGCTATCTACACATTCACATCATCAAGTCATGACTGTTTTAAGGCACTACCAAGTTATCACTGGAGTCTCGGTCTGATCCGCACCTGATGTTAGCGATTTTGCGGTCTGGTGTACACTTATGAGAGTCACTGGTCTGTGGTAAAGCTGGTGGGATGGCCCACCTTAAATTAACAATGGTTGGCTTGGGTGGAAGTTGACGGGATCAGTTATTTTCTTATATAAGTCTACCAGACCATAAACACCGTTTTGCATTTTTGTCTTTACTACTAAAAAAAAACACTTGATTTTTGTTATTTTATGTTCTATAAGGCATTTATTGTTGAATCATGACCGTAATAATAGCTTCTAATAAAATAATATAAAAAAATAAATAAAACTACAGCATAATAACACCAAATTTACAATATACACGTTGATGGGTTAAGTACTGCAATATGTTTTTATGTCCAAGTGATAATGTTTCTTATTTATATTTTCCATAAAAACACAAGCTATTTGGATTGTTATTATATATATTAGAGTAAATTATTATTATTTTTTAATTAACATTATTGCTGATGATTTAAGCATTACCTATTGCTCAATTAGACTAAATTATTACCAAATTCATTTTTTCTTGTTTTGATTCCAGTTACCTGGAAAATTGTGTTACATTATTACATGAAATTTTAAATTAAATAGTAGCTTGAAAGCTAAGTATAATTTTTGTATGTTGAGTGATAAGTCATGATAGTTGGTATAGGGTCACAGTTGGAGGGGCTAGAAGCCTTCATACAAGGAGAAAGTCAAGGAGTCATTTGTCACAGATTTACAGCCTTCTGACCTGAGTGCTCATGCTGAATTAGCTGTTGGCCACATGCATTTTAACAAACTTTATTTATTAAATGTTTGTTACTAACCATACAACTGATAGGAGTTTAGGTTATAACAAGCTATTAAGGATTACGGAAAAATTGTTGCGATTAAGTTATAAAAAGGTGTAATTACAAATATATAAAAAATATCAATACCAGTGTAATTTTTGTAGTTTGTTATGGTTTGCTTCTTTAATGATGTTTTCAATACAAATTTAAATGGATATGATTAAAAAATATCAATACCAGTGTAATTTTTGTAGTTTGTTATGGTTTGCTTCTTTAATGATGTTTTCAATACAAATTTAAATGGATATGATTAAAAAGATCTTTAATTAAAAAGATATCTTTGGAATTATTGATTAACCGGCAAGGAATTGTGTCATCCAATCTTACAGAAATTTCTATTTTATAAGAATCCATGCCCTTTTCCAGCAATCATAATTGAAATTAAAAAATGTTGAAAAGCACTATTACAATTTACTCTCATATATCGTACATCTCATACATTGTAACATAGGAATGCTGCTTACAGATATCTTTTTCTAACTATTTGTTGGATAATTACTTCTGGGCGACATAACAAGTTAAAGTTATCCTATAATCAAATTGTAAGTTAATGCCTATACCCATACAATGTGTCCTCTGTGTCTGACCTCTCTGCTGTCCCGTATAAATGTTATTTATTACATTTTATATCTTCAATTTTGCATTTCAGGACCAAGATTTGTGTTGAATCCAATAAAAATATTTGAGAACAGTTTTGGAGGAAGAACTGTCTGGGAAAATCCAAGATATGTAACACCTGCAAAAGTAAGTATAACTAATATTCTTTGTTTAAAGTTTGTTTTTGGCAATAAAAGGATTATGAAGGGAATGTGACTTTTCTGACATTTGCAATTGTTTAATAGTACAAGATATTTTGTACTTTGGTGTCACTGATTTCTTGTATTACTAAACAATGAGAAATGTTCACAAAACTTATTCTTTCATAACTAATATATCCTGTAACATTATTCTTTTAGGATTCCTTAATTTGCTACTGATAAAAAATGAAAATTATTACATTATTATGTTGATTTTGTTATGGATGTAAGAATCTGTGCGTGCTGAAATTGCATGACATTGAAGCTGAGATCTCTGTTGCAATAACTCAGAGGCTACAAGAGGGGACTTACTTATTTGAACTTACTAAAGTGGGAAAAAAGAGGAGATTTTAGATCATGCGCTATTAACTTGGGAAAGGGGGGTGTCCAAGAATGACTCCCTGGAAATATTTAAAAACGTTTTTTTAATGCAAAAAAAATCAATTATAGAATTTAATTAAATATGTCTATAATTCCAGAAAGATTTTTTAAGAAATGTTATATTCATACATTTAAATTGTAAATCACAAAATACTATGGAAAATATAACACTCAAATTTATAAAGTTATATAGTTTTTAAAATTTGAATGTAATACACTGTTAAGACTACTGGATAAAATAAATAAACCTTTTTACAAATATATTGTGCTGAATTATAAATAACCACATTGTTCAACTCAACAATTTGTTAACTTAGTATAGTTGTAAATAGTAAGAGCAGAAATACAATTTAAAATTAAAAAATAATTGTTAAGTAGCCATTTTTTAGCAGCCGGCAGCAAATTTTTAATATTCTATTTGTACTAAGATTAGACTACAATGTAAAATTATAGTAATAAATTGTATTATCTACCAACATTACAGTACTCCTTTGCTCAATATTAAATGTTCAGTGAATGTAAGGATACTTAACTTAATTATATTTATTACTTTCATCTGAAAACACGCATCACTCATTTGTGGCGATATAGCCAGGATTAGAGCTATGATATAATAGACAGTACTAAGTGTATTTATTTGTGGACCCTGTAGTTTGTAATAAATCTTTATTTCACTAAACTTATTTGTAGAACTCAACTCTAGAACTATGGCAAGGGTATAATATGAAGCTATATTTTGTTCGTCAAACGTGTTGAATTGACGCTTCGCCTACTTTTTTTTGCCCATTGAGCAGACAAAAAAACATCCTCTCTAAAGATGCAAATGATGAAATCTTTCGTCAAGAACCAAATTAACCCTTTGAGTGCCCCCTGCTTAATTCCATGGTCTACCGAGAAGTGCCACAGTGCAATTAGCCTGTTTTGTGTGACAAGCTTATTGTATATTTGTTTCTTGAGAATTTATAATTTGTTTTGTCTTGTAGTACATTAACTGTGCTATACTATTTTGTAATAAAAACATATTAAATAATTGGTCAGCTTCTAAATTTACAACAAACCTGAAAAAGTGTTTCAACTAGTTTTTAATTTTGAGTTTATTCAAACTTTAGGGGTAAAAAAAAATTACCTGGGGAACCATATTTTATATATGATCTATACCTAATTATTAACTACGTGCAGAATCAAAATACATAGGCCAAATAATAAAGTTTTAAACAATTATTTTTCAACAAATGTTATTGTAATTCTTTCCAATATTTATTAATTTTTGTTTTATAATAGAATAGAATATATTTTATTGCGTTGACAATATATATATTACATTGTATTGCAATTGTCAATAATACCAATTTTTTACAGTATTTATCTTAAAAACTAAATCCATTCACTCGACTTTCCATACAGTTGCACGCAGGCACACATTCATACACATACAAAAACAAAAGAAAACAAAATTCATAATTCGTGGGATCAACCCCCAGGATTGAAGTATGTTAAAGTATGTAAATGTTAAAGTATAAGTAATCAGATGTTTTTCATTTCATAACCTCCACTGGTGTTATGAACTTAGTCACTGGGCAGAGCTATAATATAAGTAAAAAATAGCATAATAAAAATGTAAATTTACCTAATTTGGTAAGGAAATAAAACTGAAAACATCTTTTATAAATTATTAAGGCTAAAAACAATAAATTATATATATTTAAAAAAATGTTTTTAACCCTTTTAACCCCGGCCATTAAATCAAGTGATGTGCCAGAAATCCCAAGCCATTTTCAGACAAAATGTAAGGGATTTGTAAAAAATTCATAACTCGGTTATTTTTTAATATATTTAGGTAATTATTTTTTTGTTTTACTTCTTAATATATGTAGCTTACAGAAATATACAAATAAAATTATTATTTTGCAAGTACTTTTTTTACATACATATACATATATAAAAAATAAATAAAAATGAAAAAAATTAAAGTTTGATCATGGAAACCATATAGATAAAAAAATATTTGACACAAAAATACCCATTTACTTTATGATATATTTAATCCTTAATAAAAGGAAACAAAAATTATAGGCCTACCTTATTTACAAGTGGAGTAACATCAATTTTTGTAAAGCCGTGTAAAGTTTTTTTTGCCATTTCTGGGCAAGGCAATGTAACAAGACTTTCGAAATTCACATTATTTAAAATAAACATAAAACAAAAGTTATTTCTGACAAAATAACTAAAATTGTTCATAATCTAAATTAAAAAAAATTTTTAAAACAATATTTACATCACTGCAAAGTGTTTTAGCACTTGTGGTCACCAAAACAATTCGGGTGAATTCCTTTCTGGCAACGTACACAAAAATACCTTGCTTTTTTTTCTTTTACCCCCACACTGAGTACTTTGAATGCTACACACACAACAATTCCTTTCCATTCTTCCTGGTAGGTGTTGCAGTCCATAGTTTTGTATGTTGTCACCACCAGCTAATGGGTCGTCATGTCGCTGCTTACTGTCCATCCACTCTTTACCCAAATCTTCTATTATACACACCATATATTGGAAGCGTGACATTGGTGGTCCAGAGCAGTTTTCTCTGTACAAAATATATGTATTCAAAACCATTCTAGCCATTATGTTGAATGTAGCTTTCTTCCAGTACTTCACTGTTCGCCTTTCGTCTAAATAATTGTAAAGCATCTGGTCATTCACATCTATGCCACCCATATATTTATTGTAGCTATCAACTACTTCAGGTATTTTGCTTGTCAAATTACCAGTATGTCTCTTTTTTATTTTATCAACAGATTGGGCATGGCTTTTTGTTGACAATAATAGTACTGGATTTTTTTGTGTCTTCTTTTCTTTCATCCCAAGCAAAAGCAATTCATTTTGGCGCATATATAACTTTTGCCCCACTTGGAATTTCTCCTTCATCTCCATAGGGATACCTTTCCTATTTTTACGCAGGGTTCCTGTGATGTAAGTGGCCTTACTATATAAATACCTAGCAATAGGTATTGACGTGAAAAAATTATCAACAAAAAGATGATAGCCTTTCCCAAGATAGTTTCCAAGTGTCAGCAATTTTTTTATAACAGTAAAAGCCAATCCCTGGTCCTCACTTTTGTTAGTAGGCCTAGCAGACTCATTTTTACCTTTGTAACAAAAGAAACCTAGGCAGTATTTTGTGACACTGTCACAAATCATCCATAATTTGATACCCCAGCGACTATGATGTTTATTGGGAAGGTATTGTAAAATTTGAGAGCGACATCGAGTGGCTAATAAACTTTCATCTATAGAGAGTTCACGGTGTGGTGTGTAGTGTAACCTAAACAGTCTGTTAGCATGTTCAACTATTGGTACAAATTTACCACATGGATCGTAGTTTGGTTCTCCTGGTTTACTCAAAGAGTTGTTGTCCGCAATATGGAAAAATTGCAAAATAGCCTCGAAACGATTGCGACTAAGCATTTTTCCAAACCATGGAATGAATTGTGAGTCACTTCTATTCCAGTAGCTTTTTATAGTGGGCTTTTTAGTTAGGCCCATGTTTAGTAAAACAGCGATAAAGCCTTTCATTTCTCCATGTGTAATGTTGGTCCATTTACGGACTTTAGATTGAGGCGTATTATTTAGGCCAGCGTGAGACTGAATATATTTTTTGGCATATTCATTTGTCATGTTAACAAAAATCGTCAACAAATGTACAGTAAAGAAAATATTGAAGTACTCAACTGGCTTTGCATCACCTGGAGGGCAATGCTTAGGCCCAGGGTTTTCAAAATAGGGAAACTGAGTACTGCTTCCAGGATCATTTGATTCATCAACCTTTTTCCATAACAAATTTGGGTCTTGATCAGGTGGTGTACTAGGCCTACTTTGAGGCACATTATTGTTACAAATATTTGTTCTAGGCCTACCTCTAGGTCTTCCTGTAGGAGTAGATCTCATTGCAACAGTAGGCCTACCAGATGATGTTCCTGGTTGAGCAACGTCCTCATCTGATGAATTTTCAAAGGGTTCAAAAGTTGGGTCTTCAACTATATCATCTAAATAAGTTACAGATAATTCACTATCACTTTCCTCTGCTAATTCCCCTTCTGATTCAGAAGAAATGTTTTCAAGATATCCATCACTCAAATCGTCGTCACTAATCACATCCACACCATTTGCAACTAGGTTACTAATTAGTGTATTTTCACTTACGGGAGACTTTGAACGATGTCTTTTACTCATTTTGAAATCAAACAAATAATAAACTCAACTTTAACTGCCGTAATTTACACTGCTTTAACCTAAAAGTGTGAAGAAAACGGAATATTCACAACCACGTGATATACAGCTGTCTGCAACAAGCGTGAGCAGTCAGTCGGGACGAACTGCAATTGCTCAGTCACAGACTGACAAAATACGAAGTCAAACCATTACAAACTAATATATTTCGATGCAAAATATCTTTGTGCACAAGTCTGTGAAATTTGAAAGCATTTGGTGAAATAGGTGGCCAGTAAAGTAATAAAAAGTGCACGTCCGTACTATACGGACGTCGGGAGTTGACGCCATTTTTACGACGTCCGTATAGTACGGACGTCAGGGTTAAAAGGGTTAAATTATTGAACTAATAACAATAAACTGTTACATTTTAAAATAAAATTAAAATGTGCATTGTTTTCTAGTACCGTCAGCAGCTGAAACTAGCTGCAAGTAATAAGTACGTGGACAGGAAACAACAGAAAGCTGCTTTTATTGCATCAAGGCCCAAGGAGTCATATGTGTCCAAACCAAATGACGACATATTCGAAGGTAACCCTCTGGAAAAGGCAAAAGAGATCAGTGAAAAAGTAAAGATATTAAAAGAGCTAAACCAACAGACACTTCCGAAGACCAAGCCTTTCAAAAAGAACACTAAGAAAAGTATTGGAGTGAAGGTGAAGTCAGGCATTGAACCCACGAAGAATATCCTTACAAAGAAACAGAAAAACAAAAAATTGAAAATGTCAAAAATACAAAATAAATTTTCTGTCTCGTAAACAATGTTTTTTAAACCCCTCTTCTTCATTCTATGTATAACAATAGTATCTTAATTTATTGTTAAAGATGTATAAAATACTTACTTTTATACTAATATTATTCTAGTTTTTAGGTATTAATACTATGTTGGTTTATGTACAGTCTATTATTTTTGGTAAATAAGACAGGACAATTAACCTCTAAGTCTTCAGACTGTCTATTAATAATAAAGTAGACTACAGGTAACATCTAACATATAAGTTTAGTGTGAATTATGTACTGGACTGAAGGGTAAATTTTTAAGTTTGACGGCTTAAGTCTGAGTCAAGTTTCTCATCCTTTACATTCTGTAATGGCTGACAGAATCATCTTATTAAGATTCAAGATTACTTATTGACCATACAAGATACATGCAATGAGTCTCGTCAAATGTAGGATACAATAATAAAAACTATTGTAAGGTGCTAAGATAATTAGACTAGATTAAGTAAATTTGCATTCAAAGTGTTAAATTATAAGTATAGTTAAAATTACATAGAATAAACAAGTAAAGTAAATAAATAGCAAGTCACACAACAAGTTAAATGAGTAATAAATAAACAATAATAAAATCACACAAAGAATTATCAAGATCTAATTTATACATGCTTAATAAACATAAGTTATTAAGATTTAATAAAAAGTACTCAGCAGCAGAATAAATAGGTTTGTAAACCAGAAAGACTTTCACTGACTGTTTAAACTCAGGTCTCAGGTAGTTGCCTGCTGGAAGAACATTGTAAAATTTTAGTGCCATGACCTCAAGCATAAAACTGTTCATGTGATTTTTAACTTATATTAAACAATTTAATATGTAGAGAGAAGTTACAGTGAACATACTTAAATTAATAAATAAAGGCTTACAATGGTCTCTAGGCTTGGCCCCACATATCAATCAAACTGTCTTTTTCTGAAGTACTAATATTTTATTAACAGGGTGATGGTTACCCCATAGCATTATGCCATAAGATATGTGGCTAAATATGTGACCGTAGTATACAGTAAGGGCATTTTGAGATACAAATGCTAAGTACTCTTAACATGAAGATCCCTTTTTACACACTCCTCACAATAGACTCAATGTGACTTCCCCAGCCTGTGAGGTTGAAGCGTAATACCTAAGAATTTTATTGATTCATAATGTACATATTTTCTTGTATTATAAGTAAACATAATTCAATGGTTTTCTTATCATTCAGACTAAGCCTATTAGCATTACACCAATCCTGTATAGAATTAGAACAGTAAGTTTCAGTTTCAAGATGTGATCACTTTTACCAGTGATGGATAGGGCCAAGTTATCACTCTATGACTCACTCCATCCATCACTACAGTGGGGAGATCATTTATATAAATGATGGAAAAAAATTGGTCCTAGCACAGAATCCTGTGGAACACTGTGCTCAACTAACTAAATCCTAGACATGTTACCATCCAATAGTACAGCCTGGTATTTATCACTCAAATAAAATGCAAAAAGCTTAGAACTTTGGTTCAGAATTCCATAAAAGGACGATTTGGTTTGTAAAATACTATGAGACACAGTGCCGAATGCTTTAGTAAGGTCATACAATCTTCTAGCAACATTCTGTCTTAAGTGTAAAAAAAAACAATAAAAAACACCTTTAGAGTCAGAAAAAGGAAACAAAGAAAAATTTATATACATGTCAATTCCTTATGTGTTGGGATTATCAAGAAAATTAATAGAGTAGCCAGAAAATTATCAGGAGCACTTTTAGAACACAAAACACTCTTAGACAAAGCCACATAACAATCAAACCAATAAGGGCATGCAGACTTAACCCTTCCCGGGTCAATGACGGTTATATACGCCTAACTTAACATTTCCCGGGGGTCATATGCGTATATTTACGCATACACTTCATTTTGGCCAAGCATCAAATGCGTGTATATATGCATAATCATGTTTATGAGTATCCATATTGTTTGCAGATGTCAGCTATTCCAGCTAATCGGGAACATAATATAAGTAGTTTGGCGGCAGTATGGTGGGGGGGGGGGGTGCCGGAGTGGCTTGAGCTGCTTGGGGGGGAGGGGTTTTAGCGGCAGCTGTATGAAGGTCATTGTCGGTTGCCTCTTTGTTTACTGAGTCACTCTCCACTCGGCGTACTGAACTGAAGTTGATAGGTTGTTTCATACTCGATCATACCTATTGAATTGATGTAGATGAAATTTATAATGTATGTTGCCTTAGAATAAGTCATGAATATTTTATTCCTACATCCCACCCAGTTGTACTTTAAAAACTAAATTTGCAATCAGTTCTGTAGTTATTGAGTGAAGTAGTTTGGTGGCAGTAAGGTGAGGGAAGGGTGTACCGGAATGGCTCGGGGTGCTTGGTGGGGGGAGGGGTTTAAGCGGCAAGTCAAGGTCATTATCAGCTGCCTGCCTTTCTTTCTCAGTTGCTCTGCACCCCGCGTACCACGGCTAGACGGAAAACTTCATCTCATGGAAAGAGACGCAAAGGGTCATCAATGCCATGTCTGCTACAAAAAATATCTGCGAAAAGAAACGATCTATTTTTGTAAAACATGTGTCAACAAACCGTTCCTTCACCCAGATAGCTGTTTCGAAGCTTATCATAACATGGAGGACTATGTGAATGGACAGTGATCAATCTCCTTTGTTATATGATTAGTTTTTACTTTATTTGTTTTGTATGTTAACCCTAATCATGTAATACATACTTATTTTTAATCATAAAATGTTTTTATTACGCTAAACCTAAACATCAATCATATCAATTCGTGGAAGGGTCAATGACTCTTATATACGCATACTGGTCTATAACACAAAAAAAGTTGGGAAAAATTATTTATGGATAGATTTTCATTTTTCCATGACAGGTAAGCAATTTAAAATCAAATTGAGCAGTTTTGGTCAAAAAAACATTTTTTTACCCTAACACATGAATAATAGGCAATCTAAGGCTACAGTAAGTTGACCCTGGAAGGGTTAAAAACTGTGTTTACATCATAAGATATTCTTGTAATAGAGAGTACAGAGGCAAGACAAAAAGAACAGTCATTTGAGAATTAAAGAAATGAAAAAAAGGCTAGTGAAAAAGTTAAAAATTGCCCAATATTGCTCATATGAAAATAATTACATAAAATGGGATGAAGCCAAACATAATACATTGCAAGGAGAATTTCTTCAAACACAAACTTATTAAGGCTTCATACATAAAATCAGCAGAGCAAACAGTAAATCAGTTGAGGTTAGGCCACTTTGGATATAATAAAAAAATAATTAACTAAAAATATAATAAAAAGATTTTAATAATCAAACAAACCAACACATTTTGTACATACACCATGACATTGAAGTCTAGGACAAAAACATAGGGCCGGAGGCAGCCACCCTTCCCTCTCCAAACCATTGCCTTCCTGTCTCATTGTTTCAAATGACATGCAGTAATACCTCACGAAATGAAAAAAATTGATTTTCTTGTTAGTGTTCCACTATCGGTTGTGACATGTTTTTGCTCTTGACTTATGTGCAGTGACAATGCCTGGTTCATTTTCTCTTGTCTCAAAGTCAAGCTATTGTTGGATATGATAATTTGTTAGTCACAGTTCATAGCTGCATGTTTTACGTTTTAAGTACATTTTTATGCATTACATTTCTGAAGAGGATATATATCAAAACCTAATGTTATACCCTTTGCAAATTTAAAGATGGCATACAAAATCATATTATCCTTTCAAACCTTCCATTGTCAATAACAAACTTTAAATAAAGGAGTTCCAGTGTGGCCACTCAAAACCTCTTTACGAATTTCTGGGTTTTTCCCGGCCGAATATATCTCCGATTGTCTAGTCCTAATTTAAATCAAATAAACAACAATGTTGTTTTTAACTCTTACACTGCATGCAATGATGACGGTCTATCACCACCAGCTGTCTTTGCAGGAAATGCCACGAAGCTGCGGTGGTCTAGCAAATTTTGTCGCTAGCGATGTGCGAGATATTCGATAATGATTCATTGCTATCACCTATTTTGATCCTTAGTTTTTATGTCTGTGTATTTCAATGTGCCGACATGACACCATGTATACAGAAAAATCAAAAAATAAAGAGAACAAATAAATGCCAAAACAGCACTACCAGGAGGCAGACTGCAGTCCAGCATTTCGGGTCAGAGGTCTGCGGTGCACGAACTTGGGTACGAGACCATAATTTTGTTGGTATACAAAGTTGGTTTAGTGCAACCAAGAGATAAATCAAATACTTTCATCTGAACTCTACTTTTAACTTTTTGAAAAAACAAGCCTTTCCAAGGAATTTGCAGATTCGAGGAAATAAGTATTTTTAAAACTACAAGACAAATTATATCTTCTGCTTTTCAATCATAGAAATGGTAGGTTATAAAATAAGATTTCAGAATATATTCATTTACGTACAAATCTATGAATACATATTTATAGAGAATCTATTTATGTACAACTACACAAAGTACAGCTAATAGATAAAGTATAAATTAGCAGTCATTTGTTTACCGCTGAGCAGTTAACGTTCGCATATACATAGAACCAGCAGAAAAACTGGTGTTGACAAATATAGAAAATACGAACATCAATAAAAATATTATTTATAAATCATCTTATTTTCTTACTGTATATTTCTAAATAGTTTTTATACACGTTTTAGAAATTTATAATTTGCATACTGTCGTTACACTAGAGATTCAGCTTCCCCACATCACTAGTTGTAATATTGTGAAACCGTGATTTTCCAAACGTGTTTTAAGCACTTCTGTTGGTATCTGAATTGAGTGAAAAGAGCCATGGTATCGAGTATCGGACTCGATTCATCCCTAGTAACAAATTTCCAGGACATTATACAAATTCATGAATAATGTACGTATGTTTTCCTGGACCCCAAAATTCATACATAATCAATACTTTTCTATCTCATTACTGATGGCAGCTCTGGTTACAGTATCGCAAAGTTAGCATGACTCCCCCACTTCCAGCCAATATATGAAAAATGCATCAGAAAGTTATTTACTATGGAAGTTACTGAAGTGTGATTAGTTCGCAATCTGCAGAACAAGTAGACACCAGTACAGAACAAGTGTTGGTGTCTTCCATGGTTGTCCCCAGAATACAAGCAAAATTAAAGTTATTAATTATTGGCTCTTAATTATTTTGTTTTTGCCTTTAGAGAATAGAATCATCCCATCACAACAACACAACTAAATAAACACACAAAATGCTGTGGTTCATTTCATTGCTTGTAGTCACGTGTTCTTTAGATTATAGTCATGGACTAAAAGACAACATGACATAAGGCTCCTCATACACGTTGGCCTATTTGGTTTGAACAGTTCGAATTGGCTGACCGATCGTCACTTGTGTGGGGAAGTCGTTCAGATGAATAGTTAATCGGAAAATTGATGGGATTTCCATGAGACATTGTCCAACCATTGTCGCTGTGGCTGGCTGTCTGCAGACCGGCGACAATATTATGCTTGAGTTTACATTAGCAATTAAAATTGTGAGAAAATTTGTGCAACTACTGTCACATAATGTGATCTTCATAAGCACTCGTGAAACTGTCACTATTACTTGCTACAGCTGTATCACTAGTTGTTGCGGGAGTTAATACAAAGTCTATTCACACATGGTAGTGATGTCTTGGCAACTGAAATTTGAATAGCCGACACTGCTCTGCAGTTGTAGTAAACAACTTTCTGACACTGTTGCGACAGCATTTGCGAGAACTCGGGCCTGTTAGATCAACGATTTTTACTATCAGATACAAAACTTGTACAACTTTTTGCCAGTTTAAAGGCAGCTAGTTTAGTCAAGGTTTGAATGTGACCGAGATATAAAAAACACAATATCACTTTCTTTGTCTTAACCTACATAATCTGATGACCAATCGGAACATGTGTGAGAAGCAATCGTTCATAGACCAAACCGAGGCCTTGTGTGCAATACGAGCAGTAAGTGGTGGGCGGTGAGCAACTGTATATAGAGAGAACGCTCGACACAGATCACTACACACAAGTGGCAGGGTGGTACCACACAGTGTCGCTGATCTGCGCCAATCCCAGACATTACATTTTTCTTATGCAGCTCAGCCCTCAGCTCATTCTGTCAGACATTCAGACTTAGTGATGCAGTAAAGTGTTTTCGGAAGCCATGTTGAGCTTTGACTACCAAGTTGTTTTCCAGATAGATAATCAACTGATTTTTCTTAACAGTCTTGACAATCTCAGACAGTATAGGAAGTGTATAAATTGGGCTAAATTTTAACAATAATGCTTGATCATTAATATGCTGATTGTTAAATACAACTATTCTGAGTTTTCATTCCAATTTCACATCATGTAGAAGTAACAAATGCAGATCTATTACTACTATGTCCATATTTTTAATTCTGAGTTTTAAAAAGTGAAAATATATCAACATACTCAGAAGTCAGAGTACTTTATTCATGAACTTGCAAAGTACAGAATTTGCAGCATTAATTAATAAAAACAACTTACACTATTAACAAAAATTATAATAAATTTGTGAAAAATGTCTCTTCTAGAGGTTTAAAATTCTTGTAATTGACTCCATCTGTAAAACTCAGTTAAGGAGTAAAATGGGTGTTCAAGAAGCCAGTTCTTCAGAATGTGACAAAACCTTTGTGTGCTTGTCATTGTGTTCTGATCCAGAGGAAGGACATTTCACATTCTGGCACCTGCATTGCTGAATTCCTGCTCAGTCATTGTGCGGTGGTCTATTGGGAAGGCAGTAGCAGCATGTCGTACTTTAGTCATGAATCTGCAGTTCTTATGGTACTTAATGACTTCAGATATAGAAATGTAACAACTTCCATGATATACAGATTTATTACAGTAAGTAAGAACTGACGTTATTAGTAAAAGTTTTGATTAAGTAACAGTCTAAGAGATCTTGCATTCAATGCTAAACTCTATTGCCACTTGAAAGAATGTGGTTGCATATTATCTTGTGATGAACAAATTAAACTATGATTATAAATATATTATAGACAAGTATTAAACATGTTATATAAGTAAACTCGGACAATAATAACTACAACGAATATTTTAAAGTTAATCCTTCAAAATCTAGAAAATTACAGTGGATTAGAACTCAAAGCAAAAGATTTAGTATGGTAGCACTATCTGCATGTCACCAAACAACAAAACTAGCTTTACTGAACAAAATTTTTGCATACAAGGCCTATTCTTCTTTCAAATCAAAGGCAAAATTGGTATAATTTTAAGAGGATTGAACACATCTTTTCTGGACAATTTTTTAAGGTACCACTCCACCAAAATATGCAGCTTTTGTATAGACATCTTGAGCATTAATAGGGGTTTTATTATCCAACAACTATTAATTATGTTTACCAAGCCTGTAACAAATGAATGGTTTATACAAAATCAAGCTCTTTAAAAAAGTGTAAAAGTTCTTTAATCAATAAAATAACATCAATTTGAAAACATGAATTTAACTATTAAATAATAGAAAACTGAAAGGACATGAGATGCTAAAAAGTATCATTTTATGTGCTAAATTTAAAGCAAATATGTAGAATCTAGTTTATATTATAAGCTATAAACATTTTATTAGTCTAAATTTATATTGAAACTTACAAATACACTGGCCTTAAAATTAAACTTAAATACAACAATATTAAGGCATTAACAGTCTTCTAACTTTTTCTTTATCTTCTTTGACTTTTATACTATAAACTGAAATACAATACTTAGTTCATACAAACTAATTAAGCTGTCTTTATAAGTAAAATCTAAAAGTTACATAATAACCTTTCTCTAGTCTTAAACTAAATGAGATGGAATAAAATGTACTTTACAATTAGTTACCTTGCACATTACAATGTAATATTTTGTGCACTACGTTAACATTAAATATGTATTAATATACTTTCTTTAGTTAAGGCACTGTATTTTTTGATACTGAAATAGCAAGCAGTTTCACTTTTCACTGCCAAGCACTTAAGGCATAATTACTAAAGTAAGTTAGCAGTTCACAAAACACTATGAATAAAATTCATTCATATCTAGTTGCAATAAAAACATTTTAAAACATTGCTAATGTTAATTCTTGGAAATTGCAGGTTTTCAAACAAGCAATATTAACACTTAAAACTTAATAAAACAATTAATATTGTAGGAATGCTTGAGGCTATAAAAAGGATATGCACTTGTCTTACGAATTAAAAATCACCATTTGCAGAAGAAGCAAAGCAAAACATACTTATACTAATTTTAACCACTCTAGTACCATTTCTGTATGTTTTGTTGTAGTAGTGTTTCAGTTTTATACGTTATCCAACAGGATCACCACAAAAAAAATTTTGATGAGCCATTAGTCTATTTTTATAACAAAGTTAATAAATAATAATTCACCTAAAATATTAAGAACAGTTTTTTTGTACAGAAATAAACATAGTTTAATTATATTCATATTGAAAAATAGTAGGTTAATAAATGCGTATTCTTAATAGTACGAAAAATCAAATATTTCCAAGAAATATTACCAAATTAATAATTTTAATGATTTATTAAATATAATGTGTATTGATGGTTTTTTTGTGTAATTGGTACTGCTTTGGTAAACATTACCAAAGCTTTAAGGTAAAATGGAAATTTTAATTGCCTTTAAAAAATTATATACAATTTCTACAACAAATAACCTTAATGCTTTATTTAATTTTTTTTTCATTTTAAAGTTTATTATTAGAAAATATTTTAAGACAATACAATTTACTATTTTTTTACTAAAAATATAAAAATATTGTTACAGTTATAATGTAAGTATCATCATCATAATAACAAATGTGCATGCAATTTTGTGCTAGCAAATTTTCAGGTCCTCCAATATCATTGTGTAAAACATCAAAAGTGGTATTTATTTATTATTTAAAAACACATATAATCTTCAACCTTACATTAGTGATTATTTTGACAATAAATGAGTTTTTGTGTGTGTATTAAATGATCAATCAACAATATATAGTCAATTAGTCATTTTAGACCAACAACGTCATATTGAAAGGAAAGCTTTTTAAATAATTGTTTAATTAATACCTTTACTACATTAAAACATACACTTATTTGAGAAAAAACACTAAAATAAGTTAATTTTTCAAGAAAAAGAACTAAAAAAATATATAAGCATATATAAGTATATAATATACTTATATATTTTTAGTTCTTTTTCTTGAAAAATTAACTTATTTTAGTGTTTTTTCTCAAATAAGTGTATGTTTTAATGTAGTAAATGTATTAATTAAACAATTATTTAAAAAGCTTTCCTTTTAATATGACTTTGTTGGTCTAAAAAGACTAATTTACTATATATTGTTGATTGATCATTTAATACACATAAAAAACTCATTTATTGTCAAAATAATCACTAATGTAAGGTTGAAGATTATATGTATATGATTATATACATATATAATCATATACATATAATATTATATGATTATATATATATATTGATCAAGTAGTAAAGTAATAAATCAAGAATCAAAATTATGTTGTATTTTTTAATTTTAAACCAACTGTGTGACCAAAATTCTCAGATCTGTTTAACTTTTATTCTGGAAATTATGTCCGAAGTTTGACTGTTTTTCAAACATGAAATATTTTGACTTCAATCTTTAATAATCTACCACCAGTTGATAACTACAACAAAAGCTGCCAAACATAATTAAGGAAAATAGTTCTAGGCTTACAATAACATACAGTAAACTGTATCTATTTTGAAGAATTTTTATAAATCCATATAAATGTTAGGTTTTGTCAATGAATATAAAATATAATATATTATCTCTGTGAAAACCACAGACTAATTCCACTCTTATTACACTAGAGTTTCAATTAACCAAAGCTGATTACTTAAATTTCTGGGTTGACTGTGCACAACTTTTATGTTATTTTTAACTCTATATAGCTTAAGGAATTTTATATAAAAACTGTCAAATAAATAAAAGTTTTTATTGAGAATTAAAAGTAATAAGAACTTTAATAAGTGATTCATATAAAATAAATAGAAATGGAACAAACAACCTGTCAAAAAAACCTTAGGGTAAAGTAAAAATTTCCAATTAGTTTTTAACTCTGAGGAAAACATTAGTACAATGTGAGACTGTCCATAAAGTTATGAAACGACTGCCAAAATTGGAGTTTAGTGTATAACTGAATCGATTCCTGGCAAAAAACTTGTTTTATATTTCACTTATTTAAATAAATAATGTATGATAAATGCAGCATAAAACAAAGATCAATGTATTTACAATGCAGTACAGATCTGTAGATGCCCTACATGGTTAACTCAAGTTTTTGATATTAGAAAGTTGACTTTGTATATTATTACATATTAACAAAAGTTTTGTTTTACTGAATTACCTCGGTTCCTTCAAATTGAATTAAGAAAGACTCTGCTGTATATTTGTCATGCTTGAACACTGAATCTGGTCAATTAACAAATTATTTACTGAAAAAAAAAAACATGAGTATGTTCATTTATTCACAACACGAGAGCATTTATATTTGGACATTCCCTGAAATGTAAAGCCTACAATGCATTGTGGGAAAACTCAAATTTGGTCTTTGATCAAATACAAAATAACCACAATGTGCATCATAGGTATTTTTGTTTTGCTCAGACTGAAAAAGACCTAACTACAGTATTTGATAGTTTAGGTTACCTTAGATTAGTTAAACCATTATTAAGAAGTTTACTTTTACTTTTAAAACATGTTTTATTAAAACAAATTTTGTTAGGTTAGGTTAGGTTAGTTGTTACAATGTTTATTTTTCATTCAAAACATGTTACACCCCAAAATAGTAAGACTAATGTTTATAAGTAAAATAAACTATATTTGTCCTCTATTCTCGTACAAGTGTGCATTGGATTATAGTTTTTTTATTGTTAAACTTCCCTGCAATTAAATAATGTAAACAATGAAAACATAAAGAAAGCAAAACAAAGTTTACATTTTCCTTTGAGCAAGTGAAGTTTTCCATAACACATTGTGGGTATTATATTTTTGATAATGGCCAGTGGCCAATAGAAATGCCCAAAACATGTTTTGTATAAACAAACATATCCGTGTTTGGTTGTGAGTGAAAATTTCGTTCATTGACTATATTTTGCCTTTAAACCTAACTTAACATTTAAACATAATTATCCATTACCCCCTTATCTATCAGTTAGGAAGAGAAATTGTTGTGCAAAGTAAAGACTAAAACAAGTTTTTAACTCTAAAAGTGGCAATTGCCGGGTATTTGGTCTGTATGGACATAATTGTTTGTGTGAACTCGGAAACACGTTAACTATTCACCAATCATATTTTAATTCCACATAAGGAAGAACAAATCTACAAACTGATAGCATTTAAATTGGCTTAACTTTTATTTTTTTATCTATGTTCATTGCAAATTGCAGTCATTAAAGTCCAGCAGTGATTTATAGTAGAGATGTGGTGATTTTGTATATACTGTGAATACAGGTTGATAAAAAATCTGCTTTATAATATTATTTACCTGTTTAGTTAATCATGCATGATATATTATTTAGGATCTTAAATGCAGGTGTTTCATTAGTTTCTTTTCTTTAACAATAGGAAACATACATGTACAAGATATCAACAATTACTATTAATTTAAACTCTTTGTATAGACATTTGCTGGAACTGTATATATATATATATATATATATATATATATATATATATATATATACAGTTTCAGAAAATTTCTATACAAAAAGTTTAAATTAATAGTAATTTTTGATATCTTGTACATGTATGTTTCCTATTGTTAAAGAAAAGAAACTAATGAAACACCTGCATTTAACCCTTAGCACGCCGTAGACGAAATAATCCGCGATGTTTTTAGGTCTTATAACGCCGAAGACGAAATAATCCGCCGATCGATATAAATATATTTTATTACTGTTTATGAAGTTTATAAGCTCAGTATATAAGCCACAATACTAAGTAATGTACTGGCTTGACCAAATAATCCAGTTGCAGCTGTCAGCTGGCCGCAGTAGCTAAACAATACATTTTTTTGTTGCTGGCAGCTGTTCTCCCTCTCCCGTCTGTACGCCGATGACGATACTATCCGCCATTACCGACGGTCAGTGGAGCACGCATCGTGCCTTTGGGAAGTGTTCTTTCTTTGTCATTCCTTATACAAACAGTTGTAAAAAGTTATTGTTACCGTGTTTTCTGTGTTAAAATCAAGTTTTTATTGTTTTGTCTGTTGTGTAATTATGGCTCATCACCCTGACGATTCTGATTATAACGATTTTGTTGCTAACGTTTTGAATGCTACGTTTTCTAGTGCTTACAATGATGTGGATGAAGATGATATTAGTGATACTCTTTTAAACAATTATACTGACAGTGACGATAATGATGATGTGAATGTTCAACAACCACAAGTATTAGGCCTAGACCTATGTCAGCAACAGGTAAGAAGTCCTACCTTGCACAATAATGCTCAACCTACGCCTACATCTGTATGGATCAATGTTACAAATGATGATCCTGGGTCATCTAAAAGTATACCAATTTATAATGTGAATCATGGTCCAGTTTTACCATCTCATTTTGACAGCAACACCAAACCCATAGAATATTTTGAATTATTTATGAATGATGACATAGTACAATTTATTTGTGATGAAACCAATATTCATGCCAACAAACGAAAAGATAACACTCACTCTCCTCATGCACGAGTAAACAAATGGGTAGATATAAATCCTTGTGATTTCAAAGCTTTTATTGGCATTATTATAAACATGGGTTTGATGCCACTGACTTCAATTGTGGCATACTTTTCTACAAAATGGGATAGTAGAATCCCATTTTTCAGCGATGTTTTTCTAAAAATGAATTTTTAAACCTATTTTGGAACATTCACTTTTATCATAAAGTAGGTCAGGGTGATGCAAAACCCAAAGGATACCTGATTCAGCCATTTGTAGATCACATACGGGAAAAGTGTGGTCTATTTTATAATACTAGTAAATATGTAGCTGTGGACGAAAGTACTATTTCTTTCAAGGGAAAAGTATCTTTCAGAGTCTACAATCCACAGAAACCCACTAAATTTGGAATAAAAATATTTGTAATTTCAGACAGTACAAATGGGTATATATACAATTTTATACCTTATTATGGGAAGCAAACCCTAATTCCTAATTCTACCCTTCTCAAGACTACACAAATCGTAAAAGTGCTTTGTGAGTCAATTTTGCAGAAAGATCCTAAAAACCCTTATGTAGGATTACAAGTTTATACAGACCGTTACTACACAAGCCCTGAACTTGCTAAAGAACTCCTTGATTTAGGGTGTGTTTTAACTGGTACTGTTATGCCGAACCGAGTTGGTATGCCTCCTAATTTGAAAGCTGATGGTAAAAAGCTCAAGAAAGGAGACGTTCTCTCCAAAAGAAAAGGAGATTTATTGGTCTTGTCCTGGAAGGATAAAAGGGTCGTGCACATGTTGAGTACGAAGGGAAAAGGGAGCAGACGTAATATGAGCCTTGTACAAAGTAAGTGGCCAAATAATCCTCCAACCCCTAAACCAGATGTAGTAACAGACTATACCAAAAGAATGGGAGCAGTTGATAGAAGCGACCATTTTATCGCGTCTTATCAGTTCATGAGGCGTACGAAGAAATGGTACCGTAAGGTTTTTTTTTGGCTTTTAGAAGTGGTCATTGTCAACTCTTACTTATTATACAAAAATGTTCAAGAAGCAGCTGGAAAAAAACCACTTACCCATAAAGATTTTAGGAAAAGTTTGGTTAACGACTTGGTAGCAGATAGAGTACATCTACGTACGCAACGAAGAAAGCGTGGAAGACCAACTCTAAATGTTCCTCAAGAAAAAAGCAAGCAACATTTTATGAGGAAAAGAGCTCAAGGATCTAGGAGGTGTGTTGTTTGTACAAGAAATGGATTACGAAAGGAGACAATGTACTTCTGCAAGTCATGTCCCGAGACCCCATGGCTTCATCCTGATTTGTGTTTCGAAGTTTACCATACAACTGACTAAAACTATCATCAGAACTTGTAAACTCATTAAGATCAGCATATTTCACTTTATTTGTTTTCATATTCATGTACATAGCCCAGTTTTTATCACATGTATTTGATTACTCTGTAACCATTTGATTGAATTTGATTTTTATCGAAATATTCCATTATTATTAAAAAATGTCGTTATTTTAATGAAAGTATTACATTATTGTAAAATTTACTTTTTTGTGTGTTATTAGTCATTAGGAATGATTAAAAAAATTAGCTTTAAGGAATTTTCATTTTCATTTTTTTACCTTATGAGCGTAATCTAAAAAATTACTAAATTTAAATCGGCGTTCAAAGGGTTAAGATTCTAAATAATATATCATGCATGATATATATAAAATCAATTTTCAGGTATAAAAATTTTGTTTAACCTTAAATGTCAGTCTGAAATACAGAGGCATTTTAGAGATTACCTGTGCCACTTCTAGGGTTAAATATCAAGCAACTACACAAATTACAAAGTTCAGTTAAAATATTTGCATATGACCTAATAAAACTTAATCAGTCCAAACTATCTGTATAAAATATTTTTCTGATACAATATCAGCTGTTTTTGTCAGTCTATGTATTGATTGGAGCTTCTTCAGGGATGTGGGTGTTGTTGCGGGCAGCACTCAGGTTGGCTATGGCAGACTGTCTCCATTTTCCCTCATCTCCATGGATATTCTGGTCCTCACAGACACACAGGAACAGAGTATCTATCACCACCTGCCAACAAATCAGGCCCTTGTACAGATGCCAACTAGTCCTTGACAAGGCTCTCAACATATTTAATAGAAATGGCACATTTAATAATCTTGTTAATGCCTTAGGACATTTAACCTGAGTTAAGATGCAGCATAGTTTAGATCTGTTAAATACAAATTGAAAACGTAGTTTTCTGACGACTTTTAATAGTAATAAAGACAATGAATTAGGAATTAATTAAAGATATATAGCACTAATTATAATAAAAACCAAAACAAATTAATAATTATTACTAAGTTTTGAAACAAGGCATGCTAGAAAATCTATTCTAAATCCCAGAGAATATCTTAAATAGATGTTCTAAAAGGAGAAAGTTACAAAAACGTTGAAATAATTGATCATTTTCTGCATACTTTTATGTCAACCCTCACTGGAACCAAAAACTGACCTCATACAGACTGATGATGCAGTGAGCAACGAAGTAGGCGAAGAGACAGACGACCAGAGTTGGAGCAGCATAGAGGTGTAGCTCAGGGTCGCGTTTGAATAAAAACAGTCCCACACAGCCAGTAACAGTCATGACAATCAGTTTTCCGAGGAATAGAATGAAGTCACCAACACTGTTGAGGGTGGCCAGCCTTAGAGCATTGTTCACCAATACATGCCAGGCCTGAGGGATAATAGACATTATAAGTACTGTTTTGCTATCTTACAGCTATGCATAAACTGCTATATTTATATACTGGGGTTTAGTGTACTTCTGTTGTAAGTCTGTTATGAACAAAATGTTGACAAAAAAGTTTAAAAACAAATACCCTGTACAATATGCTGGGATACAGTTTTCTCACTATATCTAATAAACAGATTAGAAAAGGAACCTGGACTAGTTGTAAGTTATAATGTGTAACTAATGTGCTCCATCTACGGGAGTCTTGCTGGTTTCCTATCAATGGTCAAAGTGTTATGTACATAACCTAGTAGATATCACATCAACAATCACTGTTTCTCTATTCTGATTATTTTTAACCTATAAGTTGCAGCCAAAATATTAAATGATTAAAAACCATTAGTACACTGGTAACCGAGAAATATTGTTGATTGCAGTGTATTGATCTATTCGAGATTTGATGTTAAATAATTTCAAAGCAAGATAAACAGTATAACATTGAAAAGATGATTTTGTAAGCTTTAATTTGTATGCATGAAACATTGCTGACTGATATTGTTTTGGCTATGAAAGACAATAATCAACATTTTCTAATTACCCATTTTGCTGCCACTTCCATAGCAACAACAACATAATTTTTTATGTTATATTTATGGTGTTATAAAAAACTTTGATGAGAAATTAGCTCAAAAATCAATTATAACGTGGATTTTTTAACTTTAATTTGCACTTTCCAAAAGCTGAAGAGTTTTACTTGGTTTTGAACTATGTAGTGATTCTCTACAGTCGGATATTCAGTGGTAAAAGTCTAGCCCATTTTTGACCTTGACTATTAACACTGCAGCAACATACCACTTTATGTGAGCGTCATTATTTGTTGTCATTAAAGAATCTGTTTAATTTTAATGGATTGTTTCAACTAAGTATTTTACAGTGTTTCACAGATTTTTACAATTCATTTGTAATGTAATTAGTTATGAATAAATAATATTATTCATAATATCAACTCACAAACTTATGTTATGCAATTCCGGAAATTAATTTGTTTTAGTAAATCCAATTTAGTTTTTTGTTATGTTTTTAACCCTTTGCAACTTCCGAAATATCTGACCGTTGTTTTGGCCAAAACCTCGGACGTCTGACATTTCGGATGTTTGGTAAATCCTTTATACTGGCTTTATAAATTATCCAAATGCAGTAAATTTGCGATATACGCAGGCTGGATAGTTGTTGTATGTAAAAATGTAGTAAACCTTTATACTCTATGGTGGTGATTTTGTAGTTTTACATTGTGTTGTAGAGGTTTGTCAACTTCACCTTTTTTCGTCAGCTGATTTGATCCCAACTTCAACAGCTGATCTCTTCATTGCTTTGTTTAGTCTGAGAAGTTATTTCAGTCAATAGTTTTCAAGCTAAATATTGAAATTATTGGTTTGTAGCTAGTACTACGTGTCAAAAATGAGTGACCAATCATCTGATGAAGAACGGCCTACTCGCCAAGCTTCGCCTGTTAGCGAAAATACACTGTTTAGAAATATTATTAAAAGTGGTGTGGGTTATGTTGACGATCTGAGTGATAGTTTTGTCAGTAACATATCAGATTCGGAATCATCTGAGGATGCCAAAAGTGAAAGTGAGGGAGGTATTACGGGCTTTGACGACGATACAGACAATGATCCTGACTGGGAGCAATCAGGGGAACCGAGCTCAGACGATGAATGCCCTGTCTCAAAGAAAATTTGTTCAAAGCCTAGGTCTAGGCCTACAAATGCACACATTGACAAAACCATTGATGATGTCATCTCAAGCCTAATTTATCTACCTAATTTACCTTCTACTAGTAGTTTTGTAGTTGAAGCCTTCAATAACCAGCCAGAAGTAAATGTGAATACAACTAATGACCAGCAAGAAATACGGCTTGCTAATGCTGATGTAGATATGCCTCTTTTGAACACTATTGAAGAAACCATAGAACATGTCATAAGAAACTCTGATGACTTTGAAATACCCGATCCAGATCCCGACATCCCACTAAACCTGGATCCAAATATTCTTGATGATACGCGGTGGACTGCTGTCAATGAGGAGAATGATCCTGGTTTTGACCATAATTTTGGGTTTTTTGAAGAACCTGGACCAAAGCACTGTCCACCTCATGATGCTAAGCCAATAGAATATTTTTTCTTATTTTTTTCAATAAACCTTTTGACAAAATTTGTAATTGAGACAAATAGGTACGCCCATCAGTTTATTGCCTCACATGCACACTTGTTTTCTCCTCGTTCTAGAGCTTGAGAGTGGAGACCTGTCACTGTACCTGAAATTAGAGCTTTTATAGCAGTCATATTGAATATGGGGCTCACAAGAAAGCCTAATATTCAGAGCTACTGGGCAACTTCTGATTCACAACACTCTCCTTGGTACGGGAAAATGTTTGGTAGGTCACGTTTTGAAAGTATAGTACAATTTTTCCACATGGTGGACAACAGCAAATTGGCTAAGGCAGGAGAACCAGCATATGATCCGTGTGCCAAATTTTCACCCTTGTTGAAACAGTGACCAGATTGTTTAGATTACATTACAACCCACACCGTGAGTTGTCAGTGGATGAGAGTTTGGTGGGAACAAAATCACGATCACAGTTATTGCAATATTTACCAAACAAACACCACCATAAGTGGGGTGTGAAGTTATGGATGCTCTGTGATTCAGTAAGTAGATATTGCCTGGCCTTTTTCTGTTACAAAGGGTCAAAAGTTACTGGCAAGAAAACCACAGGTTTGGCGTTCAAGGTTGTAAAAAAACTGCTGAAAATTGGTCAATACTTGAACAAAGGTTATCATTTGTTCATAGATAACTTCTTCAGAAGTATACCACTGGCAACCTACAAGTATGACAAATCAACTTTGTTACTGGGACTGTGAGGAAAAACAGAAAAGGCATTCCTCCTCAATTGAAAGATAAGTTCAATGTAGGGGAAAAAAGTACATTAGAAATAATAGCCTTCTATTCTTAGGCTACAGAGAAAAGAAGAGTAAAAAAAACCCGTACTTTTGCTATCGACTAAACACACAGCCAAGTCAATCCAAAAGGTAGGAAAAAGGAGAAATGAGGATGATCGTGTGAAGGAAGTCCCAGGAATGATAGACTTGTATAACCACTTTATGGGTGGTGACAACGGTTCTGACCAGATGATGTAATGCTATCTAGATGAGAGGCGAACATTGAGGTATTGGAAAAAAGTTACATTCAATATTTTTGCTAGAATGATATTGAATGCATACATCATATATTCCGAGAATACTTCAGGAAAAGTCCTCTCTAGATATAACTTTACAGTAGCAATTGTTGAATACTTGGCTAAGCAATGGCTCGCAGAAAAAAATGCTGGTCATCTTCATGTGGATGGTGGTGATGGACCAAATGCTAATCTTCCTATTGGCATACGAAGTTTACCAGGGAAACAAGAGAGGAACTGTTGTGTATGCAGCCCAATCAGCACTAAAGCAGGAGGGAAGAGAAAGAAAAGCAGAACAATATGTACAAGGTGTGGCAAGGGACTTCATGGCCTGTGCATAAATAAACGTTTGCTAAAATAAACAGACCATTTTTGTAAATAGTAACACTTTATTGTTATTCTTTTTTATGCTTTGTTATGTTTTATGACATTTTTTATTGTTTTTGGCCACATAATCTAGTACAGCAGAATTTAGTAGGTAACACTTTGTGATGTAACTTTCCTATTGGTTGAACTAAAACCGTTTGTGAAAAGAACAAATATTTGTGAACTTTTCTGTGAGTATTTTGTGAACATTTCTTGTTCAGTTTATTTGTTCAATGCAGTAACATAAATACTATTCATGATGGAGAGGAAGAATTTGAAGAATTGTATGATTTGTGCTCTAAAAAAGTAAATATTCAATCATTTGACAAATAACTCACTATTTGGGGAAATTGTCGGAAATTACAAAACTGCCTACAACATTTTTGTTTATAGAGGTAAGTTTATGAAATTTTATGTGCATGTTTACAATTACATAAGGAACCTAGAAATAATAATAGTCTATATAATGTCAATGCAATTTTTTCAGTTATAACAGCTAAAAGTTAACTTTTGTAAAAATTTTGGTAAAAGTTTTTTTTATAAGTGAAAAAAGGTATAAAAAAATAAGGTAATTACAAATATATTTTTTTACAATATAGAATTTTATGAGAAATAAACAAAAACCAAAATTATAACTCTATCTGCTAAAATAAAAAAGTTACAATTTTTTAACAAAACCTTTACAAAATTGATAAAAAGGGCTCCGAGGTTTTCGCCAGTACTTGTTCAATAGAGGCCCGAGTTTTTGGTAGTGACCAGAAATTTTACTCTTGAGTGCAAAGGGTTAATAAAAAATAACATTTTAGATCTTACACAAATACATTCGGTACTTTCTCAATTCACTACAAATTAGTCAACAGTATTTACTACCATTGGTATTGGAAGATTGTGTACTTCTTTAACATTTTAATTGGAACATATATATACTTTTTAGTCACTGTTACAACTTTACCCATTTCCTCAAAATGGAATTTTGGTGGGAGTGGCTTAACATTTTTAAATGTAAAGACTCATAAAGGAACCTCATCTGAAAGGTCAGTACTTTGGGATTATACCGACCACACCAGTATGAAGAACACATAAATATAAATTTATAGAAATAAACATGATAGAACGAAAAAACAACTCTTTAATTACAAAATTACAAACTTACAAGCATTTCCAGGTATTGTGATCGGTATTGTTGTCGCTGTTATCTTATCTTTCTCGAGAATCCCGATTACGGCAGGCCGCGCGGCATCACATGATTTGCACTGTACATAATTGCCTTTCCATTACAATTCAATTTATATTTCTGATCAGCCCCTCTAGAATTTGATATTTTACTGATAGGTACTATCTCGAGGGATGTTTTTCTTTCGTTTTTTGGGTGGCGGAATGTGATCAAGAATAAAAACAAGTTTTGAGTGTTTTTTTCAATAAAGAGTTTAGTTTTAGTTTGGTAATGTTTGTTGTTATTGAATTTTTGTGTTTGGAGAAATGTAGAGGTAAAACACGGAAGTACAACAAAGCAACGCACCAGCTGAACGGGCGGCGAGACTCTGCAATCACGTTATCTACTAGACCGCTCCACTTTGACCTCTGTCTGAGGATGGGGAGGGGTTTGCGATAAGACAATTCCTGTTTTATATTGACGAAATATTGTTCTACGCTAATCTAGTAATCAGTAAAAGCAAAATGTCGAATAACGATTCATGTCTGGGTGTGGTCGGTATAATCCCAAAGTACCGAAAGGTCTTGATAAAAGAAGAACAGTGGTAACTAGAGCTTTCTATCTAAACCAAGTACAAAACGGCAGCTCATTGAAATTAAAGTAAAATTAAACACATTTGGGGGAAATGGGCAATGTTGTAACAGTGACTAAAAATTTCACTTCTATTTCCTAAAAAGATGTCCTAAGTTCCATCCCTCCACCTTTATCTATAAAAAATTAAACAGTGTATTCACACTTTTTAAATCACACTGTATATTGTACATATGTAAATAAGGTAGGATTCAAATTTAGTATTTCATTTTATGTTTGTTTTAACTATCATACTAATGTAAGTATTAGATGCAGTTATAAGATTATGTTTATCCACAAAAGATATTATTTCTTTATAGATCAATCTATTTTCAAACCATTACAGTACCTGCACACGTTTTTTAAACAAAGCCATGTAACAAATAAGTTTTGAGGTAAAAGTTATTGCTAACTAGTTGCAAAAACAAAATATTTACAAAAATAATTTCAAAAAAATATTTTATCAAGATTTTGTCAAAAAATTATTTACATGGAAAGTAATAATGTGTTATTGTTATAATATTTTTCAAATATTTGTGAATACATTTGGACTGACAGTTATGTAATGGGATACATTACAAAGACATCTATTCTATCTGTTGAAATAGAACTGCCATTACAGAGTGATACCATTGCCATTTCTAAGATTGAATTACTTCTAAAAACAAACTTAACATCACCCCAACAACTAAGGGAACTAGTTACCCTGGAGGCAGCTGGGCAGAAGTTAATGCCTTGCATTGCCACAACTGTGTAGGCATTGTGATTGATATATCGAATACAATTCTCGAAGCAGTAGAGACAGCAGATACAGCACTTGGCAATACATTGGGCAATATCTGACTGTTCGTACTTTTTCAATCTGTAACAACAACAAAAATAATACCTTGAAGGAGATGATAGAAAAACATAATGCAAATTCAACATGCAATCACTTGTTTTACAAAACACTTCAAACATATTTTTAGAGAAACAGTAATATTATAGCCAAAGTTCGGATACAAAATTATATTTAAGGATTCGTATATATTATTACTTACTAATTAATACAACAAAAAATTCACTTAGAGTTTATTAATCAAAATGAATCTCAAATTTAACTCTCTAGATAATATATTTTATTATATATAATTATAATTTTATTATTATTTTTTATTATATATATATATATATATATATATATATATATATTATAAATAATCAAAATAAAGAAATAAATAAATAAAAATAACATTCTCTCTCACACAGTTCTTAATAGTTCTAATAAATTTCTGCTCTCCTCAACTTATTAGAACATTACTTCAATGTACGTTTTGGCTTGAGTGTATATTAATTATTCTTTTACTAAGTTTTATTAATTGTATTTATAAAGTGACTTATTTTCTTGAATGTACCTATGAACAAAAAAACAAATTGTCAAAAAACTACAACAATCTTACACAATTTAGATCAGATTTTTATTAAAGGACACATTACAACATTTTGAACTATTTTACATCAAATAATGGGGCATCCAAAAAAATTCAAAAGTGACACTAGTCCAGTCGTATTACCTGATTGAAAAAATAAATGTTTTCTTACAGCAAACTAATGGCACAATTTAGTCAAATACATCATAAATAAATAAAAAAAACCATTCCGAACCAAAATCGTCTATTAGGGGGTATAGGAGGGGTGGTTTTTAGGGGTGAAAATGGTTTTTTGCAATTTGTGAGTAAACAATGCATCCTATTGAAAAAAGTCAAATGTAAAAGTGGTTGGAAATAAAAAGATCTACAACTTATGTTGTAATCATTTTTGCCCTAACCTCAAAAATTTCCCAAAAAAATTCAAAAAACCGTTTTTTTGGTTTTTAATTTTTTTCTTTTACAAAAATGGTTCGATTGAGCTGAAAGTTTGATCAAATATACTTTGTGCTATTCTAAAAATACTGTATTTTTTTCATTAAGAAATATTCAGCCGTTATAATAAAATTTCACTTTAAAAAAATATTTTGATAATTTTCAATCACCATTTTGAAACATTTTTTTTAATCAAAAAAGGTTCTATGACGGCTCATTATTTTCGTTTTTAGTCTATTTTGAAGAAATGAAATAAAAAATATGTAGTTTAATTGAAAAAATCGCAGAAAAATGGAAAATAAACAAAATATTGACATTTTTCATTATACATTGTATTATTTACGTGGAAAAATTGTTATTATTTATTTAAATTATAATTCTTTTTAATGTTGAAGAATTTTTGAATATTTTGAAAAGTTTAGAAACATTGTTGAATGTGAAAGTTGGATTACACGTATATATAGTGCAGGTATATAATAGTGTACTTGAAGCAAAAGGGCGGGGTCAATCCTATTCTTCTATTATACGGGTCTCAGTATGTTTCTAAGCATACAATAAGCAGCTGCATTGTCGTCAGTGAAGTTATATTGGAGTAGTGTCGTGAAATAAGCCTCGTGATTAGCAATTTACAAGATTTTTGTCTATATAAAATACAAATCGTAAGTAAAACTTTAAAATTTTTCGAAACAAAATTTTATAAAAATTATTCAATAAAAATTATTAAAAATAATACAGATCATAAAACTTTGTCTCTGTACATACAATTTTACGCATGCTAATTATCTAGTAATTTTTACATATTTTCAGTATACTAATTTTATCGTGCTTTCTGCATTTTATAGATTCGTATAAATGGTGGAAAAGGTACCTTCTTGTATCATTTGTAAAAGCCGCGATGGAGATTTGGCGAAAATAAAAAGTCGAGGGATAGATACTTTTATTTCGTCAAGTAAACAAAGCAATGATCAGCGGTACAAAACATTTCAGAAATTGACTGAAGCACACATTCATGATGGTTGTCGATCGGCATACAATAGACCTCAATCAATTGTTACAGCTTCCGAAGAACAAACAAGAAAAAAAATCTATTGGGAAGAAGATTATGAAAGAAGCATGTGATTTTGATTTTAAGCATCATTGTGTTGTGTTTTTTGTGAAGAACCTTGTAACCAAAATAGAGCATTTCGCGGCATGCAGAAGGTTGGGACTAAAGAAAAATCAACTTTAAAGGGAAGAGATGTTTCAGAATAATTTAATAAAAGTCTGTTAGTTAGAGTGAATTTTCTCAAAGAATCAGGTGAAGTTCAAGCTTATTATCATACTAGGTGCATGTCATCTTTTTATGATGGGACAGCTCAACATCTTGTAGACATACATCGAGTGTAGATTCTAAAGATTTCATAAGTTACTGCGTGTATTACTTAAAAAAAATTCATCCGAGTGCCAATTTTCCCTTAACGAAATTAAAGAAGATTTTGATGGTGATATCCCAACATTAAATATATTTTTTTAAAAATTGAGTGATAGTTTTGATAACGATCTTGCGTTTCCTTCAATGAAAGGAGATACAATCATTACATTTAAAAAAAGCAGGGAAAAATTGAGTAGAATATAGTATGAATCACGATCAGATGACGTAGAATATGAAAAAAAAGATATTTATATTTTTAAGTTCACTGAAAAAACATAAATTAAAAAAAAAAACTTTTGGAAGGAAATAATGGTTTCTTGATTCAATTTCAATAAGAATTGTAAAAAATATTGCAAAGAAATAAAAAATATATGATGAAAAATAAAAATTAAAAAAAAATTTACTAAGACTCGAATTCTGTTTTTTGATTTATTTAAAAATTTCCACGTAATTGTTAAATATCCATGATTCATTATTATTTTGCTTAATGCTTACAAATAGCACTGGTATAAAAAAAATTATAATTTAAATAAATAATAACAATTTTTCCACGTAAATAATACAATGTATAATGAAAAATGTCAATATTTTGTTTATTTTCAATTTTTATGCAATTTTTTCAATTAAACTACATATTTTTATTTCATTTATTCAAAATAGACTAAAAAACGAAAATAATGAGCCGTCATAGAACCTTTTTTTATTAAAAAAAATGTTTCAAAATGGTGATTGAAAATTATCAAAATATTTTTTTAAGTGAAATTTTATTATAACGGCTGAATATTTCTTAATGAAAAAAATACAGTATTTTTAGAATAGCACAAAGTATATTTGATCAAACTTTCAGCTCAATCGAACCATTTTTGTAAAAGAAAAAAATTAAAAACAAAAAAAACTGTTTTTTGAATTTTTTTGGGAAATTTTTGAGGTTAGGGCAAAAATGATTACAACATAAGTTGTAGATCTTTTTATTTCCAACCACTTTTACATTTGACTTTTTTCAATAGGATGCATCGTTTACTCACAAATTGCAAAAAAACCATTTTCACCCCTAAAAACCACCCCTCCTATACCCCCTAATAGACGATTTTGGTTCGGAATGGTTTTTTTTATTTATTTATGATGTATTTGACTAAACTGTGCCATTAGTTTGCTGTAAGAAAACATTTATTTATTTGACCATTTTTAACTGCTATTTCTCCTGGACTACACACAATATACAAATTAATAATATTATCCAGCAATTACTTCCTTGGTTAATTTCGGCACAATCAAGACGGACATTAATCAAACGATTAAAGGTGCAGGCTCCGATAGACACAAGCTCTAAACTCAGACTGCCGTCCAGACATGCCTTACACACCAAGCAAGTTTTAACAGGGAAACAAACTACAAGAACCTCGACCAAACCAGTAAACAGCTGACCGCTCCCAACCCCCACCCTTCCCGTGACGCGGTCTCGAGAGAACCAAAATCATGGCAGCAAACAACAACCTATCATTTAATTTGCATATTTCCTCTTCAATGCTAAATTTCTAAGGGTGACTGCAGTAAAACAAAACTATGCCCCACAATTACATTAACTTTAAAACCGGTACATTATTAGTAAAACTTTAGCCCCAAGATCAAAAACAACAAACAACATCAAGATTAATACAAAAATACGTGACTTTTTAAATTTATACTCCAAAGGGTTGAAGAAAAATAAATAGTATTACACAACTGTCACAAAATCCATTTTCTCTAAATGTCAATACACTGTGTACCAAAAGTGGTCTAGATCGGGAAAAACAGCTCAAGATTTCCCTGTACTGCTATTAGTTATGCATTCTATCACCAGTTTTGCTAGTAGCATGTTGTTTATATCAGTAGTAGCAATGTACTTGAAATCAGCATATTCAGTTGGAGTTATTAATTTTAATTAGCAGAAATTTGTTTTTAATACTGTTATAATACACAATACTGTAAGTAACACTCACTTAGCTGCTAGATAGGACAGGATGAGCCGAGGCACCTTCAGTAGAGTGATGAGCAAGGAGCCCAGAGCCATGGAGCCAAGATGGTAACTAATAAGGTGACGGTATGCGGTCCACACTGGAGGTTTGCTGTCCACCTTGTCCCTGGAAAATCAATATCAGATACAAAATATCAAGTAATATTTAGGAGCCAAGGCACCTTCAGTAGAGTTCTGAGCAAGGAGCACAGAGCCATGGAGCCAAGATGGTAACTAATAAGGTGACGGTATGCGGTCCACACTGGAGGTTTGCTGTCCACCTTGTCCCTAGACATGCCTATATATAATTTTGCAATAAGATTGGATTCAGAGCATTACAGTTTTCTAACTTGTACGAATGTAGATATTGTTATTGAAAATTAAAATCAACATCAATATTACTAAAACATTTTAATACTTATATATGACAGTTGTTATCCATATTTACAGATTATACATGATACAGTAAAGTATATGTTTTTGCTTCCCAATCCATGTTCGCTATATCATACTATTTCCTTGGTCCAGTCTAGGAATTATATCACTATATATATACCAACTCAACATCAGTTAGAAATGGATGCGATGTTCCCCTCAATGATTTTTTTATCATAAAAATTGCATTTAGTGTCTCTTTCCACATCCTATAATCACAGACTCACTGCGACCATTTGTTTGATTAAATCGTGGTCATGAAGCAAATGGTTTGTTGAATCATGCTAATCCCTGTCCCTTTATACTTTTTCCTTAAGGTGTTGTAAATATGCCATCCCACAATGTCTCAGGAAACAAAATTCAATACCTTACATGTACACATACATATTTACTTCATTGAGGTAAAATACACAATAAGCCTTGTTGCCACGATGTTGAAGTAAGAAATATTGTTACTTTTGTTATGCTTTCACTCTATAAATGTAAACAAATTTAAAATAATAGTTATACTAACTAAACACTTAACACTTTGTACCCTGAGCCCGAGTATAGGTCGGGCTGCGTCGGCAGCGCCTGCTACCGGCGCCCGAGTATAGCTCGGGTCATGTTATTTAATTGTATTATTTAACTCAGTCATCTCATTTTTGGATCCAAACATTATGATTATGTTCATTGGTTGTCTAAGTTCGTATTTGTTGGTTTTGATATCCCTGGGTCACGTTTTAGTAATGAAATACGTATATTTTTCGTCGTACTACAAGCGAGTCTAGACAGCTGATCGTAGGCTCCGCGGCTGATCGTCGGTACTGTCATTTTGCTTTTTAGTGTTTCACGTTGTGTGTTGTTGTGAGTCTTAGTGATGTCTTACTAAGTTTTCTACAAATCTTGCCGACAAATACTGAAGCAAATGTTATTATAATGTATTCTAAATGTGAATTTAACTGTTTGTAAATAATCAGAACATTAGCTTCTTACTTAATGAGTAAAGGCAAATGCAAGCAATGTGAGGTTATCTGTGTGTTTTGTTTTGTATTTACACTCGCTTTGTTCTTTCTTCTCGACTATCCGTTGATTTTCTTTTATATTCTTTACTTATTATTTTCGAGTTTAAATAATATGGGTGATGGAATCAAAAGTGATGCAATTCGCGATCTTTTGTTTGACTCCGAGTCGGAAAGTGACGATGATTTTGATACACACCTGGGACCAAATATTTATTTTATGAACGATCTAAACGAAAATGTGCGAGATCCTGTATTTGATTCAGACTATTGTGCTTTAAAAATTACCACACTAAGGCGAACTACCTGAACTAACAAGCTATGTAGCAAAAACTTTTTTTGTATTTTTTACATAACATTCAATATTATGTAATAATTTTATTTTGAAATAAACTTTATATTTGTATACATTTAAAAAAAGTATGTATTTCTATCTTTAAAAAGAATTGAATCACAAAAAGTACTTGCTCCTCCCGGCGGAGCAAGTACTTTTTGTGATTCAATGTTTATTGAAATTATCTTTAAAAAGATATATAGTATGAGTTTATAACATAATTACTGTAATAACACAGAATTTTTTAACAGCATCATAAAACCCCCAGGGAGCCACACCGAAACATGTATTAAGGGCCCAGGGTACAAAGTGTTAAACGTGCTATCATAATACAATGTTTACACACAACAGTTGTTTACATTTAACACATTTAACAACTTTAGAGCCAAGACACCTTCTGTAAGAGTGTGCAAGGAGCCCATAACCATGGAGCAAACAAAGATGGTGGCTGATCAGGTGATGGCAGGCGGCCTACACTGGTGGTTTGCTGTCCACCTTGTCTCTGGACCATAAATATCAGATATAAAATATCAAGCAATATTCATGTATCATATAAATATTAAGCAACTACTAAAAATACTTTATTGATTAAAGTTTTAGGATTAGTTTAACAAATTGCACCCTTTCATTCAATTTTGTACGAGAAGCAATTAGATGTAAAAGCACTGTTAGGAATCTTATTTTTTAAATATGTACTTGCCCTCCCGACTATGAACCCATAGGACCATTATTTCTTCTTCCATCTTATGACCACTAACCATCACAATATTGTTGTTATATTAAGTTATTATATGTGTTGGTACAGAAAAGAAGATAACACTTAAATCAACTCAGCTTTAAAAACAATTACAATCATCGAGTTTTCTTCGTTTGAAGGTTATTTTTGACAATGGAAGGATTGTGAAGGAAACACGATTTTTCCGGACATTTGCCATCGTTCAATGAAACAATAAATCAGAAACACTACGTTTCGATATGAAAAATCATTGAGTTTTTTTTTTCATTAAAGAGTTATTTTGTACTGATCTGCAAAATCTGATTTAAACCAACAAAATTTCTTATTTTGTTCATAAGCTCATTAAGTAAAACGTATTATGCCAAAAATAGTGGCCTTATAGATTACATAGTTCGAGTGGGTCAATTACATCAGATATTTTACAAACATTGTTTTGTTCCAGCCATTTTTAGAACCCTTTGATTAACCTACATGTAACAGAGTAATCCTCTGATAGTTTAGTACTAAGAACAGTGTAATCTACTGATAGTTTCAAACCGAGTAATCCTTTGATAGCTTAGTACTAAGAACGATGTAAACCACTGATAGTTGGAAACAGAGTAATACTCTGAACTCTACACGTTCTGTACTTGATTATCAGTCCCAAATTAGCCGCAGGCGGTCACGGGAAGTAAGTGTGCCCTGGAAACGGCACTGAGTTTTAGGTCAGTAGGCCACTAAGGGTGGTATTTACGATTTCCGGTTGTTAACCTCAATAAATATGTTACACAGATATCACACACAAATAGGGCTAAATTAAAAAAATAGGGAACACAAAAATCCTCACGCATTTAGGCAAGTAGGTGAGTGGCTATGATGAACCGAAGGTCTGCAAATACTTTCTGTTTGACCTAGAGAATCTGAGTCCTCACCTACAAATAGTTTTAAATTGAAATCGAACAACAGATTTGAGCGGTAAGTGATCAGAGCTATTTTATTTTGAACTCTGGAAAGAATCCCGGCTTAAAGCTACCATGCAACCAGGTTTGACCGGCTGTAGATTTAATTACAGCCCGAAAACCCCCTTACAATGCTTACGTATAATTACCTTCCCACATTCTAATTTACATCTTAAAACATATGATTACCAACAATATTGGAGTGTTTATTTTAAATTATTGTCTATTTTACTATTTTATTCAAAGTAACTGATTTATAAATATTTCAGTTATTAATATACGAAAGAGTGTTATTGGGTGAGACTTTTTATAGTGTCCAATTACCAACTTTAACACAAACATTTTCTTAGTTTTTAGCTTGTAGCACTTATAAAAAACACTGTGAAGATGCCACAATTATGCAAAATAGGAAACAATGATTGATGTTTTGACATAGTATACCAGAACTTGAATATATCTGTCACAATATTATCACTTTAAGTAATTTAAATTTTAAATTCTGTGTTTTAAGTTTGATAACACAAGCCTTGTTCAAATTAGAAAATTTTATTGGTGTAATAGTTGTTTCAGAGGATGGAGAGATATTAGTAGAGAAATTTTACTAGAGGTTTGACACTTGATTGTCTCAAATGCATAGTGGAGATTTATTTTACAAGGACATAGGCTTAGACTTGCTGATTTTGTGTGTTATAAAGTGATTTCTGTCAACACGAATAGTTGTTATTACAATATAAAGGTAGCTGGCATATTAATAACTAAATATTAATGATATGAGTCAGACATGTGTAATTACTTAATAATATATTACCTGCATTCTATTGGACCACCATTTAATAAAACACACAGGTTTGTTTGTTCACTTTGCTTCTTCAATATCTTTCATATCAAGACCAAATAAAAACAAGCAAGATAGTTTATGTAATATCCATTGGTAGCACACTATATAACTTTGTGTTGCAAATATTTAATTCCATCATTGCCTTCATATAAAACCTCCTCATGAGATACTGCAGAGTGAGTTGCCACGTCGCCATGTAAGTTCCTGCAGTATTCATTTACATTTTCTTTAAACTTAATTTTAAAAGTCAGACTTCTTTCAACCTTTACACAGGAAAACATCAACCAATTATGTGATTTCATTTCATTGTCTTTTCCAATTAGTAATGCATTTTTCTAATGATACAGTACTTATAAATTCCATTCTATCCATGTGTACCACTTTCAACTTGTTGTTTCTTCTTTGCAGACTGTATTACTTAAAACCAACCATTTGCATCATAAGTGAATTGGAGTTTTCAATCTCTCTTTTCCAGTCACACCGAATTCAGTATAGTCCAGTAAAAACCAATTTCCAGATACCATTGACATTTCTACGAGGGTAATTTGGAAAGTAAGGTCCGATTCGCGTTAACCAGACAAACAGTAAGCGAGCAGCGAAATGCGCATACGCCCTGACTCCCGGCATGCATTGCGCGCAGAACGACGCCATTTGCAATGAAATCGTTGTAGTCTGCTGTTGTCTGTGCCTTTTTAAAATGTTTAAAACTATTGAACGTCCCGCCGACTGTGAAATACGGTCTGTGATACGGTTTTTGACAGCAAGGAACGTTTCAGCAGCGGATATTCATCGACAGATAAGTGAAGTGTACGGTCCAAATGCAATGAGTGACAGCAAAGTGCGGAAGTGGGTGAGAGGTTTTAAAGATGGACGGGAAAATGTCCATGACGAACCACAATCTGGTCGGCCGTCAGTGATCACCAAAGATTTGGTGAAAGTCGTCGATGAAAATATTCGTGAAGATCGGCGATTCATTGTTTCTTCATTAGCAATAGAATTTCCAAACGTGAGTAGAACCACATTGTTTAAAATTGTTTCTAAATTTTGGATTTTCGCAAATTGTGCTCACGTTGGGTTCCCAGGCTACTTACTGAGGAACACAAAAAAAGAAGAATGGGTATTGCTCTTGAATTTTTGATCCAATATCATCAGGAAGGTGATAACTTTTAGACCACATTGTGACGGGTGACGAGACATGGGTTTCCCACATAACCCCAAAAACGAAATGCCAGTCGATGGAGTGGCGTCACCGGTTAAAGTGGTTAACAAGACTGTTTATCGTCACAGGCAACTTGTGGATTGTTATGACAAGTGTTTAAACCAAAGTGGAAATTATGTAGAAAAATAGTGATTGATGTCAGGAATCAAATAAAACAAGTTTTTTGAAAAAATCTGTTGTGGTTTTTTTTAAATAAAAAACCGGACCTTACTTTCCGAATTACCCTCGTATTTTGCCCTATACATGAATCAGCGTAGAGTAGAAAACTACATGCTTATATTGGTTGACAATCTCCATTATATTATTGCAGATACAAGAGGCAAGGTTGTCAGAACCCCTTCCCCCTCATTTTTACTCCACAAATACATGTAATCAGGGGTCCAATCTTCATCATCAGACATTATAAGAATATATAAATATGATGGTATAAACTATTGAAACTGATTTACGCTGGAAATAACTTAAAGTCAAATGTTAACAGGTTACTAAGCAAATGTAAACAAATAGCCTGTGGACCTAGTTCACTTCAACAATTAAGAAAAACAGATGTTTTGTATGCACATGTAAATTTCTGCTTTCTGGTGGGAAAATAATGAAATCAGGACTTGGTTTTTTTATTTTCACTGCAGTAGTGAACCATCTATTAACACTGCTAGTACCAAAAGGACAAAAACTGGATTTGGTCATTTTAACAGTCATGCACACAATCAAGGAAAAGATTATAATACTCTCCACATTCCTCCTTTCTAAATTAAAATGATCTCATGGACCGTGTATTTTCTGTTTCTTTCTTTCTCTTGCCTTGCCTGTCAGATATAAGCAAAAACTATCAGTTCTTTGTCAATTTAGACGAAATAGTAATACAAACACATAACAACACAAATGCATACAATACTTAATCGCGATGACAAATAAAACCGAAATTAGTGGGATCGATGACAGGTCAGGGCAGGATCTGTGAGCCAGCTCTTTAACATAATAGGCATTATTAAACCCTAAAAGAAATATTATTTAATGAATTGTGTCAATAATTGAATGATAGATGTAAAAAATTAAATACTGACTTGTTGAAGTACCAGCGAGCCACTGCTCCAGCAATCACCATCTGCTGACATGCCAGGATAAACTCAGAGGTCCAAACCAGACCGATGAGGTAGACCCACCACATATAGCGAACCCAAGTTGCGTCTGCAAACTCCACTAGAGTGAATGCTGAAAATGTAAATGTACAATTCTGGTTAACTTTTTTATTTCACTACTACCCTAAATAAAAGATGAGGATAAATCCATTAAGCCACTAAACACACACAAAGTTACAAATTAGTAATCTATAAAATGTTAATTTTCAAAAATCAGACAATTACTACCTATTGCCACTTTACAATATTCAGATACTCTAAAAACTGTGTTATCACGTGGTGAAATTAAATGGTTTTAAAGTAATTTAACCCTTTTAATGCTAAGGGGTCTGGCGCATTGCCATACCCAAGAGTGCTAAGCATTTTAGTGCATAAATGCAGAGTTTTAATAAATTCCTTACTACTTCCTTTATTTGAGGTCATATCTTGTCACTTTTTTTTGTATTGCAGATAAATAACCAATAAACAGAAATAAATATAAAAAAATACATTTGTACATATTTGGATTGTTATAAAAAAAATTTTAATTGTAAATTTTTTTTATTTTTTTGTTTCACTTTGGCATACAATTTTAGTATGTAAACAATTTTATATTAATTTTCTAATGCTACCATCGGAAAGAGCAACTAAAACTAAACAAATTCCATATATTTTTACACAACAAATAAGAAGTGTGAATGAAAAATAAAATATGTTGTTCGCGCAAAATTTTGCCCTACATGTAATGTTTGAAACGCTCAAGAGAAAAAGTAATACACTTACTATTATTAGCATAAATACTTTAATAACTTTATTATTATTTATAAAAAAAGAAATTCAAGTACAGTTAACACTTTTTTTACCAAAATAATTGTTTTATTCAGTAATAAAACTATAAAAAAAGGTGAAGTAATTTGGTGTTCTTATTAGACATAGTTTGTAACTTAGTAAAATATAATACACACGGAAAACACAAATGAAAAATGAAGTAATGCAATGATTTGGAATACTAATGAAGTAATATTTCACAATTATAACACAATTTAATGGATAAAATAAGATAAAACAGAGTAAACAAAGCACAACGTCAGTTCGCTCGCAACGTAAACATGCGAACTGACCTTCTTTTTATTTCAAGTCAAAGACATATAATCAGCTGGTCGTCGGCAATCAAATATACAAATATCATTACTCTATGGCTTTTGGATGAACTGTTATCGTTTGCAGCCAGTAAATTGCATACACTGAACCAATATATATAAAAATACGCTGCGTCTACGACATAGATGCTAACATTTTTAGACATAAATGCAGCGTCTATGACGTAGACGCTGTAGCACTAAAAGGGTTAATAGGTGTGGTAGTCAAAGAATTAAATTTCACTTCTGTAGCTTTTCATGCAAAACTTTACATTGTTTTTATTTTCAAGACTTGAAACAAAAAATGTACTAACTAATAAACAATTATTTAATGGTTTTTAACCTCAAAACATAATTGTCATAGATCTATTAAAAAAATCTGAAAAAAAAACAATCTAAACCATACAATTAACATGACTTCATGTAGGGGATGGCGAGAGAAAATACTACGCTAAGGTGGGGGTGTTACAGTCAACCCAATTATTTTCCCAATCAATCTTTTTTTTATTTGATTGGAAGTAATTTGCCATGATAGATTTCACTACTGGTGGCAACACTAACCAAATGTTAAGTGTTGAATTCTTGTGTGCTGTTTGGAGACCACATACATTTTTGTTATTTTGCAGTCATGTTTAAAATAATGAAGACAGGTGTTTTATTACACTATAACTGACGTTGTCAAGATATCTATCTGCATGTCATTTAACAATATTTCAACAAAATGTGTAATACGAGTAGATATAAAACTTGAATAATAAGAATCTAATTTCCTAAGTACTAATTAAGTATGTTAGGCAACCAAAATAAAAATTAAGCATCACTTTTGGGCTATGTACCCACTAACTATCAAGCTAAAATAAAAATCAGATCTTTTTGTTATTTTGTATATTTGCTTATATTTATGTAATAAAATACAATATTGATTATTAAAGTGAAATAATTTTATTATTGTATAAACATTTTTGGGGTGTCTAGAGAATAATTTTTGATATAAAACAACAGTATAAAGTAAAAACAACCTTTGTGAAGTTAAATATACAACTCTTCTTATTTTACTTCACATAATTGTTTTTACCATACTCAGTCTATTTATAACGAAGTTTGATATAAGTGTGATGACTTAGTTTTACAGTATCTATATGTATATATAAAAGAAAGTCGTGTTAGTTACACTATTTATAACTCAAGAACGGCTGAACCGATTTGGCTGAAAATTGGTAGGGAGGTAGCTAAGGACTGGGAAAAGGACATAGGATACTTTTTATCCCGTTCCTGATTCAGGATTCCACCCCTCTGGTCTCTAAAAGTTACGGAAATACCCGTAAGAAATGCATTGCAGCAAACATATGTTATTAAGTGAAAGAGCTTTTTCAAATTTAATCAGCTGTTCTTTGTAAACATATATAATGCGACAAAAGAAATTTATATGTTTATAATATAATTTAATTACTATTTTAAATTTCTTTACACTTATAGTTTGAAAGTATAGAGTAAGCTTAAGAGAAACAGCAAATTTTGTTTCAACTGTTTCTGCAATCACTGTTAAACATAGACTTTACTATCCAGATAATACAATTCAAATTTGACGTAAAAATTCACCTTTAACTGCAATATTTATCTAATATAAACCATGCTCATGCTTGATCAGAAGAGCAATGCAGATATCAAAATTACTATCTTACGTTGGCTACAAATATAAAGAATGTTATAAAACCAATATTAGTTGTTTTTTTTGACAGAAGTATGGTTCTCAAAACTCCGTGTGTACATATTCTCTCGATCGAGACAACAAAGCAAGCTCAATCATGGCATCGGAGATATAACTAATTTAATCCAGAAGTGATACACGTGCAAAGCTTAAAATAAAAACCATACGCAATTTCGCTTAACATCTGAAGCTCATAATCATTACAGTGTAATAATATGTACCTAAAATATGCCTATTTTCGTTTCAAAATTACATTGAGCACCTTCATTTATTACATTGAATTCCGCGCTAATGAATTCCGACTTTTTGATTCCTGTCCACGATGGTCTAATATAGTTCAATTGTATACAAAAATCATAGAATATTGGAGAAAAATTCCAGTTATTTCACAGGTGCATATTGAAACTGTTTTAAAATTTAAATCTTAAATAGATCATGAGCTTGGAGTATATGTCAGTGACTATCATTTATCTCAGAAGGGTAATAACGACGTTTAAAAGAAATGTGCTCTCCTACGTCCCAATTTTTCTGTAGAAAATCGCGTGCGAAGCCGTGGGTAACAGCTAGTTATTAATTAATATAAAAAAATTTAAACAAACTTATTCAAAAATTGTATTGAACATAAAGTGGCATCTTACAGGCACACATGTGCACAAGCACACAGACACACAAGTCCCACTTTTTTGTTCAATACATTTTTTTAATCAGTTTTTCAATGTGTATTTATAATATATGTATATAGGTTAAAATTGATTAAAAATGCAATGACAATAATTTGTTATTGCATTGATTTTTAAGCCCAAGGAACAATAATTGATGCATGCAAGAGTTACATGCTCTAAGTGTGTCTTTATCATCTGTAATTATAAAAACATACTAAATGTTAGAAATTAATAAATAACTTTTAAACAACTAAAATATATGTTTCTTTAAATCACTAATTTTTTAATTCGTTTGAATTTACCTCAACTCTTAGAAAATGTGATTACTGTAATACACAGTACTATAAATTCCTGTGGTCTTATCACTGTTGTACTGTAAAGCTTCTTTCCAGTGGATAGAGTTAATTCCCCCTACAACTCGAGACACCTTGTTATTAATTCTAAATATGTGTAGCTAAATTTGACCAATTTGCAAATAAATTAAATATAACAATATTTAATACTGTAAACCAAAATTCTATATATTACATTGTAAAAATAAGGTTTCAAAATTAATATAACTCCATAAGATTTTCTAAGAAAAATTATAAAAATAAGTTCATTTTTATTCAAACTTTTTTAATATAATAATTAAATCTTAAAATTAAAAAAACCTTATAAATAAAAAATTAACAAAGTTTATTGGAGATAAATATATTGTGATATTTAGCTATGATAAATGATACATTTTATAACAATACAAAACATGTTAATTTTAACATTGTTTTGAAGTATATACTGTATACATTTTAGCACTATTATTGCAAAAGTATTATTTTTGATCTATCACTAAAAGGGTTATAATAAACAATTTTACTATCAGAAAGACTATTTCCATTCAATTTGGTATTGAATACCTCTATTTTGGCATTCATAAATACATAAGAAATCTCTTATACTTTCACTCATCCTACTGATTAAATGTCTCATTAGGGATTTATTATATACATGCTACCTGTGAAAGAAGCAACTGAAATGTTGTTGAACTCTGTCAAAGTCTTGTCACTCTCTGAGGACTTGTTGGCCATGGCTTGGGCAGCATCTAGAACTGCATCACTTGTGAATGGGCGTACAGGTTTGGTCCCTGGGTAATCTAAACAATCCAATTCGATCCTTAAGCCTTTGCCAACAGAACATAATTTTAAGAATTGTCCTTTTAGTTCGAGTGGCCAGCCACCCTGACCACTCAGTAGTTACATTACCAAAACATCCTCTCAGGTCGGGTCGCCAGCACTTATGGCCATTGCAGTTTCTTTCTTCCAGCAACCACATAGTTTATAATTAAAAAGCGCTTCTGGCCCGTATGGAACAAATTAGTAAGTTTTGTGACAACTGAAATATTATTGTTTAACCTCATGACATTTTACATGTACTCAATATGTTAAAAATCAACTAACACTTTTTATTTTTTCTCTAGCTTTATAAATAATGGAGCTGAGAATATTTCAAAAGTTTAAACAACTGCCATAATGGAACAGAGTGGCATACCAAGCTTACCAATGAACTTATTGGACATTTTTATAAAATAAACTTTTGTACTTACGTTTTACTTGTTTGGGTTTTTTGAGGCACTTATCGTTTCCACAAGCCATGTAATAAAAATTAAGATTAAATATATTACATACCTAGGTAATCCATATTAGACTAGGAAATGTAAAAATATTTTAAAAATGAAACAAACCTCAACCAACAAAATTCGTACACACACCATGACATTGAGATCTAGGGCCGAAGGTTGCTGCCTTTACCCTTTCCCATTCCAACTAATGCCTTTCTGTCTCAATATTAAAGGTGATGCTGTGATAGCACAGGAAATTCAGACATTGATTTTCTTGTTAGTGTTCCACTTTAGCATGTGCGGGTATGACATAGGTTTGTGCTCTTGACTTCTGTGCATTGACAACGTCCAGGCTCATTTTCTCTTTTCTGGACTTCAAGTTGTGTAGAGTATACCATTTTTCTATTCTTTTCTAATGACAGTGCATTGCCGCATGTTGTAGGTTTTGAAGTATATGTTTATGTATTACGTTTTTTACACCTGACGAAGAGGATACATTTCAATCCCCAAAATTTCCGTGGGGGACTGGCATCCTCATCGGCATCAGCCACTTTCTCAGATGGCATCAAGGGTGATGTATCCTCCTCGTCTCGTGCTGTAACTTCTAAGGGAGAGGCAGGGCAAGACAAGGAAAGCCACCTTCCCTTATCACTATTCCAGTGACTAGGGTAGAAAAATCTTTTCCCCCTCTTGGATTGGTCCTGAAATCGAGAGTAATCCCCTATCTCTCCCTTTCCTGATGTCCCCCCCACTCTACACAGAACCCCAGACTAAGGTGTTATGCGACCCGTGATGAGTCTCATGGCACTGGGGGGTATATTCAGTGTCTTCAATGGAGCCTTCTGGGAACCAGGGAACACCCAATCGTAATTACCCTTATCGTCCTATTCGGGTCACTGGAAAGATGGACTGCAAACATCCAGTTCTCATGAGAACAGAATGGAGAATTAACTAACAAAAACAAAAAGCTTGTCTAAGGAGAACTGGAACTGTGCAAAGACTGTCATCAACTACTCAAGGATAAAATGGGGCCTAGTGCCTTTTAAGCCATTTAAATCAACAGGTGCTGATGGTATTATTCCTGCTCTACTGCAGGAAAGTGCGGACTTGGCAATATCTCTGCTCCTACGACTGTTTAGAACTAGCCTAGTGACAGGAGTCATATCTAGAGGACCTCTAGGGTTATTTTATCCTGAAGCCAGGTAAACCCTCCTATGAGGTTGCAAAGACTTATAGACCAATAAGCCTAACATCCTTCCTCCTCAAGACCATGGAGAAGGTTCTGGATAGGCATTTAAGGGACACAGTCCTCATCAACTGTCCCTTACATCCAAATCAACATACTTATCGCAAAGGTAAATCTTGTGAAACAGCCCTACATTGTTTGGTTGGCAAGATTGAGCAAGCTATTGTACAAAATTAAATAGCTTTAGCAGTATTCCTGGATATAGAAGGAGCTTTTAATAACACGAGTACTCACGCTAAAGTGTCTAAGCTTACATCCAGGGGTACTGAGAAAACTGCGTCACATGGATAAAGAACATGTTTAGTAGCAGAAGAGCACAGCATCTCTGTGCGGAGTCACAAGAGAGGTCAAAACGCAGTGAGAATATCCCCAAAAGCCTGTGGAACATAGTTGTGGATGACACTCTGGACTCTGAATGAACAGGGTATGTATGGTCAAGGCTATGCAGCAGATGATGTTTGCATACTCATTAGGGGCAAGCATATAGTCACGTGCTTGGAAATGATGCAGAGAGCACTGTCCATTGTGGAGCGATAGTGTGATGGAGAAGGACTTGCAGTGAATCATTCAAAGTCCGTCATGATACCATTTACAAGTAGGAGGAAAACTGGAAATTACACAGCCAGTCCTATGTGCGGGCCAGATATAGGTAAGCAGGGAGTTCAAGTATCTAGGAGTCAAACTGGATGATAAACTCACCTAGAACAGTCATCTGGAATACATAATCAGCCGATCTCAATCTACATTGAAGATGGTGAGACATGTGGTATAATGTACATGGGGGCTGACATATCACATTGGCTATACACCAGAGTCATTAGACCGATGATGGTGTATGGCTCATTAGTATGGTGACCAAAGGTCCAACAGGTGACTGCCACAAAAACCTGTTAAAGGTACAGCGGCTGGGGTGCTTCGGGATAATGGGCACCACTGAGAGGCATACCAACTGCTGCCATGGAAGTAGTGCTAAACCTCCCACCCCTTGACATATTTGTCATAGGAGAGGCTAGGATGGCTGCCTACAGACTGCAATGCAATGGGAACTGGCATCATCACCATGCTAGCAAGCACTCCAAGATCTCTGACATTCTCAAAATGGACATTATAGAGATGATGTCTGACAGAATGTCAAAGGTTACGGACTGGGAAAAACCATTTTAAGTTAACATTATTGAAAGAGAGGAATGGTCAAACAGTGAGCCCGTTTACATGAAGAAGGCTTTAACCTGGTACACGGATGGGTCGAAAACTCTGAAGGGTACTAGGGCAGGGGTCTGGGGAGCCAGACCTAGAACTAGCTTAAGCTTTAGCCTAGGCAAACTGGTAACTATCTCTCAGGCTGAAGTTACAGCCCTTGCAGAATGTGCGAGAATTAATGTGGAAAGAGGCTACAAAGGCAAAACCATCTACATTAACTCGGATAGCAGGGCTGCTCTGCAGGCCTCGACCAACCATGACTGTATTTCAAAAACAGTATGGGAATGCCATAAGGTCATGAAATTGCTGGCGAAAACCAATAAAGTTATTCTAACATGGGTGCTTGGACATAGAGGAATCACAGGTAATGAAGGGGCAGACAGTTGTACTAACTTAGGAGCCAACGTGAACCAACATGTGGGGTTTCATATAACTTAGCACGTAGATCAGTTGCCAAGTGGGTGGAGATTTTTCTGCAACATCCGACGACATTGGAGAAAAATTAAGGGAAACATACAAGCAAAGCGGATACTCAGGGGACCATCAAGTAACATTGCAGCAGATGCCCTTAGAATGAGTAGAACAGAGATCCGTATCAGAATCAGAAATTTATTGTCACGTAACGTTACATAATTTTAGTAGATAAGATCTACGATGAACAGGTGACTCGTCAATATAGTTTAAAATATACTTATCCTAAAAAGAAATTAGTAAGATGACTGGTTTTATTACAGGTCATTGGGTATCCTACCTGAACAGAATAGCAATTCCGGTTTAGGAAACACTGTGCAGGAAATGTGGAGAGGCTGACAAAACAGCCGAGCACGTCATATTTGAATGTCTGGCATTACAGAGCAAACGCTCAAGGTCCATGGTTTTCTTAGGCATATGGAAGAGGGGTTAGAACAGGTAAGCATTGTTCAGAAGATCTCGTGGTTTTGAAAAGGCCTGGGATTGACACAGCTTAAACCTGGAAGAGGTTGCACAATAAGCCAGATAGCTGAGAGGCAACTACCAGGCCCAGGACCCTAGCCCTCTGTTAAAAAAATCCTCGAAATGTAGTGTTATACAATCTACAGCATATTACACTCTACATAACATCAATCTGTCATTATACTATTTTGAACACCAAGATGAGCTCATAGCAATAATTTAATATGGCCATTTTAATCTATTTAATTGTATTCAAGTTTAACAGTTTAATCTTTTTTAAACCAGTGGCCATTTCTATTTGAGATCACAATTTATAATTTATTTATAGAAAGATCCTCTTAATTTTATTTGGTTAGCATGATTAATGCGACCCTAAAAGGTAAATTTACAAACAACTAAAAAGCCATGAACATATGTTATAACTGAAATTATTCTGTTTTAATAATTCCATAAAACTAATATCCCCTTAACAACTTGTAATCCTCGGTTGTATTTTTAATCTTTACTCAAAATATAATTATAAATAAATCAATTTTATTGTTTTAACTGAATAAAAGATACTTGTTCATTTTATAATAACACACACAATTTACTTGTTCAACCTTTCACAGCTTTTGATATCGGCAGTATTATATTTTTCTACTTTAAACCCATAGAATTAGCAAAGCTCGCTATACATTTAATGGGTGAAAACATTTATGATAAAAAAGATTATAAATTACAATCAATAATTTGCATCTAACTCCTAAAACAAAAAATTGAAAGTCAAGAAAAATTCTTTGTCTTAATTTATTCTAAATTTTCGATTACTCTTATCATATCTTCACCTCCTAACAACAGTGTTTCAATGAGTTACTTGAACTGATTACTCGAACTTGTAATCTTCATTTACAAACTTATCTATTTATTATCTTTGAGAATTTAACCCTTATAACCCGGGCGGACAATATATTGACCGCCGAATACTACACGAAGCGTAAGGGCGGATAATATATTGTCCGCAGAGTTACTCGCCAAACGTACGGGTGGACAATTTAGTGTCCGCCGATTTCATGTTTTGAAATAAAGTATATTGCCTCAAGAAATATATATTTAACCCTTTGAGTGCCGCACCGTTTTGCTATATGGTATGCATAAAATGCCGAGCGAAAATGCCTGATTCTGCAAGGGTCTGGTTAAAAATTCATAATAAATTTACTTATTGGTATAATGTCTTGGGTTTTTGTTTTTTTTTAGATAAATATATTTTCTTTATACATATAATAAATTTATCACTTATTTAACGTTTTTATACAAATAAAAAAAATCATTAACAAAAACTTTGTGTGCAAAAACATTTAGTTTTTTATTTTGACACAACTTAGTGTTATTGAAATATTTTATTTTTTCACTTTTAGTTATTCTATCTTATACTCCATTTAATTCTTTACAAAAAGACATATAAACATTTTTTTTATACTTATAAATAAAGTTTGGAAAATAAATATGAGCCACTACAAAACTAGAAATTTTCTAACCTAACCTAACAGTCTGTGTATTTTCTACACTGATAATGCTTAAATATAATGCCTACAAAATACTAGGTCTTCATTGTCAGCAATGTTTTTACGACTCATTGTTTATAAATATCACTGAACAAACACAAAAACTTAAAAACTATACAAACATATTTAGTAAAGTACTAGATGCTTACGATCGCCGTAACTCGCGGCCGTCATTGTTCTACTTACACACAGACTACAACAACATACACAAACGAAATAATTTGAAGATAATAACACTACAAACCCATTTACACTTAAAAACTTTCAATATCATTTGTGAAATAAACAGCAGCGCAAACAAAACATGTGCCGGCTCGTCCGCGTAGCGGTCGATTCTAAATGCGACTGACGCACTCACTTTACAACCGCCGTAAAAATCAGATTCTGACCAAAATGTAACAAAACCTACATCAAAAGTTACGTTGAAGCCTTTGGAATGCGTATGTATAGTCATTGAGCCAATTTAGATAAATACTATATAAAATATAAGCGTTACTGCAGAAGTCGCTAACAGCGATTCTGGCATTTCTTGCATAAAATGCGCGATCGCTGACAGCGATGCTCCGGCACTCAAAGGTTTAATTGTGTTTATAGTTTTTTGTAGTTTATTGGTGATTTAGTAATCAATATAAATCATCTATTTAAAAGTCTTTGACTTTTTTTTATTCTAAATACTGAGTCGTCCACAGCTGATCAGTGCGTCTTGGCAGTCGGCAGGCGATGCTGTTTTACTCTGATTCAACAAATGTGTTTGGTTATGTTTATGTTTTTACTGAGTTGAAACAAAACTAGTTTATTGCTTTAGTGTGGTTGTTGTTGTATAATATGACTTGTTATTTGATTGTAATTTGATAGATAAGTGTGTAGTTGTTCTGAATTATTGCTTTTTATAAAAATGGAAAGGGAATATCTTACACAAAGTGAGTTGGATACCAGATTTAAAAAAAATGTAAATATTTTAAATAGTGTTTGTAAAAATGTGTAAATAGATTTTGTGACTTAGTGATAGTGAAAAAAAACTTCATTGGTTCAATGATTGGAACTCCTTTTGATGCTATTGGTGAATGATTTGTATTTGTTTTTATTTTTCAAAAAATTGGCACATAACAATTTTATTTTATTTTATTATAAAATTATTATTTGTTCCCCTAAGGGTATGAAATTTTGATGTTATAGCTAGGTAATTAAATGCAGAAATGAAATATTTGGCTCTCCATGGTAAAGTTTTTGTTATTTCTTGTAGTTTTAAGGCTTAAAAGTTATTTTTTAACATTTTTAAAAGTTTATAAACATAAAAAACATATAATAGGTAATTATTAAATTGCTTTGATAAACTTTAAAATTCTTTATTTAGTTAGAAAATTTAATTCTGCAAATTTTGGTACCAGAAACATTAAAATAGCCTGAATAGAAATCAAAAAATAATTTGTTATAAAAAAGTACAAAAACAAAGCAGTGAGCATGCAGCAGTTTTATGAGACTTTCATAAAATTGGCACGGCAGTTTTAAGAGAACATCGTTTTTTCTCCCGGGTTAAAAGGGTTAATGCAAACAAGACTCACTTGCGGTAGCCAAGCAGACAACCACAAGAATCCAGAAGGAGTAAAAGATTATCAGCTGCAGAAAGGAGAAGACAGGCTGGAGGTAGAGAGAGGGCAGCGCTGCTAGACAATCAGCAGCCTCCTTGAACAATGTGGCGACAAAGTCCACTCTCTTGCGCATAACCAGCACCAGTAGCAGAATTATCACCTTCAACATAACAGTGTAGGTGAGATTTAGTTATTACATTGATAATTCTTATTCTAATAAATAAAATAATTGTTGGAAAAAGCAAATATTATTCTAAAGGAACAGCCATTATTGTATTTGAACTTATTTATTTAAAAACAGTTGATTAGTTTAAACAAAATATCTTGATTATAACATTTCTTGAAAATACTGAAGTATAAGAAATTAATATTGTTCATTTTTAACAGCCATGTTTTTATTGCATGCAAAGGCATTCAAAATTGTTAAGATCGATATGTATTTTGTTTAATAAAAATAAATAAATCTTAATTGAATATAGGATAAATACAGAAGTGCTGGTTCTGCCACAGAAAAAGTTACATTGAAGATTAGTTCATATATCATTGATACAGACAGAACTATTTTCAAAATTCTTATGGGTGACTGAAATTTAAGTTTGAAAGAAGATACAAGATAAATAATTGCATAAGCTTTACAACTATAAGAGATAATACTAATATTAAAATCTTCAGCACTAACAAATGAAGGTAACAAGCACATTTCTCACCTCACAATGAAGAAGTTTTAAAAAACTTGAATAAACTCATTAAAATTACTCTCAAGGCTTCTATTGAAAAAAAAACATGATCTTGTCATGGTTTTGTTTATCAAGTAATTATTAATGAATAGAAAAGTGACCAAGAAAAGTTTAGAGCAGCTAGTCTGCAGTAATCTCACATTTAGTCTACCAAGACGACTATCCATTGTCTCCCATCTTAGTGAGAAATAAAATACTATTCACAAAAGTCTTCAAAACTGAAATACAACAGAACCAAAATTTGTTCACAACTAACTGGGGACACATTTGGAAGTCTTCTAACAAAACGAAATCCAAAGCCATTGCTTACAGTTTTGCAAGTAGATGGTCTTAAGAAAAACAAAGAGCATGCTTTTAATGAAAATACTTTTCAAAACAAAGAACATGCTAACAGATCAAATGCTGAGAAAAATTCAAAATTGAGGTTTGTCAGAACCAAATCTAATAATATTTTTTTTAACTATGTCAAAAGCTATGATTCATGCTTTTGATAAAACAAAGACTCATCACAAGAGCTGAAATCTATACATCCCACAGTCTTCAAAATACCAAGTGTCTAGGTATGTGAAGGGAGCCACATTGTTATTAAACACAGTACAGCTATAGAGGTAGTCAGACAGTGGCACACTCAGAAAATAATTATGGGGGAGGGGCTGACCAGGGGTCCCTGGGCCAACCAACGGAAAACTTTTTAAAAATTCCTTAGAAAAACCGGTATTTTAAAGCATTACTTTATCTTCATTTTAACCCTTTGAATGCAAGTTTTGAGTAGGGAATGAATGATAAAAACCCAGCAGATTAAATAATATTTTAGGTTTTATTTTTACAAAATCTTTTTATATCAGCTGTCTTACAAAACAAAATTGAGTCTTCTTTGGGTTAAACACTGTCAGAGACAACTCGAATTTCTCTGTGTATACTGAGATTGGCTAAGCCATTCCCTACTCTCAGACATTGTGTTTCTTAGGTATGTCTTGATTCTCCGAAGAGTGGAAAAGGAGCGCTCTGCTGTGCTGGTCGATACAGGTATAGTGATGAAAATTTTAAGTAGGATATGGATGTTTAGAAAGATTGTTTTATCACAAATATTTAGAAAATCAATTTCATTGACGTGGTGTGCCTTGTTTTGTTGGAGAAAAGCTTGCCAAACTTCCATTTCTGCCATCAACACATTTAAGTTGTTGTTTTCCAAATCTTCATAAACTTCAATCAATTTCAAAAACGCCTCTTTCATTTCTTTACTATTCTCTGGATAAGTATGAAGCAAGCAGTGAAACCCTTTCAAAATGTTCTTGTGCTTTAAGCCACGTTTTTCGATGTAGGAAATAAAACTTTCAATCCAGGGGATGAATATTATGTTAATTCTATAAAATTGTTCTGTGCTTTCGGCTGAGTCATTGTTCTTTGTGTCTGCCTCCCAACAATCAACTTTTTCTCTTAGTGACTTCAGACTCTGAAGTACATAGTCAGCATAGTTTAAAGCCACCCAGAGGTTTGCATCACTTGACTGTAGCTTTTGACACAATATCAAAGTGTATCTGAGTAGCTTTTCAGCTGATACTAGAGCTATAATATACTCTGACTGACATATAGCTGTCAAAAGGACATCGGCCCCTAAAGATGTGTCCTTATCATCCCAACACTTGATTTCTTCTAAGGATGAAATGATAGGGTTGTACAGCTCCTTCATGACGAGAGCAGCATCATGCCTTTGACTTTCAACAAAACTATTAACCCTTTGAGAGCTGAATAAAAATTGCTATGTACACATAATTATAGTGGTTATGATCAAAAAATTTTGTTATAATATTATGGTGTAATACACTTTAGAATTACCTGGAATATGCAATATGAACGTTAGTTAGGACTAAATAATTTTTTTACTTAATAGGGTGGCATATACCAGGTGTCCCAAAAGTCCCACCCCCCCTTCTAACTTTTGAACGGAATTAAACAAACCAATATCCTTTGGGGGGTTAATACCCAAAATGGGTTGAGGGGCTAAGTTCTCATGTAGCGCAAAAATTATCATTTGTCATTATATAACTACCCCCCAAAGGATATTGGTTTGTTTAATTCTGTTCAAAAGTTAGAGGGGGTGGTGGGACTTTTGGGACACCCAGTATATACCATGCGTATATACACGTCATTAGCTCTAAGTCACATTATTTTATACGTTTATACCCGTCAAACACTTGTTGATCTAGTCTATAATTTAGGTAGTTAGTACAGAAAGTGCTAATTGAATTCAAAACTTACTTTTATTTTAAAGTATTATAAAACATGAATTTATGACTCCACTCAGACATATTTTTCCTTAGTATGGTATGCCTCAAAACAGTCTTCCGGGTGCAAATGAGGCCTTTCCTGACATGTTTTACAAAAGCACACTGTTTCTTTTCTAATTTTTTTCTTGTAACATACGACACATCTGTTTCCTCTTGGGACTTTTCCCATCAAGTGTAGCCTTCCATCCAACCTCTTCATTTTTTGTTCACTAGCAGGACGTCCTGGACATCTTGGTGCTCTGGTGGTTTGGCTCATGTGGTCAGTAACTTTTATATAGCAAATATGAATTTAAAGTGGCTACTTCAACCAATCAGAAAAACATTTTTCGATACCATCTTTTTGTCCGTCTCATGAATTGGTAGTTACTTATATAGTGGTCGGATCTGTCCACACCGCCCATGTGTTTTGTATAGTCAATTACCATATTCGGTTTCATTGTTGGCTCTTTAGAAGGGTTTTTATTTGCCACTGCAGTCATGTCTAACTTGCTAGAGACAGTGAGTGTATTACAAAAGCGCGCAAACAGCCAATCAACCAAAACTTAACCAAATATCACGTTAGGCAATTACACGCTACATGACGGGACAACTCATCAAACGCTCACTGATCAAATTACAGTGTGTGTATATTATACGCTCACCGCTCGTAAGGAGAAAGTTGTATTGCGTAAATATACACTCTCGAAGGGTAAATTTTTATTTTTGTACTGTTAACTGTCATGTCATTGCTCAATTGCTGTACAGTTCAAATAGTTACACAATTCCTCCAAGTTAACCCCTGTGTATTTTAATAGATTATTTACTACACTGATGAATCCACTGACTGTAATAAACCGAGGCCACCGTATGAACTATTTTATTTATATGTGTTATGTTGTTTTTCCATATTGTCGAGATTAACCCAAAATAATTTAAATAAATTAATATTAATAAACATATCTACCAACATATTACTTTATGTTTGTCACAGTGTAAACTATTTTACATTTTTATTTGAATGCTATGTTTTATTGTGATTTTAGTTTTCAGGTACCATAATTAATTTCCTTGACAGATAAATAAATAAAATTGTTGTCAATTTGATTTACATTTTTAATTTACCTATAGTAAAATGATTTAATTTACTAATTTTTCAATCTTATTTGGCTCAACCCCATCTTATTTGGGCACGGCAAGACGTGCCGGCTAAATGCTAGTAAATACTTGGTATCAATATAAACATTAAACTAGTTTATCCTACACAGCACAGAAATAAAAACAGCTGAGTTTCAAAACAAAGGTAAAATAATATAGTCTCAGTCTGCCAATATAGGCTCATAGCAAGTAGTGGTAAGTGTCTGTGCTTCCGCTAAACACAAGACAAGCTAAGAAGTTCGTGTCAAGTGAATATAAATATAATAAAATATACATTTACCTTTGTGCCGCTGGTAACACTCTCATTTTTGCCAAAATAGTCCGTCAAAAGCTGTTTCATAGTTAAACATAAGAGTAGACACTAAACACTTGCACTTGTAACCTCTGTCACTTATAAAAACTCATAACAAATTACCTTACGCTAATGCGAACAAAGAACATAAGCCAAACACTGCGCGCCTGTAGCCAGAAGATAAGATACAGCTGCTTATACAAATTATTAAATAGGCCTAATTATAACTTTTTATTTTCAGTTTTTAGTAGCTTCAAAATCCACATACTTGTATAATATTGGCAATACATTTAGAAATCTAATAACCACATGAATTAAGCTACATTATAGTCTTACATACTCGTATTTGCACACTGCAATGTTTACGACACTTACAGTAACAATGGTGGCAATAATGGAGTATATAAAGAAAGCTTTCTCATTCTGAACAGTCTCGTCCAACAGCTGCTCTGGAGGGGTTTGATCCAACTGTGACTTCAACTGGTAAAACGTAATCCACAGATATCCGGTTCCAACTACAATGTAACAATTCTCATTAGCTTTTATAACACTTTCATAACATATTTAAAAAGTTAGTAAAAAATGTTAAAGTAAAATTAGTTTTTTTACAAACACAACGTAGTTATAGTATAATGAATAGTTGAGGCTAAACCCTATTCAGTACTTCATTAGACAAAAATATGTAATCTACATTGCTAAAACTCAGTGAAATTAATCTACATATTGGAAATATAAATTAACAATTCAATAAAATACGTGAAGTTGATCATTCATAGTAAACCATTATAATGGTGAGAATGTCAGAAATTGTATGGATATCAATAAATCATCAACTATACTTATATAATTATCAACTATGATGATTTAGTTTTTGTTTGATATATAATGTAAATATAAGGTTTACTGATTCAATGAATTCCTTCCTATCTCCTCCCTTGTTTGAAGTTCGTTTTTGATGATGGAATAATTATTAAGAAAACTGCCACACTTTTTCAGACATTTGCCATTGTTTGGTGGTACAATAAATCAGTAACACAAAGTTTCGAGATCTGCAATCTGATCTCTTCCTCAAGTGAATAAATAACCTAACACATTACTACAACCTAGGTTAAAATAAACAAATCATATCAGAATGTTGTAACACGCATATGTTAGGAATCACAACCATATTGTTTAGCAACTCTATACAAACTAACTCTAAAACTTGCACTTAACGAAAAGAAAAACAAAAGTTATTAAAACACAAATAATTATGAAGGAAGCCTCCTCCAAAATAATATTGAATGTAAAAAAATGAACTAAAAAACCTGATTACTACGGAATATAAAACATTGTCGAAAGCATCCAAAATAGATGTAAAAAAGTTTCTAAAACAGACAGATTAAAAGGAACTTTCTAAAATTAAAAAAAATTAGGCCTAAAGAACGTGATTTGCCTAAAGACAGCAAAGTGAACACATATGCAAATTATACAAATGTAATCAATCTCTCTTCAAAAATTCTTACCTTACTATCTGATGAAAGGAAAGAAAATTTTATAAATTATTCATAATACAATATTTAATTCTTTGATGAGTGAGCCAATAGATAACCAAATAATTAAGCATGGTATTTTCCACACCAGATTTTTTCAAAAAACTTGTTTTATTTGATTCCTGACATCAATCACTATTTTTCTACATAATTACTACTTTTGGGTAAACACTTGTCATAACGATCTACAAGTTTTTAAATGCCGGTGTCATAGAAGTCGGCCGCCTGCGACGATAACCAGTCTTGTTAACCACTTTAACCGGTGACGTCGAGTGACGCCACTCCATTGACTGGCGTTTCGTTTCTGGGGTTATGTGGGAAACCCATGTCTCGTCACCCGTCACAATGTGGTCTAAAAGGTTATCCCCTTTCTGATGATATTGGATCAAAAATTCAAGAACAATACCCATTCTTCTTTTCTTGTGTTCCTCAGTAAGCAGCCTGGGAACCCAACGTGAGCACAATTTGCGAAAATCCAAAATTTCAGAAATAATTTTAAACAATGTGCTTACGTTTGGAAATTCTATTGCTAATAAAGAAACAGTGAATCGCCGATCTTCACGAATTTTTTCATCGACGGCTTTCACCAAATCTTTCGGTGATCACTGACGGCCGACCAAATCGTGGTTCGTCATGGACATTTTCCCGTCCATCTTTAAAACCTCTCACCCACTTCCGCACTTTGCTGTCACTCATTGCATTTGGACCGAACACTTCACTTATCTGTCGATGAATATCCGCTGCTGAAACGTTCCTTGCTGTCAGAAACCGTATCACAGACCGTATTTCACAGTCGGCGGGACGTTCAATAGTTTTAAACATTTTAAAAAGGCACAGACAACAGCAGACTACAACGATTTCACTGCAAATGGCGTCGTTCTGCGCGCAATGCATACCGGGAGTCAGGGCGCATGCGCATTTCGCTGCTCGCTTACTGTTTGTCTGGTTAACGCGAATCGGACCTTACTTTCCGAATTACCCTCGTACATAAAAGTACACCTGTCATAAAGCATGGTATATGCTGTAAATAGGTTAAGTACAACTCATATTAGGTCAAACATTTAAACTATTCTAGTATGTTCCAAGGATCAATTCTTGAACCAGCACAGACTTTAATATGGATATGAAAGTCTGCTACTCCTGATAATAAGTCAATAAAAATAGTTCAATAACAATAAATTGACGTCTAGATCCAGTAGTTTATACTACTAAACTACTACTTAGTTTATATTTTTTTGATTATTGTAATCTAATATGAAACAAGCCTACGTCTAATGGATATTATGGTGTTTAAAAATGATTGGTTAATAAACCAATTAGGTTTTGAATAATTTATTATATTTTGATAAAAAGCACAGAAAAACTGCTAAATAATTGTAAATTATTTGTTTGCATCACAAAACAATTTAGATGCAGGTCTTAGGCAGTTACCTAATTAGTTGATTTTGACAAGAGGCTCTGTTTTTAGTTACAATATAATCGAAGATCTGAATTAAAACAGTCATTGAATTCAATGATCATAAGGTTTAGGAACAAACAAAAACGTACATATACAAACCATGCTGACAGCTACCAAAATAAGGCAAGCGATGACACTGGCTACCAGGTAAAACAAAGATACCATCACAAGAGACAGCACTGTAACATAAACAAATAACAACTTAATAGTCAATTTTTAAAACTAAAATCTTCATTAATCTATACATGTTTTATTTATTAGAACAAGTTCTTTGCTCTCCAAAAACATTCTTTAATAGATAACAATACAATTGATAAAGATTTTTTACAGCGAAATTCTAAATTAGGCAAAAAAAGATACATATACTTGTTTTCCTACCATACAATACTTGAGAAAGTATTGAGTTGGTTTAAAAATTAAATTTTAATTATCAGTGGACACACCAATTTTCAGATGAGACGCTACATTCTTAGGAATCTAAGGCTCGTTATGCATATTCTGTAGATGCGTATTTTGGCTACATATTTTCATTAAGATGGCTTGCTTTCAGATTGTGCGGATTTTCACAGATTTAGAACTAAACAACTTTTTTTAAATTACTGCAAAAATATTTTACACCAAGCATCAACGGATAATTCTCAAAATATGAATGCTCGCTTATAAATAATTTCTTGGGAGTTAGACCTCGGCAACTACATACAGCTGTGCAGAAAATTGGCAAGCCGTGAGGTTTATTTATGCTCTGCAAAGATGTGAATGCTCCAATTTAACTTAATATATTGCCATCATGTAGAAAATATGTAGCCGGAATCCTCATTATGGGAAAATATGACCTATCGATGAGCTAGAATGCAAGAATATATGCCCTCATAACAATAAAGTTGGTTATCAAAGATAAGGTACATGTAAACAAGGACATATCTTGACCCAGACCTTCCTTACTTTCTGTTTAATTGTTAGTTTTAATCTACTATTCTTAACACTTGTACTGAAGTTTATAAAATATTGTGTAGTGCTTTTAGTTTGCAGGCTACAAATAAATTTATTTAACTTAGGCATGTGTTAACAAAATAATGATAATTTAATAGGCTATTGATTATTTTGAACATGAACCACAACCTACACCAACCTATCCCATGAAATGAAACCAACTTGTCAAACTTATTTTAGATAACAATTCCATTGGCCATTGTTTTAGAGTAATATTATTTTAATAACATTTGTTGTGAGAAATATTTAAAATGCTGAAAAATGTTTATGTCTGTATCATTTTTTTAATACAGGGTGTTGAAAAGGAACAACCTAGTTTATGTTCCCCAGAGTATATACAAAATGACATACATTAATCTAATTTGTGGCGTTTGATTTATCAATTGTCCATACTGAAATCACCAGGTAGACTGAGAACGTCTAAGGGCTACTTTTGAACAGTTCCTTGTTACACGTGTACGGGGCCCAAATACCCCGGTAATAACTGGGGCCAATAGGCCAGACATTCACACGGTTTATGGTCTCTTGTACAGTCGGCAAAATCGGGTTAACTGCAGACTTGTGACAAGCGCAAAGTGATATCAACAGAATGGACACTGACTGACTCACGTGTGTAGAGAGCGGTTCAGAGTACACAAGAAACGTGTCACATTATCTAAAGTTGCCTGTTTCTTGTTAATCTTTCATTTGTATTTTTAAGACTATATTTTTATATTTAGTGTCATGATTTTTGTATCATATAAATATCTTTCTTTCAAATTTCCCATAATATCCTTGATATGTCCAAAAAGTTTTCATGAGCAATACTAGCTAGCATGATTGGACGTATTCTGCACCCATAGAAAAACCTATGGTATATTGGGAAAATTTTTTTATTTCAAGTTTTGGCACTTAAGAGTTACCAGAAAACAAAAATGTTTTAACCCTTAGCACGCCGTAGACGGAATAATCCGCGATGTTGTTAGGTCTTATAACGCCAAAGATGAAATAATCCGCTGATCGATAAAAATATATTTTATTACTGTTTTTGAAGTTTATAAGCTCAATATATAAGCCACAATACTAATTAATGTACTGGCTTGACCAAATAATCCAGTTGCAGCTGTCAGCTGGCCGCAGTAGGCAAACAATAAATTGTTTTGTTGCTGGCAGCTGTTCTCCCACTCCTGTCTGTACGCCGATGACGGTACTATCCGCCATTACCAACTGTCAGTGGAGCACGCATTGTGCCTTTGGGAAGTGTTCTTGCGTTGTCATTCCTTATACAAACAGTTGTAAAAAGTTATTGTTACCATGTTTTAGGTGTTATAATCAAGTTTTTATTGTTTCTTTTCTGTTGTGTAATTATGGCTCATCACCCAGACAATTCTGATTATGACGATTTTGTTGCTAAAGTTTTGAATGGTATGTTTTCTAGTGCTTATAATGATGTGGATGAAGATGATATTAGTGATACTCTTAAACAATTATACTGGCAGTGACGAGTACATAGTTTTCATATTTTTTATCACATGTATTTGTAACCTGAATTTGATTTTTATTGAAATATTCCATTATTATGAAAAAATGTGATTATTTTAATGCAAGTATTACATTATTGTAAAATTTATTTTTTTGTGTGTGTTATTAATCATTAGGAATGAATAAAAAAAATAGCTTTAAGGAATTTTCATTTTCATTTTTTCACCTTAACCCTTTTAGCCCCGGCGTCCGATATATCGGACAGAGGTGGTCTAGCTAAAATGCCCAACGTCCGATATACCGGACGTCTCAAGAATTTAATGTAGCTGGCTAATAATATGTCCAAATGCCATCAGTTTCGGTATAGTAGTCGGTGAAGAAACGGGCTACATGCAAAAACAATAAACCTTCCAATTGGCATCGTATTTCGTCGTCGTTAAGCGTAGTTTATTTGTCGATGTCAGCTGTCAGACGACTTCAGTTGCATTGTTGTTGTATGCTGACTTATAACCTCAATTAGTTTGCGTGAATGAAAGCGGTTGTTTTTCGTGTGATTTATAGTATTATTAGTAAAAAACATGAGTAAACGTCGTAGAGAAAAGTTACCAGTGAGTGAAAACACTTTGATAAACACTATTATTGGTACTTTGGGATTATACCGACCACACCCAGACATGAATCGTTATTTGACATTTTGCTTCTACTGATTACTAGATTAGCGTAGAACAATATTTCGTCAATATAAAACAGGAATTGTCTTATCGCGAACCCCTCCCCATCCTCAGACAGAGGTCAAAGTCGAGCGGTCTAGTAGATAACGTGATTGCAGAGTCTCGCCGCCCGTTCAGCTGGTGCGTCGCTTTGTTGAACTTCCGTGTTTTACCTCTACATTTCTCCAAACACAAAAATTCAATAAAAACAAACATGATCAAACTAAAACTAAACTCTTTATTGAAAAAACACTCAAAACTTGTTTTTATTCTTGATCACACTCCGCCACCCAAAATGCGAGTGCCATGCCTTCGCGCTGATGTCAACGAAAGAAAAACATCCCTCGAGATAGTACCTATCAGTAAAATATCAAATTCTAGAGGATCTGATCAGAAATATAAATTGAATTGTAATGGAAAGGCAATTATGTACCGTGCAAATCATGTGATGCCGCGTGGCCTGTCGTAATCGGGATTCTCGAGAAAGATAAGATAACAGCGACAACAATACCGATCACAATGCCTGGAAATGCTTGTAAGTTTGTAATTTTGTAATAAAAGTGTTGTTTTTTCGTTCTATCATGTTTGTTTCTATAAATTTATATTTTTGTGTTCTTCATACTGGTGTAGTCGGTATAATCCTAAAGTACCCTATTATTAGTGGTGAATGTGCTATTTTTGAAGACAATGAATGAATTGAGTTGTTTATATAAAATGTATATATTGTAAATATTATTTCTTTTACTTTTTTGAAAAATTAAACAAGTTTTAGTCTTACAAACCATTACAATTAGTTTGTGTTATTTTAGAATTGTTATTATTTCAAAAGTGCAAAAACAAGTATACATATCTGTATACTTCTACTGACGTGTATGTGGAAATATATGAAGAAGTGCTTATGCAGCAATACAATTAATTGGATATATCTCCTGCATTTATCAAGGAAAGTTCTTCAAATTTTGTGTGTGTAGTAAGAAATATGTGTACAACAAAATTACTTCATTTTTCAGGGGCTACAATTTTTTTTTTCTACCCTTTATGTATGTCCAAACTATAAAAATAAAAAAATTTTTTATGTATAAATATGTTAAAAAAACAAATCATTCTGTAAAAGTACTTTTTTAACTATTACATCTAAGAGTACACTTATTTGTGAACAATTTAAAACAAAAACCTAAAAAATTGTCTTCAAAAATAAGAAAACTAGATGTATTTTCCCTCAATTCTGCACTACGGTCCCTTATCGCCATGGGCTTTTTGGCAAGTCCATGGAAAAATGGCTGGGGTTAAAAGGGTTAAATGAGCGTAATCTAAAAAAATACTAAATTTATATCGGCGTTCAAAGGGTGAAATCATTCTTACCATATTTATTTCGCTTTCACTTTTTTCTAGATCGTAAAGTGCTTAATTAAATGACAGAATCTGGACAAGTTTGTTTAATATCAATTAATTTTATCAGTGAGAAAGAAGAAGAAAGAATGAAGTAGTGTATAATTGTACTGACCCAGAGATAGGAGGGTGAGGCCGGCAATGTAGGGCCAAGCAGCATAGATGTCACTCAGTACCTGTTCTCCCAGGTCCCAACTGTTCAGTAAACCATACATCTCCTGTATGATCCCTCTCACTACGGTGGTGACAGGCTCTGGCACACAGCGGTTCAGTATTGGCAAACTGCCAGTCACATACAGAATTAGCTCAACATCTGTATTTCAGTTGTAAGATTTCCTAATGCTTTGTGTATAAAATAAGTTTTTACAATTATGGGCGCCAAAAGTGAGAAAAGTAATTGGTTATTAAAAACAAGCTATTTAAGTAATTTAGAAACAACCACTTTGACGAAATATGTGAATTAGTCAACATTTAATTGATTATATCTTTAGTTACGAGACATATTACACAGTCCAAGAGATTTAAAAAAAGAGGCACCTTTTATAGATGGGCAGTGTAGGACAAGGACCTAGCGGTGAAGTTATGGTGACGTTCTCTGACAGATTGTGTGGAACCCCTTCATAATGAGCAAGGTCAAAGTCATACCTGTAACATAACAAAGATTAAAACCTAACACTCTACTAAAATTAAACAGAGAAAATTAAGTTAGAGGTGAGTTTTTAAGTTAACAATACTAATTATCATAGTGTTATTTGTAGTAGTTGAAAACAATGATAGATTGTTTCTATAAAAGTTTTCAAAATTGCCGTGACGATTTAAAGTTGTATGAATAAAAGAGGGGAAGTGAAAGAGTTTTAGTGTACAGTATCACTATTCATATCTAAAGTGTAACTTAATTAGAACAAAACAACATAAATGTATAAAAGTAAATACAAATCATACATGTTATTTTTTGCATTAGACTGCAGATTCAGGTTTTCAGACACTTATTGGAGTGAGTAAAAATATTCATTATAACCGATTATATTTTGAACTAAGTTGAGAAGTGTATTCACAATTTAAGATATAAACTATAGTGCAAGTATATTGAGGTAAACAAAATTTATTTTAACTGTTCTGGGTGCAAACAAACCTGTTGATAACGTCATGTAAGACATTAATACAGATTTTATCCTATACCCTACAATCACCAAAACTATGTCAAATACCTGTTAAATTGGTTTAAATCAATAAAAAAGCTCAACAAAATTAATTTAACCTTACGCCCTTACATTGTTTCAAATCAATAAAACTAAACTAATTATTTGATTCAACAGCAGTGGAACTTGATTTGTTGTTGAAGAACTAACGTTCACCTTGATCTGATGTGGTACTAGGCCTTAACATCTTACTCATTTCTTGTCTCAACTGTACATTTTTGGTATCAACCTCTTGTCTCAAACGTGCATTCTCTTCTTATACTGAAAGTATACAATGAGTATATACAATGTATATACAGTATATACAATGTGGTTCATTGTCAATAACCACATATTCATGTGGTTATTGACAATCTGGTTGATCAGAGCTTTCAAATCAGCACTTTCTTCTGATATTGTTACGAAAAACACTCACTAAGCTTATAATCAAACCTTTTTAACACCTGACACCATAATTTAACTTTAAAAACACAATAAAAAAGTAAGAAACACAGGAAAATAACTCCAAATTTTTATTTAACAGTATCCAACAGAATCATTAAACGGTCAAAAGTAAACAACAACAATAATGAATTATTATTATGCTGGCCAAACTCTGATCAACTGATCCATGTACTGGGTATACATCACATTGTAACATGAATAAGTCAGAAATCACAAAAAACATGTTGAGTGTCAACTCCATGAAAATTATCTATAAGACATGTACTTCTTAATAGAAACAAAGTAGAGATTTACTCGCACCCACATTATTAAGTAGGCCTTTTTTTTATTAGTTAATTCTCGATGAACTTATTAAAACAAATCAGTGATTTCCCACTAATTTATATGTTTATTCTCCTTGATTCTTTGGTTTATTTTTTAATATCTTTGACAACCAAAATGGCCTGTTTTTCAACTGATGGTTGGGCTGAGTAGTTACTCCATAAATTAATGTATGATCTTAACTAATTCCCTTTTAAAGAATTAGATTTCCAGTACATCCATCATCACAAATCAAGCAATGAACTTCGGACCAACAATATTGAGCAAATTTTGACTTTTTAGTTAATACCTTTCTCGATTTTTCTCTGTATTTGCTATTATGTTTAATGGTCTACTTATTCCTATATTTTATTCTGTAAATACAGTTTTTAAAATTCTGAATGGTATTTTATAGTTTTGTTTTACGAGTCTTTGTCTAAAAATGAAATGGGTTTTAAACGCAGTTCTTTTGTTGCACTTTCTACCTACTCTTCTAATTTCCTCCTACAAACATGGCCCGTAAGGCCTTGACATAAACGTAGATTTTAGTTTAGTTACCTGCAAAGATTAGAGCCAGTCTGATCATAGAATAGCTTGAGCTCCTGGATAGTGTCAATATTACGGTCTGGACACTTCTCCACACAGATCTGCAATGAGTTGCGGATGTTGCGGACATCCATGAAGAACAGGTACCTGCCCAACAGACATTAATTGATTCACTCCCTTACATAAGATAATAATCAATGGTATGAGAAGGCCAAAACATTGACAATTTTGAAACTAATTAGCTGGAAAGATATCAGTAACAAACACAGCCTTAAACTTTCATACTCTAAATGAGGCTAGTTTCTCTGAGAGAGTCAGGAAATTCATAACAAAATGTAAGTAGGAAACCCAGATAAGAACTAGAGAATGTTACACTTGGTTAACATGTCTTAGATCAGTTGGTAAAGCCAAGCCCTTTTAATTTGCATACCTATTCATCCACTTAGCTTTCTGTTAGTACCTCATCACAGCTCCCAAATAATAAGTCCCATTGAGCTAAATTTTGTGAAATACTAAAGAAATATAGCTTCCCAATTGTTGTTTGGATAATCTACAAGTTATAATTTGGTAAAAATACAAATTATCTTGAAAACTTCAAGTATTACATACCAATCAAAATTAGCTTGACAATGGACGATTTGAATGAATAATAGAATTATGAACATTTACCATTGTTGTGCATTACAAAGAAATTGAAACATCACATAACTTGATGAAATGGAAGACACAAAGATTTTGGTATTGAGATGGATGTGTTGTATGGTAAGTATATAAACCACTTTTCATATGATATGTAATAATTAATGAATTTATTGCATAAAAGGATAATTTGAAACTATAACTTTAGTGGTTTATGAGCGCACCACTTACTTTTTAACACTCAACCTCCATATTGTTATCACTTACACATTTTTTAAGGGCATCATGTCACCTAATAACTTGTTTGAACAATTTTTTTGTGACTGTTAAATTATTAATATAAAGCTATCCACCAACCTTTTGTTAACAGTATTGATACCAGACAAGTTGCCGTTGGTGAGAAGCTGATCATTGTACGAGGAGCCACAAGTGTTGCCAAAACTGTCATAACCATGTATAAGTCTCAGAGGGTTCCCGTACACCAGTGCAAAACCTGCTATCAGGATCTGAAACAAATATATTCCTTTTTAGTCTTTAAGCACATCTTAATTATATGGGGGGTATCCAGAAAGTAACAGACATTTGGCACTAGCTCGGCAGTGGGTGGAATAGAGTAGACATCTTAGGATCAAAAGATTCCTATACTCAACACGCATCGAGCTATGGTAGCGGGCAGTCAATAGGCTATCTATCTATTTTTCTCAATGTGACTATTTAAAATGTGTAAAGCAGTTGACAACCCTACCACTTGAGAAGTGCTTTCAGTGAATAGGTTTATATTGGCAAAAAGCTACAAAACCAATTAAAATCTATCATCAACTTTGTGACGTTTGTGGTAATGAAATAGTGAGTGAAAGCAAAGTGAGACAGTGGTGTGTTGATTAAAAAAACTAATGACCACATCAATATTCACAATGCGGATTGCAATGGTGAGTTTAGCCTGATTACTAAAAAGTTATTGGAAAAAGGAAGTCTATATAATGGGGGCACACACATGTTCCAAAAACCAAGAATATGTCTTCAGACTCTGTCAGCCAGAAAGATTATGAAACATTAGGGTATGATTCTGGTTTATTTCTTTGAACGAGGCTCAACAATAAATGCAGATATATATTGTGAAACACTGCAGAAAATAGGGTGGGCGATGACAATGCAAGACCACTGTATTCATATAGTAAATAGTAGCCCAACAGCCCTTGGATGATTTTCAATGGATGATGGTTAATAATTCTCCTATTCAGCCCATGTAGCACCAAGTGATTACCACTTCTTTCTAATGATGAAGGCCTTCGATAGTGACGCAGCATTTACCAGTGGTTAGGATCTCAAGTCACGAAAGAAAAACTTGTGTAACGCTATTATCAATGCTTGAAATTGAATGGACATTACATTGTAAAATATCTTAAGAAAGCAGCGAGCTAACCACCCGTGTTCTCCTATGAAGATAATTGCTAATAATATAAACAGAACATAGACACCCTACTTATATTGGTATTTTACCTGTTTTTTTTATAGTTAACCTGTAACAAATATTTATTTAAATATAAACTAACAGCTACATGAATCTAACTAAATGTTTCACATCAGTTTATTATGCCAGTCAAAGACTTTAATATTGTCTTATTCTACATTTCATACCCGAGGGATTATTCTGAAAGCTGAAAATATTAAAACACTAAATAGACTTGAGTGAACATCACACTGAACAAATAAGTTACACACTTCTACTCCGGAACTGAAATCATTAGTCACAGTTCTCCTTAAAACTAAATAAATACTTAGGGTGTAGTTCACTGATACATTGTAGTTTGACAGTTCCAGTGTACTTATCATCTCCAGACAGTACAGTTCAGTACTGGTCAACGTCAAAAACAGGTCTTGAGCAAGATTCGTCACCCAGAATAAAATATTTGTAGGTAGCCCTCTCATAAGCTATTCTCTGTACTACTTGCACATGAATTTCTCTATGATTGTATTGGTCAAGAATGAAAGATATAGATCAGAAAAACAATTTCCTATTCCTAATATTGGTAATTCACGTTGTATATTCGTTATTGTTCAGAAACGCCAATTATAAACAGAAACTAGATTATAAAACTACATACTAAAATTGTTGTTAGAAAACAAATTTCTCACAGCTGGAAAATTATCATAACTGACTGTTATTTTTCTGTAAGAATTGTATTGAATTGACTCATTATTTTAAGAGTTGTAGATTGTAGATCTCTGGAGTAATGGGAAATCTGAGGAAATTCAACAAAGCATTCTCTCCTTTAATTTGACAAATAAATCTTGAAGATCGATCGGTTCAGTAGTCACTGAGCACTCAGTATTTCAACCGTGTTTTAATATATAGTATGTAATTAGGGTTTTTTTTCTTTCACTTTACTAATTTATTACTTTAAAAAATCTGTTACTTTCTGGATAACCCTCGTATTTTACTTTGGGTTTCACAAGGCCACTTCGGTGACATGGCTGATACATAAGAGACACTAAATCAACAACCGTCAATGAAAGCCTAAAATGCAACTCTAATTAATTGAATTGAAATAAAGTAAATTAAAGATGTCTTATTTTACCACGAGGTTAGGACTAAAAAGCCCTCCCTAACAAAACCTGGAGACCAACGGCTTAAGGAACTTCTGAACCATCACCGGGCAGGCGGGGTGCTTGCAAGGACAGGATAGCCCAGCGGTCACCCCAGCGACCAAAGAAGAACATAGACTGGAAATCCCTATACCCAATACATTACGGCAGTTGAAGCCAACCTACACCCACTCTGGTGACAAACCGGCCGGGCACCAGCTCGCGGCGAGTATGCATTTTAATTCGCCGCGTTTCATTAACACCGTTGGATTATACAGTTAGAGTTGGGATAAAAACTTGAAATTTCACAATTTTGTAGTCAATACTATGGCAATGATGATGTAGTAGATAAACATTTTAAAAGTTTATTACAAGTGTTATAAAATAAATATTATTAATTAAAAACCAATTTGAGCTTTGGCGATGGACATGAAATAATGAGTCGGCTGCTACTTTTTTTATTTATTGGTCAGGCGAGTTTCGTCTGCGAGAAAGTTTGAGATAATAAACCAAATTTTACCGTAGTATTTTTTATAAATTTTTGGAGTGAACAGTTTGTCGAGAAACGAGGTATAAAGCAGAAACAAATTTCATGCGGCGCAAACACGTACTCGCCGCCTCGCCTCCATACGCTGCAAATAGGTTTAATGTTTAAATGCTCAACCTTTATTATACTCAAATCTATAAACATTAGCAACTTATTATGGGAATATATCTAAATTTGATTAAATCAACTAATCGTTGTAGCGGGTTTCAAAACCAACAAGTACATAATAAAATGAAACATTATATGTAATTAAAGCCTATAAATTAAACCTTTTACAATACGGAATAACTTAAATGTCTAACTTAAATAGTTAATTTACTTTTTATGTGATGTTACAGTTTACAATGTTACTGTTTATTTGGTGTTACAGTATATATCAATGAATGATTTCTAACATTCTATACAGGTTACAGTATAGTTTTTACAGTTTCTTTATGGTATTTAGTTTATATCCCTTACTTACAATTAAATAAAATGTACACAAATTCCAGCGAAGTATATATTTTAGTTGATCATTCTTAAAAAACCATCCAATTTCCAATAATACAAATTCTATAATCGGTGGCAAGCAAAAGCAAACAACGAGAGCGAGCACATCCTGCCGCCACACGGACGCTCGGTAGTGGGTGACTCATCCACTGCCATCCCCACCACTCTGGTGATGACCGGCTTCAGCCTCGCGCCCCGATTGCCAGTCTATGTTCTTCTTTGGTCGCTGGGTCACCCATCCCAGTAGCAACCACGTTCGCTGTTCTTGATCTGGTTATCTTTTGTTGTACCTGCTACGTTGTGCCATTGTGCCATTGGCAAAATTAAATATGTGAAAAACTTAATCCAAAAATCAACTAAAACAAAAATAGCATTATTTGTTTAAGTATCATCAATAGGCTATTAGATTATATTGTAAATACTTTACTCAAACATCACATTATTTGTTGATTTTTCAAATTGAAAATTCTCATAAAGTAAAAAGAGCAACAGAAAACAATTGAATAAAAATTAATTCTAAAAAAGACTACTAATCGAATGGACTGACATTAATACCTCCAGCCATCAGAGCAAACCATACAACCTGCACTGATAGAAGGCAACAAAAGACGTCCCTCAAAATGGTATATATCAGATCTAGTTGATCTAGAGCAGCGGTTCCCAATCTTTTTGGTGACGTACCCCTTAGTTTGTACTATGTATTATGGCGTACCCCTTGGCCCATAACACATATATTTTAAATTGTACATGCATCATTAGTTTGCCTTTTTTTATTTTCGTTTTATAAGCAATTATAATCACTCGTATGTTATAAAATCTGAATTTCAAAGATAAAATGCAATAAGAATAACAGATCCGTAATGTATTAAAATACAAATTTTATATATTTAGTTTTTAGTTATCTGTGTTAAAACTTGTTAGGTTGGAATAATAAAATGCAAGAAACTGTATTAATACATATATTTAATTATAATCAAATTACAAAATACAAAATTCAGAATTGTGGATGTTGCACAATGAAAATCGTTTAGTTATCATCAGTTATTCAATGTGAGGGATGAGCTTGAATGGAATGGCTTAAACTGCTGATGTCTGGCATAATGAGTCTGAGAACACATTCCACTGTTTGCATTCGGTTCCTGTATTTATTTTTGATGTACAGCAGATGTTTCACCATACTCTGAGCATCGTTTGATCCAAAAATATCGAGTGCTTTTGTTAAATACTTCTTTCAGATCCGAATCGCAGTTTAACTCAAAAAGTTCCTCTTTGAGTTTCAGAGAAAAGCTGTTTGGTTTTCTCAATTTCAGCAAAGGGGTTTTTAATCCACGAGTATGAACTCAGATCTTCTTGAAATTATTTTGTGAAGTAGCTTGGAGGGAGCTACAATGATCTGATATGTCATTCAAAATTGTTTGACTCAGAAGAAGTTCGTTCTCTTTAATAAAAGAATCAAGATATGGGAACAATGACACTTGGCTTTTCTTTGCTTCCCCTTCTGCAAATCTTAGTTTTAGTTTCACACTATTGATTTTGTCCATAACTTCGAATGGGGTGTTATAGCTTCCTTGTAGTTTCCTGTTAACATCATTTAACATACTGAATATGTCTGCCAAATAAGCCAATCGGCTCAACCATAATTCATCTGAAAAACGGTCATGATACTGAAAGTCTGTGTCGGATAGAAAAATCAATATTTCATGTCGAAGTTAAAAAACTCGAGATATCACTCTTCCTCTCGACAACCACCTTACTTCCGTGTGCAGAAGTAATTGTTTGTGAATACTATCCATTTCATCACATAAATTATGGAAAAGGCGTGAGTTCAGTGCTCTGGCTTAAATGAAATGTACTGTCTTTACTGCTTCATTCAGTACATTTTTCAGTTCTGCAGGACATCTCTTTGTAACCAAAGGCTTCTCGGTGAAGACTACAATGAATAAACTTAGCCCTTGGGCTTACTTGCTGCACTTGAGTAACAACTCCCTTATGAACTCCAACCACTGCATTTGCCCCATCTGTGCAAATTCCTACACATTTTTCCCAGTTCAACTCGTTTTCTCAAATAAACGTGTCTAATTTTCCAAATATTTCATCTGCATTTGTGTGTGAAGGCAAGTTTTGGCAAAATAACATGTCTTCTCCGACAGTATTTCCATCTTCGTACCTAACATAACATATTAGCTGAGCCATGTTAGTTACGTCAGTTGTTTCATCAATTTGAATAGCAAAATATTTGCTTTTTTTATTTTCATGAGTAATGTTTCCTTTACATTAGCAGCCGTGTCACTTATTCTTCTTGAAACTGTATTGTTAGAAAGCAAAAGTGAATCAATCTGTTTAGCCTTATTTTGTCCTAACATGGTTGACACAATGTCTTTAGTTTCTGGCAGTATTAATGTTTCCCCAATGGTATGTGGTTTGCCCTCTTGAGCAATTTTAAGACTGTCAAAGTCAAAATTTTTTTATTCAAAATTTGTACATATACAGTTACCAACACATACAAACATCGAATGGTGTCAGCTATAACATACATTTACATAATAAATGGACATAATTAAATTACCTTATTTTAACAGTGTATTTCACAACCACCTATCAGTTTATAAAAAACTCATCAAAAGAATACAAAGATTTACTTATAAGATATTGTTTTACTGTTTTTTTTAAAAAGTAAAAAACTATCAATTTTTAAAATATGTTCTGGTAAGCTATTATAAAATTTAATACCTGCTACTTCTGGTTTTTTTTTTTTTGAGGTAATTTTTAGATTTATATGTGGTGCTGCAAACTGATTACGATTCCTAGTTAAATAATTGTGCGAAGCCCCCAATTTTGGTAATGTGTCATTTACTTTTTTTACTACAAGTACCGTTTCCAATATATAAAGTCCGTAAATTGTTAGAATGCCTAGATTCGAAAATAAATGTCTTACCGATTCTTGATGGTGTAGTTTAACTCTTTGCTGCACGATATTCTGAGGTCTCTGTGACCCCTAGCTGCACGGTAAAGGTTACTGTTACAAATTAGCATAAAAACTTATTTATTAGTCTTTAATATGATTTTAATATACATTTTGAAATTTTTGAATATTAATTTTTTATAATTGGGTGGTGCATTTTTGAATCACTATGCAAAATAAGAATGTTTTTAGACCCTACATAATGTAATACTGAAGTAAAGTAGGATTTGTATTTCTTCCAAAATCAAATAAGCATAACAGTTCTTAAACAGCAGATTGAGACCCTTAAATACGCTGAAGGAGGATCCTTAGTACTTCCTTTCTTATTGGAAGTATTCGTAACCATTCTTCCTGGAAGATTTAATTACTCCCTCCCATTGAACACTCCTAGTTACACCTATGATGGTAGATCCATATAATACGAGGGGTATCCAAAAAGTAAGTTTCCCTGTTCTGTAAAAAGACGCATACGTAACACAGCGTGCAGCTGTGGGCGGGGATATGTAGCGCAGTTCAGTTGGCAACAGGTGCGCCGGTCACTGGCCCATTGTCACGCTTCTCAGTCAGTTGCTGCCCAAACATCATGGAGACTCCACTGCGTTCTGCCGCCAGTTGCGAAGTCCGTAGTGTTATTCGTTTCTTGACCGCCAAAAACGAAACTGCCGTTGAAATTCATCGTCAGTTGTGTCACGTGTATGGTGAACATGTTATGTCCGTTCAGATGGTCCGTCGTTGGCGTGCAATGTTTTTGGAAGGAAGAGAAAATGTTCATGACGATGAGCGTAGTGGCCGACCGGCCAATTCTCGGCAACCTGACGTCATTAATGCTGTACGAGCAGTTATTGACAATGATAAGCGAGTGACTCTCGATGAAATTATGGATAAACTGCCGTCAAGTGTTGAAGTTAGCCGGTCATCTGTGCACAATATCATGACAGAAGATCTTCAGCTTGCAAAAGTGTGTGCAAGATGGGTGCCTCGCTTATTGAGCAATGCCCATAAACAACAACGAATGGCTGCTGCCCAGTCTTTCTTGCGATTGTTTGACGATGAAGATGAAAACCTTTTCAGTAGAATAGTCACTGGTGATGAAACATGGATTCACCACTCAACTCCAGAGACCAAAAGCCAGAGTATGGTGTGGCAAAAAAAAAGGAGAGGCAGCTCCTCAAAAAGCCAAAGTTTTTGAGTCGGCAGGAAAGGTAATGGCTACAGTTTTTTGGGACTGCCGTGGAGTGTTATTGATTGACTATCTTCCTCGTGGCGAAACCATAAATGCAGAAAGGTATTGTGAAGTTCTCACCAGACTTCGGCAGGCAATACAGATTAAACGGCGCGGACTTTTGTCGCGCACGGTTCTGCTTATTCAAGATAACGCCCGACCACACGCTGCTCGTGCAACAATGGAACTTTTGAGGAAATTTAAGTGGGATGTTTTTGGTCATCCTCCATACTCACCAGATCTTGCGCCTAGCGATTTTCATCTGTTTCCGGAGCTGAAAAGACACCTTGGCGGTCGGCGATTTGCCAACAGCGATGACCTTCAAAATGAGGTGGATACTTGGCTTAAAAATTTGGCGGGTGAATTTTGTGATGCTGGAATAAAAAAACTACTTCCTAGATACCAAGAGTGCTTAGAAAGGGATGGTAACTATGTAGAAAAATAAGGTATGATGTAAAAAGTTGAATAAATGTGTTTCAGTTATTTTTTGAGTGTTTTTAACTTTTTCATAATTAATGGAAACTTACTTTTTGGATACCCCTCGTAATAGTATTTTCACCTGCCAATAAAAGACTCTGATTTTGCAATGAGCGTTATTTATATTTTATGCAGTAACAAATAATTTTCATTTTTTAATGATAAACTATGAAATATAGGGATTATAACAATCATACTTTAATTTAGACAAATCAGTTTAATAAACACTCATAATAAAGTTGTAATCAATAAAAAAATCTGTGATAAGAAACGCAGGTAAGAAGAATTCCAGAATCAGTTTAAATTGGTAGTTCTTATTAAATAATATAACTGAATCTAAAATGGAGTTTTAACACATTTGCCTCTCATTAAAGTTACATAGGACACAATTCTACTCGGAATACATTCCTATGTTACCAGATCATCTGGCTGATGTCAGGCAGTGAAGACTAACTTTCACAACAAAAGGTGAAGGTTGTTAGACTTAAGGTCATGTGAGATCACAGATTGTATGATGTCATCAGACAACTATATGATGTTCCTTGTGATTACACAACTACAGCTGTGTCGATCAAACTTGAGACTATAAGGAAAACAATTCAATGAAAATTATTTTGATTAGTTGAAATGTAATTAAGAAAGGTTATGTAGCAATTTTATTGATAGTTCTTTCTGGAGTTATGATACAATTCATATTAATCATGTTTTAAATACAGCTAAATGATTTTGAAGCTGATTTAACCCAATGGTAAACCATCACAGAAGGCTCTGTATGGCAATGTTTTTTGATGGCAAATATCCAAAATTCTACTAACCATTCACCATCAATTACAAATTTCAAACAAAGAAAACCAAAGAGTGATAATAGTCAAATAAGTGGAACAGATAAACTGGTTTCAGTTTTGGCAATCATTACATGATGCAATAATAGTTTTTGCCTTAAATACAATGTTGTATAAAATTTCTGTTATTTACCACATTTTTTAAGTGAAAATATTGAAAAGAGAAATTTCTAATTAGTGCAGGAATACCTCGGATCTATATAATATTTACCCTAAAAATCCAGTAATTTCCATGGAAATGTGGTGATATGGCAACCCTGCTTACACATATTAATACATTAAATCATTAATATCGCAGATATTAGTACTACCTAGTACTTGTCACTACCAAATCTTTTCAACCGTATGCAGATTTGTTTAAGGAATTTTTAAACTTTTTAAGATTAACTTTGCATGCATTTTAAAATAACTTATTTTAATATTTAAGTACATGTGGCTAATTTTTTTCTAATAAAATACTAGCAGTTAACAACAGCTTCGCACACAATTTCATAGGCTTTACACATGTATGAGCATTTCTGGTTCAAGTGAGTTATATTTGTGGCACCAATATTTAGTTTGTCTTGTTGCCATGATCAAGAAAATATGTCAAAAAGATATTTATTGCGATTTTAGTTTACTCTGGCCTTAGTATTTTTTTGCCATAACTCATGTAAATAAAAGTCGTTTGACAGGTATTTGGTCTTACGATATGTTAGTTTGGTTATTTAAAACGCATATGTGACAAAAATGGCCAAATATAAAATAATCTAATTGTAAAAAGTAAAGCCTCTGTGATGTAGAGGTAGCACACTCACCCAGCAAGTGAGAGTCCCGGAGGAGCAAGTACTTTTTATGATTTAATGTTTATTACACACATACACACACAAGTGCGCGCACGCACGCACACACACACACAGTGGTCTGAGAAGCACACTTCTACTTTCAGCATTATAATTTACTTCCAGTAAATTATGCATCCCCTCCAGTGCATGTAAAACTTGTTTATTATTCCTTTTTGCAAGAAATAGAAAACAAATTTAACTTTAGCAAAAACAGAATTGATTTAAATTTCTAAATGCACGCTAATTGAATTTTTAACCAAACCCAAAGTTTCTTCAAAGCTTAAGAGTTAATATTTACTAAAACGTCTAGTTGATATAATTTATTTCTAATCAGACTTTTCACAATTTTAGAGACCTTAGTGGAGCATACATAGTCCGGAGGAATTTTCAAAATAGGAATAGATCTATATCTTAACCCAGGACCCTAAGAATGTACATGTAAAATTTCAATACAATTGGTCCAGTATTTTTTTATGCGATTGAGTAACAAATACAAACACACAGACAGACACTTCAGTTTTTAGATAATAGTATAGATATAGATTGATATATATTTCAAAATATGTTTTAATAATGTATAAAGCCAAGGGAGCAAGTAAATTTATTCTTTACCATCAGAACCCAAAAGAGGATGTAGATAAGCAGCCAGAACAGATCTGTGCAGCCTCGCACCTTTACTCTCTCATTGTTCCCGTCCTCCGAAACTGTGTCGTCACAGCAAGCCATCCTTTATGTACCTGCAAGATCACCAGTAATTTAAACTTAACCATATAAAAAACAGCTGAAAGAAGTAAATTAATGTAAGCTTGAACACACCTGGTTCAGGTAAGTAGAGAAATTTATGAAAACATTTCACCAATATCAAAAGTAATCATCGGACAAGAGAGTAATAAACAGATGTTCATTTATATACTGTCTAAGTTGTCGTGTTCGCTGTTCCTTAATAAGTCTAAATTTACGTCACCTAAGAAAACACATAATCTAAAAAGCTTCAAGTCTTCGTAGTGTTGTTCCAATTCGTCCAAAAACAAATTAGTCACTATCAAAAGTTCGGTACATTGCAAGGATATTGTAATGTTTATTTTGTATAGTAAAGTCCAGTCTGAGACCATAAACATCGCCTAATGATATCTGAGTGGAAGTCGCTGATAAACGATCATTAACTAGTAAGATAACACCGTCATTCTGGTTCCTCTGTGTATTAATAACCACAAGTTCGAATCCGTGAATTTTTGTACATCTTTCACCCCCCTTAAGAATCTATATTGCTTGGAACAATTATACAATTGTATTGCAATCATCAAAATTATTACAATAATAAAAATGTAGAGCTAGACAGTAGCATAACTTTGAAACACTTACTGCACACAAACAAAACTTTATTTTGATATCAATAAATTAAAACTATATAACTGTAAAAATATATCTAGAATTAGTGAACAGTTATAAAATTGTGTGTTATAAAAACAATAAATAATACAAACAACAACAATAATAATAATAATAATAGTGAACAATAATACAAATTTGAATAAAATTATTATTACGATTAACATATGAGAAATTTCAATATAAAAAATATTGTATTTTGTAGTCAAGCCGCCATCACGATAAGCACCAGTGCTGAAAACTGGTTTTCAATAGCCCTCCGTAAACTCATCAAAGTTACACACCAACCAATAAGTGTTTCAGACCAGCTTTAAACTAGCTGATTTTTGTGAAATGTTTTATATCTTCTGGAGTTGGTTGATAAATCTTACACCAGCCTGCGGAGGCAAAATTTCAAAGACTAACGTTCTGTGCTGTTGTGTTCTGTAATTGCCCCTGGTCTCATAGTGATGGAAATCTCTCGCTTGTGCCATAGCACACTTCGACCAGCAATAAATTGACACCTCAAACATGTAAAGGCACAGCAAAGTCAGATCAATTGTATAATAGTTTATCAAATATAAATGAAAAAAGACTTTATACAAAATTATATTTACAACTACACGAGAAATAAAACAAAAAAATAAACTAAAAACAACTAAGGGTAGACTTTAGAAAGGGGTCCAAGCTTGTTCAGTTGTTCTTATGAAATGTTTTGATTGTTTTTATCCAAACAAATAATCTGACATCACAGTTTGTTTTCCTTAAGGTATGATTTCAAATTATTAGTTACAGCAATTTTTAATGTAACCCATAACCCACGCCATAGACGGATATATTAGAATGGCAGATTTTGACCAAATGCCAAATACAGTTATATCCAATATTATAGATTATGTCTCTTGGAGAGTTCACAAAAGGCCTTCAAAATGCATGGTGCACGCTCCAAGGTTATTGCGGTTGCCAAGGAAGTATTTGTAAACAACGTTCACTCAGCGGTAGGGAGATGTGAGCACCCTTTGTCTAACTTCGATCACATACTCGTCAGTTCTGCGTATCCTACAGAGCCATAACCAAACATATCCGTCACGTGTATTACTGCTTTCTCGGTTGTCACGAGTGCACGTCTACTATGTATCTTATTATTATTCATTGTGTGGTAATGTTGTGATTAGTTTGAAATATTTATTTTGTTCTATAGTAAATTGAAATTTATTTGAAATAAACAGTTTTGTAAATAGTTCTTTTTTATTTTTATCAATAAATACGCTAATTTTAAGAAAAATGCCCTGTTTTATACGTTTTTGATTTTATCTTTTATAATTGAGTTATAATGAAAATTAGCTTTGAACTTAAAGATAAAACCTTTTTACTTGTCTTGGCATTGTAGGAAAGTTAATGGATTTATTAGTGGCGTGTGAAGGGTTGAAAGTGGCTTCAAAATATGGGCTTCGCTCATGGTAACCCATGAGGAGAATAAGTTCCTTTATTTCACAAAAGCAATTGCTCACTGCTATCTGGGCAAGCTATAAATATTGTAGATTTTGGGTAGACTTTAATAAGCGACCTATACACATTATTCACTTGTTTTTATCAAATTTTCAATTGTTAAAAAAAAAAATTAATTACTCAATATTACAATTTATACAACATATTACTTAAAAAATGATTTTAACTTATAAGTAATAATAAATGTTTCATGTGAGAAATAAACAACAAAGAGTAACTAATTTTTGGAGAAGTTGAAAATGGTAATGAATATTAGATTGAAAGTTCTTGCCGAGAGGTCATAGACAATAGACAATATCTTTATTTTTGCATAATCTTGGAGATCAGCATGGCGTCACAACTGATACAGAGAAATGAGAAAGTAGTATAGTATCGTCCGTAGGGCTGTAGAACGAAGTCAGGTATAGTCTGGGAAGTCCTTCCATCTTAAATATTCTTCTATGGAGTAGAAAGGTCTTTTCAGCAGCCAGTCCTTTAGATGCCGCTTCAGCTGTTGCGGGTTGTGGTTCTTCATGTCATCTGGCAATAGGTTGAAGAACTTGGCTCCGGCGTAAGTGGGTTTCTTGCTGTAGAGTGTCAAGTGGTGGGGTGGCAGGACAAAGTCTGTAGAGCTCCTTGTTCCGTACTTGTGGACATCTTGATTTCTGAGCTGCGAAGTTGAGATTGTGTGGAGGATGACTTCTTATATGTAGATAACCACATAGAGGTTAAAGAGTGAAATCCGGAGTCAAATAGCAAACCATCATTGTGATTCTTACTGTAGGGTTGTTTACTGCTAACCTGTAAGTATTTATTTAATACTTACTGCAAGCTGTAATATTATAAAGTGTCTCTTACATGTAGGTTTAGGTATTTTTAACGCTATTAAGTTACTTTTGTCGTTGTAATGTGTTATTCTTGTTGCGTACGATCATTATATAATATTGAAGTTGTGTAATATATTCGATAAGACCCTTTATTAGTCTCCCCTACAGATTTTTTAAAGATATGTAGGTCTTGGATGTAGTTAGTTTTGTTACTTTGTAATGTTATTGTTGAATTTATGTTATTAAAAATTGTAATGTATTTTAGCCTATTCTTGTTGTCAATGCATTATAATTGTTGCATACAATTATTACGTAATACTGAAGTTGGACATTATATTGGATCGTTCGATAAATCGAATAACGAATCTAGGTGGCTTATTAGTCTCCACACAATGTATTTAACTAATCACTATGTACAAGTTTCAAGTTTTTATTTCCTGGATATATATTTATAACAAGGGAGACTTTAAGCAGCCTACACTCCTTTTTGGTTGTTTTTATCAAACAATTCTATATATTATCCAACTTTAATATATAAAAATCGTAAACAATAAGAGTTATAATAAACTACTGTAACAAGAAGAATCTCGTACATTACAATTTTAAAAACATAAATTTAACATGGTCTAGAATTGAACAAGGCTAGTGACAACGACAAGAAGAATGACAATGAATGCACAGATATTGGCTCCAAATGTTTTTTTATCGATACTATTGAATACAACATTTGACCTAGATATTCATAAATAATCATTACCAGCTTTCTTTATTTAGACTAATGATGTCATTACCAACTGTTGTTATTTCGTCTATGTAGGAAAAGGCTAGTGACAACGACAAGAACAATGACGATGAATATGCAGATATTGGCTCAAAATGTTTTTATACACACTGAGCGATGTTCTAAATGGTACAAGATAACGAAATTGCTCCTTTAAATCCGAATTGTCCAGTTTTTTATTAACGAGATGAAAACTAGTATTAAACGTGGAAATAAAATAGTGTTTCGCTGCAAGAGAATAAACATGACGTATCTATAAACGACCTTGAGAAGACTTGTTTTGAAAATTCTAAATTTGGTATTATGAATATATAATGAAAAGTTGTGTACTATTTTAGTTGAAATCAAACAAACTAATACTTTTTTATTAATGAAGGTACTTTTGATGTCATCAGTACCTGCAGAAATACAATTCTAGATTGGCTAAAGTAATCGTAAGTATTACGGTGCTAAAAAGTACTTTAATAAAGTTTAGTTATGTTATATGTAATGTGAAATAAATACATTTATTTTACATATAAAGTATAATTTCACTATAATACAATTTTATAAGCCTGAAACTTAATTCAGTTCGACATTATCACTCAAAATTAGTTCAAAGTAAAATAGTGTTTTGAAATAAATTCAAAATTAAAATCATGTGTTTTGTTATTGACTAATGGCAGCAAGAACAGTAACGTACGTGTCTTCTTTGTTTCACAAGTATCATGTCACATTTATCATTTAAAATACATAAGTAAGTGTAATGTTTTGTTGTAATTATATATACTAAATTGGTAGCTAGATAAAAGGCCGGAGCGGCAAATCACGAATTTGACGTTATCAACGTATTCTGCTCACCCTCCTGAACAAAAAATATATATAGTACTAGCGGGTGCAAATGACAAATAAATAACATGATTTTAGGGGGTATATTTATAAGTGGTTAAGTTTCTAATGTTTTAATGTTCAGTTTGTGTGCTGTGTCTGGATAATCTGTTTACTTGAATATTATCTGCGGCCGGGACTGATATCAGCCTGATAACGTATCTGTTATCTGAGTTCTCCGGGGCAGAGTCAGTGCTTCACAAGATATCGTGTTCAGTAGATTGGATTGAGTGAGTGCGTTACAATCATGAATCAACCATCCACTAGTTCGACCAACCCTTAGTGAATTGTGTGTGTCGGAGTGTTTAGTAGGGCACGTAAAGAGTTTACGTTTTAACCGAAATGAAATTATTTCCTTTTTAATTGAACATGGAATTTTTAATAATGAGTGTATTTGTTCGTCGTGCGGTCGCGTGTTGTTTTTAAACCGGGAGACTTTGTTGTTTCGTTGCGATAGGAAAATTAGAAAAATTAGTAAGAAAAGAAGTTTTAAATGTTGCAATTTCTAAAAATCCACTTTTTTGTTGCTGCTGCTCAGTTATATCCGCCAACACACTAATGGTAAGTGTTCTCTGTTAATATCCATCTATATATTTGTATTTGAGTTTTTCATGATTTATTAAGTTTTTTAACTTTACATATGTAATTGCCTTTGCATTACATTTCAATTTATATTTCTGATCAGCCCCTCTAGAATTTTATATTTTACTGATAGGTACTATCTCGAGGGATGTTTTTCTTTAATTGACATCAGCGCGGCTTCGGCAGCACCGATGGCCGGAGGCACTCGTCTCATTTCGATAACAAGTAATTAGTTTGTTGCTCGAAATTAAGAAAAACATTGTTCATTTTGATTAAAATTCTGCTCATTTCAGTATTATTTTTCATTTACGTTTGCAGAGATGGCGACCCTCCGATGACGTCATCACGAGGTTGAATCATGGTCACAAAAGGTCACGTGACACTCAACGTCGATGTACACCATGGAAATATTACTCCGCGTGTGTGAACAGTTGTTCCATTTTTTATGTTTTAGAACTTCGTTATTTCTCATTTCCACCCCATCAAACCTTATATTTTTTTTGTTCTATAGGACGATTCCAATAAGTTAATAACGCAAAACTCGTATTTTGCCGCTCCGGCCGTTTATATGATAATTACCACTAAATATATTTTATCAATTATATTATTTATATATTAATTTCTAGTATTGAAAACTAGCAAAACCATATTGTTCTTTGAAGTATCTATTAGGTTATTTGTTCCAGGATGTTGCTTACAGTCTTTAGGATAGTCATGAATGTTGATGATTCAAATTGTTGGTGGCTGTTTATTATACTGCACCAAAAAAACAAACAAATAAAGAGTGTAGGCCAGGCTGCTTATTAAAGTCTACCCTCATAACAGCCTTTTAAGAATCAAAAATGGATATTCTCCACTAATGAAATAGTAATTATAGCACTATTATTTATTTTGTAAACTATTATATTTTTAAAATGCCTATTTTCATAACTATATCGAAATCACAGGCTGAAACTATATCCATTACAAGTACTGAAAGGTATTAATGCTCTTAACTATAGTAAGTAGTTACTATGCCAAGTCATATTTCGTTTTTACTTGACTGTTAACTTTAGTTTGTAGGTCTAGCCTATATTAGTTACATCGAAAGTTTCAGACTATATATTATAAGTAGTAGGATATGTATACCTTTCAATAAAAGAGTGGATAACTAACAAACTAATTTCGTAAATGATCTGAGAACTGGTTCATCCTCCTCAGAAAGTAAACAAACAAATCAAACTTGTGACTAACTGAACTAAACAAACACTAACACAAACAAACAATAGTTAAATAAAATACAGTGTTTTTTAAGTACCTAGTGACAGTGACAGAAAGACAACGTGCCAACTCTAAAGAAATAAATCCCACATTTTAAAACAAAACCAACAGTCCTATTAACACATTTATAGTTATACATATTTAAACATTTTTTATGTATGGTAACATTCAAATTTTTTAACTCGGTTAATGGCTTGATATAATTATTCGTAATATATTGTTCTTTCTGAATATCCAATCGTCAAAGTTAGGTAAATATTAACGCTCTGCCATTTGCTTTAGTTAAAGGTATCCATTTAATATTATTAACAGAATATTTTGCTAAATAATAATTTTTAAGGAGTCAAAATCAGAGATAATTAAAATATAAATGTGTGTGTGTGTGTGTGTGTGTGTCTTGTGATTCATTATAGAAATTCAAGCTGCCATAACAACCCTGAATGTACTAAACAGAGTTCTAGTTCTAGTTCAGAGTAGTAGTTGTTCTAGTGAGAGAGTGAATAAAACATCTTCACTAAACAATAGATGGATAAATGTAAAAAAGGATTTAAATAGTTTAGTTAGACGTATGTTGTGTTTATTTCATTATTCTTCAAAGAATAAAATATTAAATAGATTACTAGCGGTTGCCCATGGTTAAACACAATTTTTAAGGGCAGTCTGACATGAAAAAAAAAAAATTTTTTTTTTGGAGTGGCGAGGATGGGGGGAGAGAGGGAAGGGGGAGGAGGGGGGGAGAATTTTGGTTTTGTATTATTAATATTCTTTCGAATTTTCTCTTTAAAACATGGTACTATAATTATACCTTATTACTATAATATTAACCTTATATAAAAAAATATATATATAAAGGCTTGACAAACTGTTGTTGGCGTTGGCACCACTCCTTATAGTAAACAACAATCTATAAAATAGATATTAATCGGTTTTGTTCTATGTTGGTTACTGTTTTGCTTTTAGTTGGTTTTAGCTGATATCACACCACTGTCAGCAATATGACAGATGTCATCTGTTGTTATTATTTTATGTTGGAGGTTTATGTGAAGTTTTTGAAATACTCGTGTTTGTGATTTGCAAGTTTCCCTGTTGTTTTTATTTGTAAAGGAGTTTATTGTTAATTGAATGTAGATTTAAAATGGGTAATAAGAAGAGGTAGGAACTAAGAAGACTATGTTACAAGAAGAAGGACTGTTGTTCCGTAGCCATGAAAACAGTATTAACTTCAGGTTAATGAGTGGATAGGCCTAGAACACCCAAAGTAGTTTCCACATCCAATGAGAAATTGAGCCCTAAACCTAGCATGCTCTGATAATTCAACTGATACCTTCGTATGGAACAATAGTAAACGATTGTACAGCTAGAATCGAGTTTGAAAGATGTTGCAGAGTGTTAGGGTTTGTCATGGCAATCTATCATTTAGTCGAAACACCATTAGCAGGGCTCGCAGTACAAAATCCGTCTCCTAGTAGCTGTGCATGACAAAAGCTTTTGACTAACTGTCCCAAAAGCAAACAGATATTAGGCCTATGCCTATTGAGGCAACCAAGCAAAAGTTCTCATGCTTACTTATGACTTGAACCTAAGGTTAGTTACGGCTTGCTGGTGTAATAGGAAAGGGCTATACTGCTGCACCCAAACTATTTGCGGCATGATGTATTTACCCGCTACCGCCCAGCAAGTTCAATCAACATGAACAGTTTTTTGTCCAGCCATGTAGAAAGTGTTGTGTGAAAAACTCTTGAAGAGTGCAGTGACAGAAGCAGTTATGAAATGGAAATTCTAATGACTTATGTGTTGCGGGTTGACGGAAGCTGGCAAAATGCCGGAGGCCACCACCCTCGTAAATGGCGTTGTCACAAGTAACTTCAGCAGAATACGGTAAATATTAGATATTTATTCAATGTCAAAATACTGATAACTGCCTCAGAGAACATAAGCAACGAACACTAGAAATATGCCAAGGCAAATTATGTAGGTAGCAGTGGAGTATGGATGAATCTTGAGGTGCGACTGCCAATGGTTCAAAAGAATCCGAGACTAAATACGGTGTTCGCTTATGTGGAGTAACCTGGAGGATGGTGACTCAATGGGCTATGCAGCAGTTGTGGGCAGACAGCCCATATGGCCCAGGATGTGTCCATTCAGAAGTTGGAATGTGTTAGGGACCAGTCCAAGAGGAGATGGGGACATAGAAATTAAGGGACTTTATCATGAAAAATAAAGGCTTGAAGCTTTCTGACGGAAAATCTCTTTTGGGAAAGGTAGGCTAACAGGGAGGCGATCAAACAAAATCCAAATATACTATGGATTGCCATCCGTAGGATTACACACAGCGTTGGAAGCCATGAGGCGAGCAGTTTGCGGCGTGTTGTACTGTCATGGTTCAGTCTCATAAAATATCGCCTTTACTATATTTTATGCCCAGACTACGAAGACACATGTGTTGTAAGTATAACAAAGCCGCCAAAGAAAAAACTAACTATGGACCAAGCAGCATTTTTCACCTCCTCACCTTGTTCTAATGAAAGCAATCAAACCTATTTTTAAAGTACTTTGTGAAGTCCTAGAACTACTCAGAAAATGTCTCCAAGGGAAAATCTCAAAATCCTAATGGAGTCTATGAATAAGGTCATTTGGGGGGACTCGGCTCCCTAAACGCACCTTTGTTACCTAGGTGTCTGAGGCTACGGTGTCTATGAGGCAGTTCCTATCATTTCAATGATGGGGTACAGCTCCAAGTGAAAGTTTTAGGAGCACATCTGGGCTAAGAAACAGGAATCTGAATATGCGGTTAGGCTTTAAAACGTTCGACCACCAAGCGGATTCGCAAAGCAGATAAAGCGGCTACCGACATTGAAAAAAAATCAGGCAACACACAAGGACTTTTGCAAAGGAAGATGGAGGATCTGTATCAAGGAGAGAGGATCAGACATCCCTTCCTACAGTGCAGGCCCATCATTTAAACCAAGGTATGAGTCCAAAAATATGGCTACTTCTTGCTTTTTATTGGATTTGACCGAAACTTGTTATTTTTTAACTTTGGGGCCCTATAACTCAAAAATACTAGGCCGCTACCCCAAGTCAAATTTTTATACAGTATTCTCTTACTTTTGCCTAGTTCCCTCATGGGAATTTATAAATATCTTTGTCAATGAGGCACAGTAAACATTTTTACTTATAAAAAAAAGTTAGTTAAAAACAATAAATTATAAAAAATTATAAAACTTTTAATTTTTTTTTTTCAAATTAAAAACCTCATGATAGACCTAGATTATAAGCTATTTAATAAGTAAAAATAAAAATCCAGGACTCTATCTTAAACCATTACAGTGATATAGGTTTCCCAAGTTAACATTATGTTCTTATGGATGGTCGGACTGCCCTTAATGGGCCTTGATATAATTATTTGCGTAATATATTGTTCTTTTGAATATCCGAATCGTCAAAGTTAGGGTAAATATTATCGCTACTGCATTTGCTTTAGTTAAAGGTATCCATTTAATTTATTAAACATGTGAATATTTTGCTAAATAATAATTTTTTAAGAGTCAAAATAGAGTTAATTAAAATATAAATGTGTGTGTGTGAGTTGTGTGTGTGTCTTGTGAATTCATAATAGAAATTTCAAGCTGCCATAACAACCTGAATGTTAAGAACTAAACAGGAGTTCTAGTTCTAGTTCAGAGTAGTAGTTGTTTCTAGTGATTGAGATGTGAATAAAACATCTTCACTAAACAATAGAGGATAATGTAAAAAATGATTTGAATAGTTTAGTTAGACGTATGTTTGTGGTTTATTTCATTATTCTTCAAAGAAATAAAATATTAAATAGATTACTAGCGGTTTGCCCCATGGTTAAACCACCAATTTTCCTGCTTAATAACAGAAATTCTGAGGCAACATACTTTTTAAATGTAATGTCAAACGCTTCAGAGGTACGTGATGATTACTGGAAGTTATTACAATCTCCTGGCCCATTTAAAAATAATTGGACTTCACGTTTGAAAATAAATGTTTCCGTTTCCTAAATCCGAAAAATGGAACAGTCATTTACTAGCACCACCGGTTGCTCCACCGTCCTTATAGATCGTGTCTAAGACATCGTAGTGCACTCAATTGTGCATCTGACGAGACAATGGGAATAACTCTTTACGTGGATTTCACTATATTTTAAAGTTTTTTAGTCTAGGTTTCTCGGATGCCAAAAGGGTGTAAGGGGTTCGTTTTGAGCTTCTTCGTCGCAGAATTTGTTGGATCTCTTCAGAGGAACATGACTCCAGATTCCATGAAATAAGTCTGTGACAGCATCAGATTCAAGATGATGCACTAAGAGTATGGTGAATTTTAGCTAAACTGAACATTCACATTGAATCGCCTCTTCCCACCATAGTTACGCTACGAGCTCTTGAACTTTTTTGAAGTGAAAACTTCTTTAGGCGAGTTGAGCGTTTTGGTAGAGGGAAAAATCCTCGGTTCGCGTCACCGACATGCTAATGATACTAACCTGCATGAAAAAGTCAGTCTCGCTGTGTTTTTTAACCGTAGACTTGGCCGCGGACTACTAACCTGCATGAAAAAGTCAGTCTCGCTGTGTTAAAACTGTGCCGGCGGAGTATGAAAACAGACTGCGAAAATCAGTGACCTTTACGGCTTCCTCTCGCGATTTAAAAGTGAAGCTAATGTCGTACAATTCTGTAAGATGCGTCAAATTAAAGTTCTTAATATTGGCAATCTATTGGTTACATTTTTAAATATTAAAAAAATTTCGAAATAATTTTGATTATTGTTTACATTTTACATAGCGTTTACAATTACAAGAAAAAAGTAGTAAGCGAGGATTTTTTTTATTTTTTGGTCAGACAAAATTTGTCAGCGAGAAAGTTGTGTGAAAATAGATGAATATTTTTTTTGTAATTTATCATTTTTTTATTGGAAGTTTAGTTTAGCCTGTAGTAGCGTATGAAGTGATGAGTGAACGTTTCTGCCGGAACTGTAGTTGGCGCATTGGCTCACTGATACCGTATTAACTCAATAAATTAGTTTATTGTGCAATAAAAATACCTTTACGAAAGAACCAAGTTAATTTAACTAATTTATTAGTTTTAAAAATATTGTGGGTTTAATTGTTATTGCAATTATATACTTTATCCGTAGCAATAACTGTATTATTTACAACGGTGTTCAACTCACTGTTGTTCACTCGGTGTTTACTCACTTGTATTCTATGTTTAACTAACTATTAATATTGAGCAATTACAACAAGTATAATGATTGCATTGAACTTTTTATTAAGATATTGTTAAGATAATTGTATATTAATTATTTTTTCAACCACTTTGTATTTATATTTTGTTCATGATTTGTTTAACCCATCATATGTAACTAATAAATAAAACATAAAAAATTTCATATAATTTTTGCATATAGTTTTAATTTCTCTCAACTTAATAGTTCCGTTTTCACTTCTATCGGCAGTCCCACGACTGCTACTGTTTTTTTTTTTTTTTTTTTTTTTTTTTTTTTTTTTTTTTTTTATTTCGAATTTATGTCCAACATTTTATGTTTTTCAATTGATTAGCTTCATTTATTTATTTATTTACGGACAACCCATTTTAACAAAATATAGTACAAAGTTACAATGGCTAATATAGATAAGCTGCAACACAAAACAGTAATATTAACAAAGTACTGTAGTATGATAATAGATACAAAACAACCTAAGATGAATTAATACATGTAAGATGCAAAAGACCAAATGAATTAGCAAACAATAAGAGGTAACAATAATAAACTATGAAAAATAACATGATGACTAACAGACAACAAGGCAATAAAATATGAAAGAGCTAACAATGATCAACTATGAAGAAATAAAACAAAACCTAGAATATCAAGAAACGAAAGAGAAAAAAAACACAACTTTTAAACATTATAATAAATAACAATGATAAATAATTTATGAACAATGAAACATGAATAAATAACAAATGAACAATTTGGTACTAATGAGCAGTGCAAGCAAACAGAAATAGATATGAATCAATAAATTTTAAACCGCGATTAAGGACAAATTAGTTAATATACTGTATTAAAAAAGATAGAAATAAAATAAGTATTAACAGTAAGAAGCGTTAAATAAAGTGATTACAAACAAAAAAGAAATCTAAAAATAATAATAATAAATTAATAGTAATGACAAATAACTACTATACGAACATAAAAAACAATGCATATTTTACATGGAGCCTTCCTTTCTTAATCTTCCATGGAGAGCAGTTGGTTAATCTGTCTCTTAAACGATACAGCACCAGTGTTAAAAATGTCTAGTTCCAGTGGTAGAGTATTCCCAAGCGTCTGGATCCGAACCATCGTGCTGTTCCTTTCGTAGTTTGTAGAGTAATGCAGTCTTGCAAACAGGTCACTCGATCTTGTACTGGCAGGAACGTGGAACCTTACCCGCTCCAGTAACTGAGGGCAGTTGAGATCTCCATTAACCAACTTATATAAAAACACCAGATAAAAAATTCTTCTCCTCAAAGCAAGTGGTTGAAGGCCAAGTTCAGCTGCCAAAGAGTTCACAGGGACATCAGCATAACGATGACCCAGGCGATAACCAACTAAGCGGATGAAACGAGACTGAATCGATTGGAGGCTGTCTTGGAGATATTGTTGATTAGGAGACCACACAACCGTGCAATATTCCAAGTGAGACCTAACAAGGCAACAATATAGAGTCTTTAACACCAAAGGAGCCGTGAAAGAAACGTGAGTACCTGATTATCATGCCGAGGTTCCTATTTGCTTTGCTACAAATGTGATTCACGTGATCTTCAGAACTCAGAGAGGCAGCACACATCACACCTAGGTCTCTAATCTCGCTTGTTCTTTTGAGACTACATCCACCCAATTGATAATCATGGAAACGAGGAGATGTTATCCTGTGAAAGGTGATAACGGAGCATTTCGTTGAGTTTAAGGACATGCCATTGTCAGAGCACCATTTCTCAACAGCCTTTATACTTCCACAAGGATTTCAAAGTCGCATTCAGATGTGATTTCAGAGTAAAGTTTAATATCGTCAGCAAAGAATAGGTGATTGGCAGGAACTACGTCAGATATATTATTGATGAATAGATTAAATAATACGGGACCCAAGTGCGAACCCTGTGGGACTCCTGAAATCGCCACGAACTCTCTGGAGAAAGAAGAAGAGAATTTCACCATTAACTTGCGATTTTTAAGGTATGATGAAAACCACTCTAAAAGAGGGCCATGGACGCAGTATGCAGAGAGCCTTACAAGCAGATGCAAGTGACTGACTCTGTCAAAAGCCTTGGAGAAGTCCAGAAAAATTGCATCAACCTGTTTCCGTCTTGAGAAGGATGAGATAATGTCGGACTGGCAGACTACTAAGTTCGTTGCTGCCGATTTTCCAGGCGAAAACCCATGTTGATGGGAAGATATACACCTTTGCAGTAGGGGAGACACTCTAGAAAGCACCAATCTCTCAAAGACTTTGGAGATCACTGACTGGACAGCAATAGGTCTATAATTGGTAACTTCAGATGTTGTCCCGGATTTGTGTATGGGTACAACATAGCTTTTTTGAAGAACGTCAGGAAAAACACCACTGGATACTGATTTGTTGAAGAGCTCCTGGAGCGGACCAGATAAAAGGAGGTGGCAATACTTCAGGACACCAGGAGGTATCATGTCAGGCCCGGAGCCTTTATTTACGTTGAGATTGAGAAGCTCCTTTCTGACTTCATCTTCACTAAAAATACAATGAGAGATAACATTGCAAGAGTCGACACTGTCTAAACTAGTAGGAGGTTGTTGTTGAGACGTGAACACCGAGGAGAAGAAATCAGCAAACATTTCGCATTGTTCATTCACACAGGTCGATGAAGTGCCATTATAAACCAGAGCTGACGGAGTTCCATGGTTCTTCTTTAACCCATCAACGAAGCTCCAGAACCTGTTGGGATTAGAAGGAAGGATATTTTGGACATGGTTTATGTAATTGTCGAAGCATTCTTGAGAAAGCCGTTTACAATTTGACCTGGTGCGAGAGTAAGAATAGTATGTGCAGTCATTCAAAGTTCTCTTATATTGTAAGTGAAGTCGTTTCTTTTCAGTTACCAGTCTCTTCAACTCCGGACTGAACCACGGTGGGAATGATGATCCGACTTTAATCAAAGGTGTATGTTTTAAGACAGAGGTTTTTAACGTTTCAGCAAGGTTAGAGAATTGCATGTTTACGTCATACATACGGTGAAAAAGACTTTTTGTAACAAACACGCGGGATATCATGCTGCAGTTCTTGATAGACATTTATAAGGTTACATTTCTTGAAGTTATGGACGTAGGAAGTCTTGTTGCCAGCTGTGGGAACGGAAGGAAGAGCAATCCTAAGAGCAGGGTGATGTACATCCTCAGGTACCAGTGGCTCATCCCTGGAGACAACAGTGTGTATATCCGAGGAAAGGATGACGTCTAGAATTACACCACGAGTGTTTTCAATGAGATTTACTTGAGTTAAATCAAGAGTAGAAGTAAGATCGCTCAAGGCTCTCGCTGGACCGGAACGAAGATTAGTCCGAGGGAAAGTGCTCCAATCAATTTCAGGTTGGTTCAGATCACCCATAAGTAGTACTCGAGAGAAGGAATCCAACGTGACAGCTTCATCTATTGACGTGACGTATGTTTCGTAAGAATTGACAGATGTGTCAGGAGGGATGTATACAACGCCTGCTAGAACTTTTACACCAGCTGAAGTCGTTACTGAGATTAGGGTTTGCTCGACAGATGCTGTTGAGATGGGCATACGCAGAGAAGGATAACAACACTTGACTGCCAACAGGACACCTCCGCCGCTGGCCTTGACACTAGTTTCGTAGGATCTGTCACTGAGAAATACGTTATAAGAAGAAAACCCCAGCTCGGCATCACTAATGTCTTGGGATAGATTGGTCTCAGTGAGAGACAGTGCAAATCTTCTTTCGGTCATCTTTTTTTTCCAAAGGTAGTGACTTGGTGCTTTCTGGAATAGCGTACATAAGGATGTTTTTGGTCCTACCAGCTCTATCATGAACTTCAGCGACAACAGCGTCCAAGGACGTGGCAGGACTATTTTCAATTTTATTTAACCTAGTAGTGTTTGACAATACTTGTGACTTTACGTCAGCTATTTGATTCTCAGCTGCAAGCAGATTTTTCTCAATCACCTCCACTCTGGGCTCCAATACAGATAAGCTAGCTCTTATTGTAGTAATCTCGGTTTTTATGTCAACAATATCTTTAGATATATCGTCTATCTTTTTAACCTTGCCTAAGAGATCGTCCAATTTGGTCAATACAGTTGACATTTGGGAAGACAGCAACCTGAAAGGCTGATTAGATGACCCCAAGCAATCAGTTCTAGCTCAGTACCATTTATTTTTCGTATCGGCACATTTACTTTGATATTCAGCTTTTGACATTTTGATACATTCCCTATGGAACCACCGCTGGCAGTCACCATCACAACCAATCCCCTCTTCGGTGTCCAACACCATCTTAACACAGACAGGGCAAGAATCAGACATAATGGATATTATATAGAGCTGAGTTAACAATGCTTATCAGTAGCTACTCGATCCACCACTGATGTTAAGCTGTTGTTATAGTGCAGAATGTTGATAATAAGAAGATTACTTAAATTAAATAATAAATTAAGAAGTAAATATGCAGGTTGCAAGAATAAAATTAATACAGTTCACATACACAATAATACTTTAAGGCTGCATGCATAAAATGACGAACCAGCTATAATAGGTAAATTGATACTTCAGCTGTCCATGATTGATGGAAAGTTGGTGAGTTGTTAAATCGTCTGCAGTTTGTATGTAATCCAAAGATAGGCTTTGCAGTTGAACCTTTACACAAATTTTATCATGAAATGTTAGTTAGAAACTATATACAGGGTGTCAATTAAGTCTGGAACCTCTTTTTTAATTTTTGAACCACAATAGAAAGAAATACCAAAGTTCACACGTGCTTACTGGTGATAGTAACGCATACATTTGCCCAATTACCGACCGGATAATCTTTTTGGGGGACGGTCCACAAGGATTCAGACAAAATTCTTAAATAGCAGCATAGGTCAAGTTTGGTATCACATTAAAGGTCTTACTTAGCAGAGTACAATGCCGCAACCCGGACTTCAAAAGGTGGATTCATTCAGTAGTTATAGCTATTTGAATTTTAAAACAATTGAACAATGTAAATTATTAAGTATTACAAGTAAACACCAATTTTTATGTACCTGTGATCAAAGTAAGTGTTCAAAATGTTCCCCTCCCATCATCTGACAATGTAGTAATCGAAGCCAGGAAGAATCAATAATTATTACCAATAACAGAACTACTGTTAGAATGTGAAAGTGGCAGATAGAGTCATACACAGCATATATATATATATATATATATATATATATATATATATATATATATATATATATATATATATATATATATGCACACTTCGTGAGCCATGTAGCCAGCTGACTTTATTTGCACCCTGAATAATCATATCAAAAATGTTTCAATCCTGAACTTAATACAATACAGTGTAATGAGTCTAATTTCCAATCTCTCTTCACTTATAACATGTTTTTTTCCTTTGTCCAGCATAGGGATTAGGATATATAAATTTTAATATACATTTGATCCATGACATCACATATTTTGCAAACCGAATTTGACTTATCTAAATTGATAATCACATATTACATTAACTATGCTCTTTGTTATGACTATATTTAATAGCAGTGGTCTGTGTGTTACATAGATAGGCACGATGATCTATAAACGTGATACAATTCAGTGCATGTCTTTGCTTCCAATCTCTCTTTGTCATGCCATCACATTTCCTTTGTTCAACATAGGAATTATATAAATATTAACATATATCTAATCCATGGATTATCAACACTTTTGCAAACTATATCGTCGGACATCTGACTTGCCCACATCATACTAACACTAACTCTGCGTGTTTGGTATTTAGCCCCACTGGTCTTGAGGCACACGAAAAGGCACGATGATACTCGGAAAGAGACTAAACTTTCATTTTAAAGGCTTGTCTTAAATGTCACTTAATGTAGATTTTTTGTATATATATAAATATATATATATATATATATATAATTTCAATAAACATTAAATCACAAAAAAGTATGTAATGGTGTAATGGTAGCACATTCACCTGGCAAGTGAGAGATCCGGGTTCGAGTCCTGGCGGAGCAAGTACTTTTTGTGATTCATTGTTTATTGAAATTAAATTCGGCTATTGCTATTTATACAAATTTATTTCATATAAATAAAAGTCGTTTGACAGGAAAATGAGCATAAATAAAAAAAAAAACGCCCGCCATTAATAATTGTTTTGTTTTCACGCGTAAACTCTCCGACCAATTGTACTTAAATTTTACATGGACACCTTTGCGGTTGCTGGGTTGAAGATGGGCATATGGTCAATTCCAAAATCAATCCGGTCTAGGCCCCATTGGTCTTTAAAAGTCACGAACAGTTCTATATTTTTCTTTAAAGTTGTGAAACTTAATTTTCACTGCAGACATTCCAACTAATCAAAATTCTTTGACAGCAACATTCGCCGATGACACTGCCGTACTGGCATCCCACTCCAACCATGTTGTAGCGTCACAAATTCTACAAACTAACTTAAATTCTATCACAGTTTGGCTTAAAAACTTGGAGAATTAAAGTGAATGAAACTAAATCTGTTCACGTCACATTTACGTTGAAACATGACACCTGTCCACCAGTGTTTTTAAACAACATTCAAATTCCTCAAAGAAATGAAGCTAAGTATCTGGGAAGCTGACTTGGAAAACCACACATATGGAACAAAAGGCTCCAATTAAATTCATAAATTCTCAAAACTAAATTGGCTTTTTGGGAACAAATCCCATTTATCAATAGAAAGCAAACTGTTGTTGTACAAGACTGTTCTAAAGCCCATCTGGACGTACGGAATTCACTGTGGGGAGTTGCTTCTACATCAAATATTGATATTATACAGCGTTTCCAATCTAAAAGTTTCTCCGAAAGATATTACAGGCCCCATGGTATGTTCGTAATGAAGTCATTCACAGAGACACGAATATCCCTTTTGTTACTGAAGAAATTCCAAAAGTTCTGCATCAAGTATCAAAACAAATTAAACTCTCATCCTAACTACTTGGCTATTAATCTGCTGGACAACAGTGACCATCAATTTCGGCTAAAAAGACATGATTTCTTAAACTTAGCTGATCGATTTTAAAGATGAACAATCTCTTAAATGTTTATGTTAATTAAGGTTTAATGAACTTTGATTAACCATGTCCTTAAGATTTATCATCAAATTTACTTATTGTTTGTTGTATATAAACAGATTGTAAATAAATTAAAGTCAAAAAAAAAAAAAAAAAGTTGTGAAACATCAATTGGATGTGCCTGTCAAATGTTGTCGACTGTTCCGTGTACACATGGTTTATTATTGTCAGTTTGTTTACATTTATAGTGAGTAAAGTTTTTAATAAGTGACTTTAATTTTTAAGTTTATAGATTCAACTATTAGGTAAGTACTAATCTACCTTACAAATGTCCTAAAACGTAAGACGGTAGAATTTGACTCCGAAGACTTCCTTTCAAACAGTCGATATTAACTATGTATGATAAATGAAATTTCGCTGAACAGTTCTTTTGGATTAATGTACCAATTTGAGCTCTAAATGTTGTGAAATATAAAAAAAAACTTTTACTACCATTATAGACTAATATAACCCCATCTTAGTTCTTTTTGACAGAATCAAGTAGCTTTGGTGATCTGAGTTATATATTTTCTTGATCTAGGTACATAATAAAATCAACTATGGAACAAAACATACTAAGAACAAAATAAATCACATTGGCCATAATTATAAACTTATTGGCATATTACCTTGATCGTAACCACAAGGTAAATTCAAAATTGGTGTCACAAATATAATTCACTTGAAACAGCAGTGGTCACAAACGTACAACACCTACTAAATTGCGTGAAGAGAAGCAGGTAACAGCTAGCAGTGAAGATATAAGAGACAATGTAGTCTAACATTTACTATACATCTAAAGGTTGTTAATAAATCTACTGAAGTTGTTTTTTTTTACATAAGCTAACTTCTTAGAGCGGTGTATCTATATATATTTTCATGATCGGGAGAGAGGCGAAATCAACTTTGGGACAAATACTAAGATTGGAGTAAATTGAAATGACCAAAATAAACACATTTTAACATATTTTCGTTGAAACAAGGCATTCGAAAGAGAAGTGCTCATACAGGTACAAAACCTGCAAAATTGCGCGTGAATACGCGAGCTACTGATAGTGAAAATAAGTTATAGATGAAAATAAACATAAAAACCCATCTCTTGAAATCATTCATAGATTATAATTACTTAAAATATTTTGAGATCAGAACGATAAACAGTAAATTTAATATTTTCTTATACATTTCGCAGTTATTTATTTTAATGTAGTCCACGTTTATATCTTTTCATTTTATGTTAATATATACATATAAATTATAGTTTCTCTCTGCAACCGTAGCTAAAATGTATCAAAAGAGATTCTTCTTCTCCCCTTTTCCAACTTATTAAGTTTATTCCGTTCGTCCAAGAAGCACTAACTTCCTTTTCCGTTCTTCTATTTTATTCTCTGGAGCAGTATGGTGAGTTGTAAATTTGGATTATCCAATTAGAATATTTTAATCATATTTATAAATTGTTGAAAAATTCAATTATATATTTTATCTGTAAATTATTTATTCTGTAAACACAATTTTGTAAGGGTAAAATTCGAGAATTGTAGTTTAATAATTATTTTGTTTAAATTTAAGGTTATGTTTCAGTCTAGTTACTTTAGGGATAATTTATTTTGCCTTAGTGGATTACCTTCAAGCTTATGAACTTAATTTAATTTACAAAATTAAAAAGGAATGTGGAATTTTATCCTGAATTATTATTTTGATCATATGTAATGTGTGTCTTAGTTTACTTGAGCTAGGCTCAGTGACTTATTTTAGGTATAACTTTCTAGCAAGTCACTGAACTAACCAACTAGGGCTGTTAGCAGAGGCATTATGGTAAATAAAGGAGTAATGAATGAATCTTTGACTTTCAATCATAAGCTTAAATTAACCAAGTCCTTACTTCTAGCAAATTTTAAATAGTTACTTTCAGTGCTCTTGCTCAGGGGTCTAACCTGAGGGTTGCTAAAAGCTACTTTTGGAGTCATGGAAGAAAAAAAGCTACGATTTTGTTCAAAACATCTTACTGGAGTCTATGATGTTCAATTTTCAAGGTGACAATATTTTCGATGGTTTCATTGATTCAGCAAACAGTAACTTCACACATGACACACTGCTTACTTCTAAGGAATGTGAAACCAAACTTCAAATAAGACTTCCCATATTTTTGTTTGATATACCTTTCCTGTTTAGTTTATTCCAAATACTTGTTTGAAAAAAAAACCGCCGCCATTAATATTGTGTTTTCACGCGTAAACTGCTCCGACCAACTTGTACTTAAAATTTTTACATATGGACAAACCTTTGCGGTTGCTGGGTTTGAAGCTGGGCATATGGTCAATTCAAAATCAATCCGGTCTAGGCCCCATTGGTCTTTAAAGTCACGAACAGTTCTATATTTTTATTCTTAAATGTTGAGTAAACTTAATTTTCACCTGCAGACATACCAACTAATCAAAATTCTTGTTGACAGCAACATTCGAATGACACTGCCCGTACTGGCAAACTTCAACCAATTGTTGTGAGCGACACAAATATCTACAAACTAACTTTAAATTCTATCACAGTTAGGCTTAAAAACTTGGAGAATTACAGGCCCATGGTAATGAAACTAAAATCTGACAACGTCACATTAACTGAACACTGACACCTGTCCACCAGTGTTTTTTTAAACAACATTCAAATTCCTCAAAGTAAATGAAGCTAAGTATCTGGGTGTACATCTCGATAGGAAGCATGACTTGGAAACTACACATATGGAACAAAAGGCTCCAATTAAATTCAAAAATTCTCAAACTAAATTGGCTTTTTGGGAACAAATCCCATTTATCAATAGAAAGCAAACTGTTGTTGTACAAGACTGTATCTAAAGCCCATCTGGACGTACGGAATTCAACTGTGGGGAGTGCTTTCTACATCAAATATGATATTAAACAGCGTTTCCAATCTAAAGTCTCCGAAAGATATTACAGGCCCCATGGTATGTTCGTAATGAAGTCAATTCACAGAGACACGAATATCCCTTTTGTTACTGAAAGGAAATTCCAAAGTTTCTGGGGGGCATCAAGTATCAAAACAAATTAAAACTCTCAATCCTAACTACTTGTGCTAAAATTCTGCTGGAACAACAGTGACCATCAATTTCCGGCTAAAAAGACATGATCTTCTTAAACTTAGCTGATCGATTTTAAAGATGAACAATCTCTTAAATGTTTATGTTAATTAAGGTTAATGAACTTTGATTAACATGTCCTTAAGATTTATCATCAAATTTACTTATTGTTTGTTGTATATAAACCAGATTGTAACATAAATTAAAAGTCAAAAAAAAAAAAGTTGTGAAACATCAATTGATGTTGCCTGTCAAATGTTTTCGACTGTTTCCGTGTACACATTTGTTATTATTGACAGTGTTGTTTTACATTTTAAAGTGATTAAAGTTTTTAATAAGTGACTGTAAGTTTTTTAAGTTTAATAGATTCAACTATTAGGTTAAGTACTAATCTACCTTACAAATGTCCTAAAACGTAAGACGGTAGAATTTGACTCCGAAGACTTCCTTTCAAAACAGACGAATATTAACTATGTATGATAAATTGAAATTTCGCTGAAACAGTTCTTTTGGATTAATGTACCAATTTGAGCTCTAAATGGTTGTGAAATAATAAAAAAAAAAACTTTTACTACCATAATAGACTAATAAAACCCCATCTTAGTTCTTTTTTGACAGAATCAAGTAGCTTTGGTGATCTGAGTTATATATTTTCTTGATCTAGGTACATAATTAAAATCAACTATGGAACAAAACATACTGAGAACAAAATAAATCACATTGGCCATAATTATAAACTTATTGGCATATTACCTTGATCGTAACCACAATGTTAAATTCACAATATGGTGTCACAAATATAATTCACTTGAAACAGCAGTGGTCACAAACGTACAACACCTACTAAATTGCGTGAAGAGAAGCAGGTCAAAGAAAAAAAACAGCGTTTATTTTTAGCAGTGAAGATATAAGAGACAATGTAGTCTAACATTTACTATACATCTAAAGGTTGTTAATAAATCTACTGAAGTTGTTTTTTTTTACATAAGCTACTTTCTTAGAGCGGTGTATCTATATATATTTTCATGATCGGGAGAGAGGCGAAATCAACTTTGGGACAAATACTAAGATTGGAGTAAATTGAAATGACCAAAATAAACACATTTTAACATATTTCGTTGAAACAAGGCATTCGAAAGAGAAGTGCTCATACAGGTACAAAACCTGCAAAATTGCGCGTGAATACGCGAGCTACTGATAGTATGAAAAAATAAGTTATAGATGAAAATAAACATAAAAACCCATCTCTTGAAATCATCATAGATTATAATTACTTAAAATATTTTGAGATCAGAACGATAAACAGTAAATTTAAATATTTTCTTATACATTTTCGCAGTTATTTATTTTAACCCATTGCCTACCACTGTCATAATTTTTAGGACATATTTAAAAATATTTAATTTTTATATATAAAACTAGGATAATAGTTAAAAACCCCTCTTGAGTTTACTAATTATAATACTGAATTAATAATTTTAACACTTTTTAATGTCAAATTTTTAGGTTTAAGCCCCTATATTTTACTGCCTTAAATAAGTAAAAAAACTACTTGCGAACCTTTCATGATACATTTATAGTACAATAAATGTTACTTATTTTTATTTGAGCTAAACAACACAAATCTCTTATTTATATAGTCATATATATCAATAAAAGTATAACTTTTCATGAAAAAAGCTTAAACTTAGCTCTCAGCCATGTTTTTTTTTGTAAGCTGTCCTATAAATATGACAGTGGTAAATAGCAGTGGCTTACGCAGTATGTGCTCCAGAGACTAGTTACAACCTGATCTCTCCCCACCAGAGTCTCAATGGAGTGCCTGCAGTTTACTTTTGCTGAACGTTGTCTTTACTGTGATGAATCATTTTAGTTGTTCTGTGTTTTTTTTATTGATAAATGTGTATTTTTACTCATAAACAATGGCAAGTACATCACACATGACGATTGAAGAAATACTTCTTTTATCTTAGGAGATTTAGAAGAAAGTGAAGCTAGTGCTAATGTTGTAGTTTTAACCGCCACAAAATGTCGATTGTCGTACTGATGAAGAACAGTTTAATGATGATAATACTGATGATGTGGATATTTCTGAGGTATGTGGTACTTTAGAATTAGAGTTGACGCAAAATAATGATCTAGACTGTAAAACGTCAAAATGAAAGCAAACCTACTAAAGGAAAAACCCGAGAACACTAACTCTAGAAAAGTATTGAAAAGAAAGTTTAACAAACCACATAAATCCACTGATAGTTAAGAAAAAGAAAGTCAGTAGAACTACCCCTCGGACTTGGAAAAAGTGTCTACCTGAAAGTATGGTTTTTTCCAGCTAAAGGAGATGGTTCTTTACAGTGTCTCAAAAATTTAAAAGAAAAGGTTTCATAGCAAATCACCAGTTGAAATATTTGAAAAAGCTTACTAACAACAGACATAATGCAAGACATCGTTACTCAAACTATGAAAATACGCTTTAGAAATAAAAAATAACCAGTTGTTTGCCTTTTCAGTTGATGAATTGAAGTTGTTTATTGGCATTCTTCTGTTATCCGGGTACAATTGTTTACCTCAAGTTTCACTTTATTGGGTTTACTGCAGAGGATTTAGGTGTCCCCCATTGTGGCAAATGCAATGTCAAAAAATCGTTTCTTTTTGGCTTATAAAATCTTATATTCATTTTGCAGATAATGCTATGCTCAATGATGAAAACAAAGTGTGATAGAGGTTTTAAAAGTGAGGGCCCCTCCATGAAAAAATACAGCAATCTTTGCAAAAGTTTGGTGTTTTTTTGAAGATAAAACTTGCTGTTGATGAGATGATAATAAAGTATTTTGGTCGAAATAATTTAAAGCAGTTCATCAGAGGAAAACCAGTACGCTTTGGATATAAGTTTTGGGCATTATGTGGTACAAGTGGTTATTGTTTACAATTTTGATCTGTACTGTGGTAAAGATCAAGGATGTGAAGAAAATATTGGATTAGGCAGGAGAGTTTGTTTCAATCTCTTTTGTTTGTTGTTGATGATCCTTTGAGCTACGAATTATATTTTGACAACTTCTTTACGAGTATAGAATTTGCTTGAAGAACTCTTTGACTTAGGATTCAGGGCTAGTGGGACTATAAGAGAAAAAATCGAACACAAAAATGTCCCCTACCGGACAAAAAGGAAATTGAATAAACTAGGTAGAGGAGGCTATGATTACACTAGTGATCTGATATAGTGGAATTATGTTTGACAAGGTGGAATGACAATAATATAGTAACAGTTGCAACCAACTTCGACAGTGTGGAACCCCTGGCCAATGTTACTAGGTACAGTAAGGAAGCAAAAGAAAAAAGTCCCTTTCCCAGTCCCCAAAAGTATTAAAAATGATAGTAGCTTTTATGGGGGGAGTGAAATCTTCATGACTGGTTGGCATCTACAATATTGTATCAAAATAAAAGGGGAAAAAGTGGTATTGGGCCATTATTTACCAGAATTATTGAACATGACATTAGTAAATGCCTGGATTATCCACATGCTTACATCAGACAATCCTGTTCCTCTCTTAGACTTCAGGCGTGCTATAGCTATTCCTTATTTGAAGGCAAGTAATAAACGTCTGCCCATTGGGAAGACCTTCAGTAATACCCCCGTAGTCAAACAAGCAGAGCGCCTTTTGATGACGCAAGATTTGACGGAAGAGATCATCTTTTAACACGTTAGAGACAAGCAAAGAAGATGCCAAATGCGACTGTGTACTTCAAAGCCTCTTACGTTTTGCAAAAAGTGCAATGTGACCCTTTGTAAGAAAATGTTTTGGCCCTTACCACTCTAAGTGAGCGTATATAAGCTATAAAGTTTTTAGATTTTAGGTCTTTTTTTAATCTTTTTTACAATCATTTATGTAATTTTAAAAGTAATATTATTTTCATATCTTAAGAGTTACTGACATAACCAAATTATATTTTGTTAAAAAATTTAGCTTGACGTAATGACACTTTACAATACCACTGTCATAATTTTAGGACACCAGGTTATTATACAAAGACACTATGGACTACCACTGTCATATTTATAGGACAGACACCATTTTTGTGTGTTAAAAAATTCATTTTTTTATTAAAAAAACGGTATAACTATAAATGAAATGTTTATTTGGACCCAAAATCCTTAGTTTATTATCGATTTTGTAAAAAAACTAAAAAGTTGGTAAATTAATGGGTTTAATGTAGTCCACGTTTATATCTTTTCATTTTATGTTATATATATACATATAAATTATAGTTTCTCTCTGCAACCGTAGCTAAAATGTATCAAAAGAGATTCTTCTTCTCCCCTTTTCCAACTTATTAAGTTTATTCCGTTCGTCCAAGAAGCACTAACTTCCTTTTCCGTTCTTCTATTTTATTCTCTGGAGCAGTATGGTGAGTTGTAAATTTGGATTATTCACAATTAGAATATTTTTTTAATCATATTTATAAATTGTTGAAAAATTCAATTATATATTTTATCTGTAAATTATATCTTATTCTGTAAACACAATTTTGTAAGGGTAAAATTCGAGAATTGTAGTTTAATAATTATTTTGTTTAAATTTAAGGTTATGTTTCAGTCTAGTATTACTTTAGGGATAATGTATTTGCCTTAGTGGATTACCTTCCAAGCTTATGAACTTAAATTTAATTTACAAAATTAAAAAGGAATGTGGAATTTTTATCCTGAATTATTATTTTGATCATATGTCATTGTGTGTCTTAGTTTACTTGAGCTAGGCTCAGTGACTTATTTTATGGTATAACTTTCTAGCAAGTCTAATTAAATCAACTGAACTAACCAACTAGGGCTGTTTAGCAGAGGCATTATGGTAAATAAAGGAGTAATGAATGAATCTATTGACTTTCAATCATAAGCTTAAATTAACCAAGTCCTTACTTCTAGCAAATTTTAAATAGTTACTTTCAGTGCTCTTGCTCATGGGGCCTAACCTGAGTGGTTGCTAAAAAGCTACTTTTGGAGTCATGGAAGAAAAAAAAAGCTACGATTTTGTTCAAAACAATCTTACTGGAGTCCTATGATGTTCAATTTTCAAGGTGACAATATTTTCGATGGTTTTCATTGATTCAGCAAACAGTAACTTCACACATGACACACTGCTTACTTCTAAGGAATGTGAAACCAAACTTCAAATAAGACTTCCCATAATTTTTTGTTTTGATATACCTTTCCTGTTTAGTTTATTCCAAATACTTGTTATTATCAAATACTTAACCCTAGAACTGGCGGTCCATTTCATCCTGTAGTGTCGGGCTGTTTTGGAGCTTAGCGCAAGGTTTTTAAAAAAAAATTATTAAAAATATAAAGATAAAAGCAATATAAAATAAGAGTATATATTTTGTGTTCAGAATTAAACGTAGAATTGCACTATATTTGTAAAAATGAACCATCAAAAATTTTCTAATAAACACTTTTTTTAATCTATATATATAAAAAAATGAATGTTTGTATGTTTGTCCTTTTATGGAATCGTGAACTAATTGGGACCGATCATGATGAAAATTTGTACGTATATGTATTTTTCCACGGAGAAGGTTTTATAAGCTATGCCCATCCCATTCCTTTCCCGATTCAGGATTCCGCCCACACTGGTTACAGAAATACCCATAAGAAATGCATTGCAGCAAACATATGTTTAACGTCTTTTCAAATTTTTAATCAGCTGTTCTTTGTAAACAATATATTACACTTATAGTTTTAAAGCATAGAGTAAGCTTAAGAGAAACGACAAATTTTGTTTAACAACTGTTTTTTGCAATCACTGTTTAAACATAGACTTTACTATCCAGATAATACAATTCAAATTTGACGTAAAAATTCACCTTAACTGCAATATTTATTTAATATAAACCATGCTCATGCTTGATCAGAAGAGTAATGCAGATATCATAATTACTATCTTACGTTGGCTACAAAATATAAAGAATGTTATAAAATCAATCAACCTTAGTTGTTTTTTTTGACAGAAGTATGGTTCTCAAAAACCCGTGATGTACATATTCTCTCGATCGAGACAACAAAGCAAGCTCAATCGTGGGCATCGGAGATATAACTAATTTAATCTAAAATTTATTATAGTAAAAAAAAAAAAATTACTAAGTAAATATATAGGGACTTCGGTTCTTAAGATTTGCGTGCGAAGCCGTGACCTCAGGTAACAGCTAGATAGAGGCAGGAATATGGTAACATACCTTCATAATACGCCCAAGAGGCTCACGATGCTGAACGACTATCAATTATCTCAGCAATGTTTAGAATGTGATTAGAAAAAGAATAAGTGAATATAGTGTACTGTTTTTCAACGGGAAATTGCGTGCGAAGCCGCGGGCAACTTTTGCAAAAAAATTATTGAAAATGCGCAGCAAAGCGCGCCGGGCCCGCTATAATATATAAAAATGAATGTTTGAGTGTTTGTCCTTTATAGACCTCAGAAACTATTGGACCGATCACTATGAAAATTTGTATTTATTTGTATTTTTCTATGTAGAAGGTTTATATGCAATGCCCATTGATGTAAACTCACCACCAGGCTGTACTGCAAGATATAAAAAAGTTATCAAAGCGCCTGCTACATTATAAACTGCAATTACGACACAGTTACGTATATTAAATAGCCAAACACTATTTGAAGGCAAATAAATATACGGGCAAAGTTTTTTCTTAACAGGGCGCGTGCGAAGCCGCGGGAAACAGCTAGTCAAATATAAAATTTACGAAAAATATTTCTTAAATTTTGGGGGGGACCATACCTAGCAAATGAAGTTTATAGTGGGGTCAAATCCATTTCAAATCACCCAGGTCATGTTGCTCAACATTTTTAATTTGCCTAATTTTTTTTATTATGAGTTCCCTAATGGGTAGACAATCACAAAACACTATTTGAAAACATTTTACAAGCCATAGTTTTTTTCCTGGCGGCCATTTTTTAAATGGCGGTTTTGCAGATTTTAGTAAAATACGCGTTTTGCGAAAAGTTTAATTGCCAAGCTATTTTTAAAGATATCAGAATAATCCAAAAACCAGTGTGTACACAGCATAAAATGAACTTCAATTTGACATTATAATAAATTGTTTTCTTTTGTGCAATGAAAAGTCAGTCAAACTTGTTCTGCAAAATCTCGGAAGAAAATCCATCAATTGTTAACTTTTTTAAGACCATAAAAGTTTTAAGAAGGAAAAGAGACTCACTACTAATATTTTATTTCTTTGTTGAAAACTAATATACCTAACCTACTGAAGAAAGTTTTAGCCCTGAGAATGCTCTCCTTTTTTTTCTAGAGCTTTTTCAAAAAATGGCTGAAAGCCTAATAAAGTCAATTTTACTAGGGTTAATAACTAAAAAAGGGACTGAATGAAAATAAATGAAAATTTTACAGAATGTTCTTTATACAAATAGGGAATATCTCATAAAAAAAATTATGACAGAGACTTAACTACATTTAGAGAATATACAGCATTGAATTTCAGTTAAAAGCGCTACCCTTTTTCTCACTTGTGCGTACCAAGTTAGCAAACAAGGGCTTGTTTAAAATCATTTGTGTTAACAATAAACTTATATTTAATGCTCAAAACATTATATTCCTTATTTAAACCTACTTAGGATTACAATAAAAATTATTTAAAACCAGAAAAAATGGTATAAATAAACAATACACATAACCACAAAATAGCACTTGCGCACTTTAGGAAAAATAATTTGCTTAGAGTCTATTATACTGTCAAAATGTATATGCATTTTAATTTATGTTTTAAAATATAATATTATCAAATACATTTTATAAAATACATGATGTAAAAATATGTGTTTATACCTGAGGAATATTTTAAAATAGTAACTCATAATGTTAATTCATAAGAATCTAATTAGAATCATAATTAATATCAAATCAAAATCAAAATAAGAAATCATAATTTAATTCTTCAACTTAACTTACCGATACAATTTTTGTACTACACTAGCGTACAGTATCTACATAATATTGTTCTGTGCATTTAGATTTAAAACATTGGTTTCAATTACTTGTTGGCTGTCAATTTCATCAGCAAATTAAATAAAGATGATATTCCATTACATATCATGATGGTATCCAACTATGGTTTCTCATTTTATGTTATGTGTCCTACCAGACACGGTTGTTTTAGTTCCAATGGAGTCACCTGTCGCAACTATTTTCTTAGCAGGCCAGGCAGTGTCACATTTTTTGGAAAGCTGGAAGGCAGTTTTTGGTCCAGAAGGGAGAAAGAAATGTCATCATAGATACAAGCTAACATAGTCATTACTCGTAAAAGATGATACATTTGTGAAAATTATTGATGTTTGATGATCATCAAAGTTTGAGCTGCAGAAGTAACAAAACATCTATTTGGTTGCCACTTATGGGGATGTATCTGTGATAGCTTCTTGTTCCTTATCACTGGTAAACAGCATTCAAATCTCTCGGTAAGTTTTGTTTCCATTTGCTTGATTTCGCTGAAGGAACAAAAAATATACTGAACTCCAGTAATAAATTTTTCTCAACAATATTTGAACATATCTTGTGGAGTCAGGATATTTCAGTGTAAGGTCTTATTAAGTGAAGCTAGTGTAACTTCTCATTTCGTGGTTCCCCCAATACCATCGCAAGAATTCTTCCCGTATGATGAGGACAAAGAAATTCCATTCTGCTTTTAAACCGAAATCATTTTTGTGTAGGCAGACATTAATGAAGTTTTTCTTAATTTTTGTACTGGCTGCTTGCTCCATCGCTAAAGTAAATTATCAATTTCAAAATTAGGGTTTATCTTCTTTATTTCACTAAATTAGGTGATGTTGAAATGTGTACACAGTCGTGGTATTGTGATCAAGATGGTCCACTAATTTTTCTGGTTTTAAATAATTATTTTATGTAAATCCTAAGTAGGTTTAAAATAAGGAATATAATGTTTTTTGAGCATTTAAATATAAGTTTATTGTTCAACACAATGATTTTAAACAAGCCCCTTGTTTGCTAACTTGGGTACCGCACAAGCGAGAAAAAAGGGGTAGCGCTTTTAACTGAAATTCAATGCTGTATATCTCTAAATGTAAGTTAAGTCTCAGTCATAATTTTTTTATTATGAGATATTCCTATTTGTATAAAGAACATTCCATGTAAAATTTTCATTTATTTTTCATTCAGTCCCCTTTTAGTTATTAACCCTAGAAAATTGACATTATTAGGCTCTCAGCCATTTTTGAAAAGCTCTAGAAAAAAAAGGAGAGCATTCTCAGCTCAGGGCTAAAACTTTTTCAGTAGGTAGGTATATTAGTTTTCAACAAAGAAATAAAATATTAGTATCGAGTCTCTTTTCTTTCTTAAACTTTTATGGTCTTAAAAAGTAACAATTGATGATTTTCTTCCGAGATTTTGCAGAACAAGTTTGACTGACTTTCTTGCACAAAAGAAACATTATTATAATGTCAAATTGAAGTTCATTTTAATGCTGAACACACTGGTTTTTGGATTATTCTGATGTCTTTAAAAATTAGCTTGGCAATTAAACTTTTCGCAAACTGCGTATTTTTAACTAAAATCTACAAAACCGCCATTTAAAAAATTGGCCGCCAGGAAAACACTATGGCTTGTAACATTTTTTCAAATAGTGTTTTATGATTGTCTACCCCATAGGGAACTCATAATAAAAAAATTAGGCAAATTACAAAATGTTTGAGCAACAAATTTATTTTTTATTGGGTGATTTGAAATGGATTGACCCAGTGAGAAATAATTATAAGTGAGATAGCCATTCTGTGTCCAAAATTTTATCTAGTTTTCAGAAAAACATAAACATTATACACATTTATGAAAGCATCATAAAGCTATAGAACAAAAAGCAGCGATGCGTATAAATTCTGAAAAATCGGGTGTACACGTAAGACTTTGGGTAAATCAAGTTTTGGCTAATACATTTATGTAAGAATACATGTTATTTTGCATATTTTATTACTTAGAATACAAATAGAATATACAGTAGTAAATGAAATAATTACCATAAATTATTTTTTGAAAAGTAAAAAAGTTAAATTTTGCCATTATTCAAAAATTTTGTGAAAAATGTTCATTCAGCAAAATATAAAATAGTTTTTCTAAAGCTTGTACTATATCTAAAATTATAAATTTATGGTTTATAAGTAATAAGGAAATAAATTATGTAGTTAGAAAACGTTAGAAAACTATAAATATAACTAAAGATATTGAAAAAAATATAGAATAACCCAAACAGTTATTATAATATAACCAAAGTAAATTACAGGCAATATATATATTATTGTGAAAACTATCTATTTGACCAAAAATAAATAGTTACTTCAGAAGCTAAAAGAGAAGTGAAAACAATAACAAACTATGTGAAATGAATTTTTTAGCCAAGTCCATTTTGCCATAGCCTACACAAAGCCGTTAATTTCTCAAACAAATTTCAGTAAATAGAAATTGATTTATTCTAAAATATACAGGGTGTACATAATATACTTTATGTACACACCTGTATATGTGTTTACACTACTACGACATCAAACAACACACTACACATTAAATACGACACTAAAACACGCGTAAAACTATTAAAAACTTACAAATATCCACAGCTCGGCACGAAAAGTGATACAGAACGGCAGCGGCAATATGGCGGTCACAACAAACGCGTCGCGTTTTCTTTTACGTTCAAAATAACAAGCTAGCTTGCTACGTCATATACCATAATACAAAGAGGAATAAAACTCCTCTGTTCCCTTAGCATTTTACTTCCCGAATCCAATGGTGCATGAATTATATCGATACGTTACCGGAGTATATTATAAAAAGTAATAAATTTACGAGGGAATGTTTGATCGACAAAATTTTGACGGTTAAAACACCACAAAAGCGGCATTACACCGACATAATTATGTCGATTAACAGTTCTAGGGTTAACCCATTGCAGATCACTGACGAGCTGGGCTCGTCACTCAGCGGCCGGGCCTAACGGCACGGTGACGAGCTCAGGTCGCAAAAGCGGTCTGCTTTTAAATTTCCCTCCAAATAGTTCTGTAATGTCTGATAGATCGGGCGATCGTCTTCACTTGTCTACTAAGAGTGTTTAACAACGGTCTACGTTTAGAGTTTTCAAAAGTTTTATAAATATCCTACAGATCGCAGTTGTATGTCGAAGTTGAAAAATCATTCATATGAGTTTACTCTCTGCTTTTTAGCGCTTCTGATTGGGTGTTCTCCTCAGTTGTTATTATAATACTTTTGAGGTTAGTGACACAACTAAACGACGCAGACGTACATGTTGGTGGGTTCAGTGTAGACAATGGCCCGGATGTTGCAATCGATTCGCCCGAGCCACTTTATTTAGACTATGATTCAGACATCATCCCTGCCACGCCGTAACCTTGCTCGCGTGTTATCGTTCCTACATCACGGATACCCCAGCAAGCCCATGTTCCATCTGAACGAATACCTTCGCAGCTGAATTTTCTAGTATACAAAAGCGAGCGATACGATGTGGCGCACCATTGCTGTTCGTGCGGCCGCTGACCGTGAATTAATTCGTGCCCGCTGGTGCCCGTGCGCCAAAACAATACGATTCGCAATGGGTTAATAAGGGAATGCAATAACATCAAACCACAGGGTTTTACAAGATACAAGCCCAATTTATATAGTGGTGTTGAACGCCTCGCCTCCTCTCTAAGTGCAATTTACGGTCGAGGGTCATTGAAATATCTGAAACAAAAAGGAGGTTGTAGGTTCAGAACCCCTTGCAATTCGAATTTAAAATATCGAATATTTAGGGGTGGAGCTGTTATAATTTATAACTACTTAATAGAAAAAAACAGGTTAAAATTAGTGCATAAAGTAATTATGAACAGCAAAAGTAGTGTAAGAACAAAAAGATAATTAAAAAAACATGAAACAACTCATATAAATCAGGTAAAACCAACAATAAACTTAAAAAAAGATAGTGTTTGAGAATATCTCTTTCTGTGATAACAATAACATTTAGGTTAGTAAGGCTGTAGGTGGCGTCTGAGACACTCTGTAGGCTCTCTTCGATTGGCTGTAGACATTAGTACTCCTCTCCAGCTCGTTGGCGTATACATAAAGTAGTTGACCATAAGTAGGGGGCTAGAATCATTTAGCATAGAGACTCCTAGATTGAGTTCCTCTTGACACTTTAAAGTCAATGGAGTCTAGAATGCCCGGGCAATTGACAAGTCTGTTTAGCAAATTGTAGAGACACAACTGGTCAAGAATTAATATTCGCTGACCGAGAGTCTCAAGTCCAGAGAAGAGTTCATTAACAGGTACTTCAGAGTAACAGAAGCCCATAAAATTTCCATAAAAAATCGCTATGAATTTGTTTAAATAGCATATGAGACGATTTAATGTGTCTGAAAAATCAAAATAAACCTAAAATTGTACTTAAATGAAGTTTAAAATTAATTCTATCCTTATCTATTAGGCCTAGGCCAATGGGTTATAATGCGATATATATGTAGATAAGTATTTATTAATTGTAGAAAAAACTTGAACCTCAAATCAAATTTAAATTTAAACTAAGTGTTTGCACTGTATGAGTTCGTATTTAAATACTATCTCAAGGGATTTTCTTTTTTCACCAGAATTAAGGGCCAACAAAACCCATACTAATGGCAGGGGCATTTGTGATCAGCATTTTTTGAAGCCAGATTGTCTAACCTGTCTGAGATCGATGTGTAAGGAAAATTGGATCAGATTTTAATTTACCCCAACCAGAAATGAATTTTTTACAAATACATACGCAGTGTCTTTTAATTAATGCGCTGAATGTTTAGTAGGTACAAACTGTAAAATTTTAAAGTTATTTTGAAATGTTCTTCTCTGGATATGTTTGCTTGATCCGATCATAAGCTTCTTCAATTCCCATTACCAGTTTAAAATTGGGGATATATAAAAACATATCTTTTGGTAGATGCTTTTTGAGTAATCTAGTCATTGATATTAAATTAATTCACAGATTTTTATAGTACAATATTTTATTTACTACAATATTTTCCAGAACTATAGACTCTGAATTTTGAGTAAATTCACCTTTTTTCTCAAAATGATAAGTGAATAAAATACCTTTAAAATTAGGTTTGGCTCTACCAAACTTTTATCTTTCAACATTTTTCAAAAACGACCCCCCCCCCCCCCAAATTGCCATTTTAATCATTAAAATTATTTGGGATTGAAATGTGAGAGTTTCTGTTAAAATGAAGAAGGCAGGCTTCTTGGTTCAGCCGCTATATATTGTGGAAGCTGATCTGCCTCTCACTGTATTATATTGCTTTAGACTCTGAAAAGGCGGAGGTTAATATATCAATGTCTAGCACCTGGATTAGGTTAGGTCTAAATGAATTATTTTGGGTCCACAGATGTCTAAGCCGTTGTAGGAAAATTATTAGGCAATCATATTTGGGGAACATTACATAATACAAGTGTGACAAAAAAACCATTATTAGGATATACTTGTAAGCCTACCACAAATGAGCGACTGTATAATAAAATTCATTTCCTGAACAACATTAAACATCGCATTTATACGCAAAAATGTTTTTTTCCGTTTTGTGGTGGACACAGTGCTAATGCGGGTGTGGAGAAGAGGCTAGGCGTCATTCTGCTGACTTCGGGTTATATCAATTAGACTTGAATCGCATGACTAACCATCGCCATCAGCTGTCAGCCTGTATAACAGGTTGCCATTGTGTTGTTTTGTTATAATTTATTAATTAGTTGTCATTCTCTCAGTTTGCTATTTAGTTTAGTGTACAATAATAACTTTTTAATACATTTTAATAGTACATTTGTAGTGCTTTATAAAGCTTGTGAGTAATTGGATTTTGATTAATTGGTGACATGGGTCCTAAAGTTAAGTCTTCAAAAAAAAAAAAAAAAAACTGCAGCTATGATGAACTGGGATGAACGAGCCCTTACCTTGATCATGTTCCGCCCAATTGTGATTCATAGACTACACACTTAATAGACCTTTTAAAAATATAGTTCTCATACATCCATAAATGACTACCTAAAGATTTTATAGATCTTGAAAAATTAAATTATTAGAAATTACAGGCTTTATTTGACTGATTCCAACACTGTGTGCAGTCTAATATCAGTCAAGTTTACAAACATCTGAATAGTAGAATTAAAAATCCCTTCACACTATCATACAAAAACGGGGTTTTATGAATTATTTGATTAAAACCATAAGGAAAGTATATTGTATTTTTGAAGTCATTTAACCCTCTCCCGCTCATAACAACTCCAGGTGCCCGTGGTGCTACTGAACCCTATTAATTCGCCATTCCAACACGGAACGCTCGACTCGCGGTGCCCGTGGCTCACACGTTTTGCTATTATTTTATTAGTCAACATTACAATGTAAATATTTAAACTATTAAACTTACTTATTATTGAGAAATGTCCACTTCTCTTTGTTGGTGATACATCATAGCCTGTTGAACTAAAGGACATTTTTATTAGGTCACCAACAAAATACTCAGTGACTTCAGGAAGATTGTTAATTCCCATATAAATTTCAATTCCTACGAATGCTTTCATCTCATCTACAGTTAGTGGTGTCCAATTTGAATCCTGTTTGTTGCTTTCATTTTGTTTATAGACAGCGTAGGAATTAGTACATGACACGAGATTCTTAAAAAATCTATCTCCTCCCAACAATATATTTAAAAAATCGATTTCAGATGAACCCACCGGCAAAGAATGACATGGCCCACAACTGCTATCAAATATATTATGCTCAACATAGTTTTTTGCTTGAGACCAGGGAGGGGTCAGACGAAGGGGTGCAGGCAGAGTATGACGGCGCCGAGCCTAAGCTATTGGTTGGGCAGGACAGTTTCAAGGTCATCTACACCAAACTCACAACCACTAGCATCACTTCTGTCATCACTGTGATCACTCAGAACACCGTTTTCAACACAGATATCACTACTCTCACTTGAATCTTCACTATCACTACAAATTGAAAAATCGATTTCGCTGTCACGAAGAGTACGTCTAGGCCCGGCCATGTTTTCCGCTAAACTAATCAAAATTAAAACAATAAGAGCGTTATTGCACAAGAGAATAAGAATGAATAACGGTCTCCTTATAGCAAAACAGTCGTAATGGTTTTGAATATTGCCGCTAGAGCACAGAAGAAGATGGTAAAGCAGTGCAAGTCGATCTGAGTCTTGTGCTCTATGGTGGCTAAAAGTTGTCGGGAGAGGTTAAAAAAATTTACTTTCTATTGAATAAGAGAAAAAAGGTCATTGTATTTTTAAAAAATGTACTTGATCCTCCAGTCTCAAAAATGTTTGACTTATAATATTAAGAAACTGGAAGAAATTTAATTCAGAAAAGTTTCAATATTGGTACTAATAAGAAAGCTGTGACATTTTAAAAATTTTGACCAAACAGTTTTTTGAGCGCAGTGATTGAACAATGCAACCAATAATTAACCTGACCACTATAATTTGTTGGTCTTGTTATAACACACAAATTTGTCCAATTCTTTGTTTAAAATTTGTTATTGGCGATTGAAAATTTGAAAGAATAACAGGATTTCGGACATTTGCCATTGTCATATTATCGATACAAAACGTATAACAATGTTTTGAAAATTAAGAGTCTATACTTTTCGTCAGGTGGGAGAGGTATTTTTGTATGTATTAATACCTCCCCCACCTGACAAGGAGAATAGACCCAATACTCGAAATGTTGTGATATACCTTTTGTAACATATTGATGAGAAATGTCTGAAATCCTGTTATCCTTCTAAATTTGGTTAGTGAATCTTTGCTATATCTCTTATACTGTCCAAGATCTCTTCAGTGTGCATAAAATTTGGAACAGACTGTATATAACATTTTCCAATAAATAGTTGATTTATAATATTTTCACATAAATTGTTGTCTTTGAAGTGATTATAAAATCTGTTAATACGAATTATAATTATATAATATGTATGTTTCTAAGTTAATTATTCTTGAATAATAAGGTCCTCAAATCATAATTTAATGTACATTCTAGACGAAGGGAACATCCAGTTTTGGTAAGCGGCGCAACAAGACCCACACACTGTGTAGGCGTTGTGGCAGATCTTCCTATCACATCCAGAAGTCGAAGTGTGCACAGTGTGGCTATCCCAGCTGCAAATTGAGGCACTGTAAGTATAATGGTTGACTATTTATTATATGAGTGAATATTTGAGAATGCTGTTGATTATTTATTTTATTGCATTGCAGTATTTTATTTGCTGTGCTTAGTTTAACTTCTTGTTATGTTTATGCCTTTAACTTGTTAAAAAAAATGTAATCTCTAAAATTGATACAACTTTTACATGAGTTATCACTAAATTGATAGGTTCCAATTAGCGTTTTGTAATATTTTATCAAAGAATTTTTTGTTTTATTAAATAATAACAGGGAGACTTAAAAATTAAGATCTTAAAAGTTCTGTCACAAAAAAATGGCCTAATAAATTATTAATAAGTTTTTAGTTTTATTAAGAAGCTTTATTTAATACTTCTGCCTTCAAAATAAAGACACTTGCTTACATGATTTACAGACTTTTTTTAGTTTTTAAATTTCTAGTGGTAAACGTGCTTAGCAAGGCATAAGAGTTTAAAATCCGAGACCTCCGCTTGTTTCCTTCAAGATTATTGTGCCCTGAACAGGTTCGGCACAGTTTTTCCTTCTCGTCAGGTTTACCAACTGATGGACCATCACCACCACCCTGAATATTTTGCAGAATTTGCTTACTTGCTAGCCATTCCAAGGAGAGATCTATCACTTCCTTCATGAACTCTTTAGCTGGCCTTGTGTGGTATTTAACTTATACAAGACATGCATTTAGCATCATATGCCCAAAAAATTAAATATGAATTTTTTGGCATGCTTCATGGTCCATTTAGCCTAAACATAATGTTCGGTCAGTTGAGTCTATACACCCCATATCTATGTTGTATTGACTAGCAATTTTTGTTTTAGCCCTAATCAATACAAGCCTTTCTGATGAGTGAGACAGTCTGATAGTCAGTAGACAAAATATAGAAATTGGAAGTATTGAATATTTTTCTCTGAGCTTTTATTAAGATAGTCTTTTTCCTAACGTACGTTTTCTGACCTACGACCATATTTTTCCAATAGTTCATGCACATGCTTTTCCTATCCTCTTTCTTAAAGTGTCAGTAATGAAAATATTATTGTTATACAAAAGTCCTGTCAATTAACTCGCTTGATGATGAGATGCATTTCCGATCGGTACACATATCATACAACTCCTTTAACGTCAAATCATGTTGGACGATCTGGGACGTGTTGTGAGGTCGGGAAAGTACCGATCAAAAATCACTTTATCATCAGTGTGTACTTTAACACCACCCCACAATTCTGGTAAATAAAGAAAAACATCCCTCAAGATAATACCCAAATTCAAGCTTAGATCATGTGAGCGTTCGTATAGATTATCTTTAACTTCGGTACTACTAGTAATTTGTAATAACCAAATCTAAACCTACTTAGATCACGTAGTAACAAGTATTAGATAGGGACAGAGTATCCTCCAGATAATAACAAAGTACCTTATTTGGAATTAGTTAAAAAGTGGTAGATTTGTGGAGTAGGTGTCCAGTAGCGAGTTATTCTTAAGTTGGTTAGCATTCTCATTTTTAAAATGATTGACAAACATGTTTTCATTTCCATCAAGGTTACACATCTACCCACTACCTAACTGCTAAAAAGAGACAAAGTCTGTTGATTTTTTACAATATAGGATCTTGCATATCGAGTTGTTTAATTTACATAAACATTCAGTGTAGTTGTTATAAAGAACAAATTAAAGTACTCCATTGGTTTAGCATTTCGTGGAGGTTAATGCTTTAGATAAGCGCACATGAACTGATGATTGTAAGGTAGATCACTGTCTTCCTCCACCTCTTCCCAACTACAGTTGTTCATTTTGTCCATCAGCAGGATCATTATTTAGTCTATTTCTAGGCCTACCAACTATTTACTCAATCAACTACATTAGGCCTATGCCTAGATGGATGCTCATTTTGCTCTGACTTTGATGTCAATATGAGGTATATTAGGCCTAGGTAACATCAATAGTTGGTGAGGATCAAAAGTAAGGTCTTCATGTGTGTGTGTCATCTTCTAAACTTTATCTGTATCCAGATTCATTACTGTCTTTTCTAGATGTATTTTCAGAACCACTGTCTCTAAATTGAAGTGCTTAATTTAGTACGCTTAAGTGTAACCTCAATTGGAACTATAGTGATACAATAATTATTATGTCATTAGAATTATCGAACCAGGTGACATAGTCTTCAAAAATCATATTCGAAGTTCAATGGCAAAATGTTGTATAATTGTATGGTAAATACACTCACAATGATATATTGTTGTATATCAGTCACAGGATTAATCGTTTAACACGGAATCAATATCTTTATACTGTACCTAGGAACATTTTGTCCGTAGCATGTGAGAAACCTCAGAAGTGTTTTTAGATTTTATTTTAAAATTCAAAGCCTTTACTGCTAATGTAAATTTTATTACTAGAATGTTCAAAATGACGGGGATGAGTCGGGGATTTTCCTGAGAACGGGAAAATTTCAAAAACAATTTTTCCGTCTCCAAGAACTTATAAAATGAAGACATAATTTGACAGATTCTTGAATCAAGAACTGATTAATCTCAAAACATCGTCTTTTACACGACGTAGTTCGTGAAATTGTGAATGAAGATCAACATATGTTCGTGAGTTCCATATGACGCCAGTTGATCTAAGGTTACTTCCACTAGTGTAGTGGAATTTATCTTAGTTCTACTCCTGTGCCACAGCAAGCCTCCGTCCCTTCCCCTCAAAAAAATATGTATCAATGCATTGGACAGTTAAAATCGGCCAACCGATCGTTTCGGACTTCGGCACTAAACGAGAGGTACTCTTTTAGCGGTAAAGGGGCAGAGCAGTAGTAACTGCGAAACAAACCGGTTTTTTTGATCTTAAGTATTATTCAGTTGTTAAAGTAGGGTCTCCAGACGAAGTTGTCCAACTCTTATTCTTGGGTGAAAATAGTGTTTTGAAAATACGTGTGTTAGATAGATAGCGCACTGGCCTAAAATGTCTAGTGTTATAAACAGGCTTAAGAGTTCGGTTTGTTGAATAATACGTTTGACAGTTTGATAAGAGGTGTAGCCCGGTTTTTTTGAGTATACCAGAATATCAGTTGGATTTACCAAGCTGGATAAGATATGTGTTGGAGAGGAAAGTAGTGGGTTAGTTACAACAAATAACGTCGAGAAGGGGACGTTTTCGTCCTGTTGCACTGCAATGACAGGATGATCTGAGAGATGAGCTGCAGGAGAAACATTTAATGTCTAGAATGGGCGGCGGATAAGCGCCATCGTGTGGTACTGCCCTGTTGCTCACGTCTGCCATGGCTAGTGTCGAGTGTTCCCCAAATGTACAACACAAACATACTGTCCCCACCCAATCTAGCGCTTACCGCTAATCGCTTGTATCGCGGCCGAGACCTTGGTTGGTCTATGCTCCTCACACTCGTTTACGATTATCATCAAATTACATAGGTTAAAACAAAGAAAGTGATGTTATGTTTTGATATCACGGTCACATCCAAATCTCGAATGAACTGTGTTAGCACTGGCAAAGAATGTACAAGTTTTCTGTCCGACTATAAAAATCGCTAGTGTAAACCGGCACAAGAGCTCTCGCGAGCACTGCCTCAACCAGTGTTGTACAGTTGGATACAAGAACTGGAGAACAGTGTCGGCTATTAAAATTTCAGTTATAAACATTGCCGAGACATCGCTGCCGTGTGTGAACAGACTGTCTTGACTCCGGAACAACCAGCGATACAACTGTAGCAAGTACTTGCTTATCTTGTTCACATTATACTAAAGTAGTGCAAATTCTCTCTCAACTGTACTTGCCAGTGTAAACGCAACTTAATATTGTTGCCAGTCTACAGACGGCCAGCCGATCCAATCAATCAAGCTCATCAGTTTTCGTCAGAGCGTCATTGGTTGGATGACAGCTGGAAATCGCGTCAGTTTTCCAGTCAACTATTATTAACCTGAACGACTTCTACGCACACATGACGATCGTTCGGACGATTCAAACTGTTCAAATAAAATAAATAGTCCAACGTTCATGAGGATCCTTATGTCAAGTTGTTTCTTAGTCCTTGACTATAATCTAACAATACTGATGTGTTCTTCATGTATTGGCCGTTATTGGTGGGATATATTCGGGGCCACGATACTTTCGTGTGATTCTAACCAGGGCTACCACCAACGTTAAGAATCTGGAAAAGCGTGCATTATGCATGAATTTCGGACTCCTGGTAACATATGTGGATATGGGTGAATTTTTATAATGTCCCTAGAAATTTTACTAGGGATGGATAGTTTCTGATACTCGATACTGTGACTCTTCACTCGATTCCTATGCCAGCAGAAGTGCTTAACTATGCTTGAAAGATCACAATTTCACAACATTACTAATATGGAGAAGCTAAATCTCGAATCCAAAAATAAGTCTTGCTAAAATATATTTTTACTTTCCGTATGAAAAAAGTAGATAGATAACCAAAGTAACAATACTGGTTCTATGCATGGATTTTAGCTCCTCAATAGCAAACAGACGATCGCTAATTTGTATTTTATCTGTACGTTGTACGTTGCGTACTCATAAATAAATATATTTTTTATAAATATACAACCATACATTTTTTACGTAAATGTATTATATTCTTGAAGCTCATTTTATAACCTACCATTTCTATTGCTTAAAAGGAGAAATGACTTGGAATTTTAAATACATTCATTTCCCTGAATCTCTGCAAATTCCTTTTAAGTAACGTGGTATTATTAGGCTTCTCCCTCCCCCCACAAAAGACAAATTAGATAAGTAGAGTTCAGATGAGAGTATTTGGTTTATTTGTTGATGGTACCAGTGAAATCATTGTCTCGTACCGAAAGTTTGTCCACCGCTAGATCTCTAACTCGCAATACTGGACTGCAGTCTGCCCCACAGTAGCGCTGTGTTGGTATTTGTTGTCTTTGTATTTCCGAATTGGATACATGTATTTTCTAAACATCACAGAAAGGAAAGTTATAAGGTATACATGATGTTATGTCGACAAATCAAAAGACAAAGATAAAAACGAAGGAGCTTAAAATAGGTGATAGCAATAAATAATCACCGAATTTCTAGCATATCGTTAGTGATGAAATGCTAGAGCACCGCAGCTTTATGGTATTTCTTGCAAATATTTCTAGTGATGAAAAATGTCATCGTTGTATTTGGCGTAAGTGTTAAATACAGTACGTGTTAAATACAGTACTACAGTTGTCTATTTGATTTGAAAATAGACTAGATAATCGGAAGGAGCTTAAAATAGGTGATAGCAATAAATAATCACCGAATTTCTAGCATATCGTTAGTGATGAAATGCTAGAGCACCGCAGCTTTATGGTATTTCTTGCAAATATTTCTAGAGATGAAAAATGTCATCGTTGTATTTGGCGTAAGTGCTAAATACAGTACTACAGTTGTCTATTTGATTTGAAAATAGACTAGATAATCGGAAATTTTTTGACCTGAAAAACCGGGGGGAAACCAGGAATTTGGAATGGGGATTTGAGTGGCCACCCTGATAAACATTAAATAATTTATGCTGTTTGTTTTATAAGTAGTATTGTTGTTAGAGCATACAAAATTTACATATCTAAATAACATAATTACTATGTAGAAAAAAATAACAAATAAATAAATGAAGGAGGAGGAGCTCTTCTTATTGGAAATATAAATTTTCTGTTATTTTATTAAAGAAAATTAAATAAATAAATGTTTACTTTTTAATAAAAACTCATTTATTAAACTTTTAGAAACGCTGATCTGGGAAGTTTGATCATGCTTATGTTTCAAGGCCATAATTGTTACTGTGAAGTATCAGAATATAAAAAAATCATAAGCCAGTTTAGGTGCACTGTGGCATCACAATAAGTCATGAAATTTGTAGTTTCTTCATATCATGTTTTCTGTATCATGTGTAATGATGAACAAACTGACATAATTTCTAAACTAATGTTAGTTGGTCCGGAGCTAATTATTTACAAATATTAACCTCTTTTAGGCTTACTACAGTATTGTTAATTTGATAACAAGATTGTTCTTTAAATAATAACAAATAACTAACAAAAAGAATAGTGAGCTTAAAAATTGTAATACTTCAACATATGTAGAAATAAACAAAATGTAGCTTGAAAACAATAGTGGAATTGCAGTTACTACAAAAACTATGAGATGTGAGTGCAAAGGCAACTCAATTTGGTTGTAGTTATATTCAGTTTCACGCAAACAGTTTGTTAATATAATAAATATTTGTTCTGAGAGTGCTGAAACAGTGGTGATTGAGAATTATAATTCATCTGGGACTTTTCTTTAGTAAAAGGTGGGGACAAATCTTGAATTTTAATTTGTAGATGGTTTAATGTGGTGTCAATGTTTACTTATGTTAATTTAATAAAATATAAGATTATCTCATCATTTATTTTGTACTTAATGTTATAGCCTTCCATACCTTATTTTAATAATTGATAGTTGTTTCACTTTTAATAAGCAAGGTAGTTGAACAGCATGTCACATGTCATGTAATAGGCTTTGCTGAGGTTGCATGCAAAATTTTTAACCCTTAGCGAGCCACAAATAAATAATCAAAACTACTCCTAAGAGCCATACACCTTAAAAATAAAAAAAATCCCACAAATCAAAACCAATTTGTTTTTATAATTCTTATAACATAAGAGGTAAAAAAACGACAAAATATTTTTTTTTTAACTCTTTATTGTTAATTTACAGCCAAAAAATGGTTAAAATCATAATTTCACTGAAAACATTTTATTTTGACATTCTGACATCACGTAATAATACATCAATTACACTGTACATTGATTAAAAATATTGATTAACATCAAAATTGAAAAGATAAATACGCGGTTCGAAAATGGAAGGGCGAATAAACACCTTACCCCATGGAAGGCTACAGGCAGACTGAGCGCGCGTCAGTAGACGTCGTTGGCTTTGCGGGAGACTATGAACATCCGGCCGCCCGCCATTTTGCCGCTCGAACAAGAGCCGTGATCTTCAAAATAGACACAAACGGTTGTCCCTTGTTTAACAGTTTTTACTAAGTTTGTTACCCAGAAATGCTTTTAAATAATATTAAAAAAAAAAAAAAAAAAATCTATTTTGCGTCAGTGGACTCGTTGGCTTTTAGCGCTAGTTTAGGCATGACGTCTAGTAACGTCATTGGTTCGGAAAGGGTCAATATATAGCTCTTAATTTTTTAGATGTCCTGCGGACTGGTAGACATACTGGCAATCATACAGTAAAGAACCTTGTGTTGCCTATCTAGAAATGGAGCTTCATGCTAACTTTCAAGTCTATATGTTAGTTCATTTTTGACATATGGTGATAGACAAGACAGGGAGAAAAAAAGAAATTTCTGAGTCCGTTGCTAATGCTCAGTCAATAAAATTTACAGTGAGACTTGTCTGATGAAACCTGAGATTTCCAAAGAAGAATGAAGGGCACTTATTTAAATATATGTTTGAACAACAAACGTATATTATGTAAACACAAATTAATGCTCTCAGACAAATAAGTTGTGTTAACAAAATGAAACTTATTTTAATATGTATCTAATATATTTTAGTGTTTTGAATAATTTGGAGTAACAACTCCAAGAATAATACATATAGTTGCTGTTATATAGTTGTTGTTGCAGTATAATACATTTAAGGGTATTTAAAATAATGAATCATTGTTAATACGTAGTCAAAATAAATATATAAACATAACTAACAATGGGCTTTTGCAGATAACTGGAGTGTGAAGGCTCAGCGCAGGAAGACCACTGGCACCGGCCGTATGCGTCACCTGAAGATTGTACGCAGGAGGTTTAGGTGAGCTATAGTGGAGTCTTAATTTTAGTGATAGAAGTGTTTACACCTTTTAATGAAAAATCTAACCTAAACTATTTGTTTATAATTTATGATCAATAATTATAAATCAGCAAAACATAATACATAGTCTCAACAGATTTACAGGGTAATAATTATTTTGTAAGAGGCTAATGTTTTATGGAAAAATTGTTCTGCCTTTTAACTCTCCATCTGGTCATATAGTAACTTCTGTACTGACAAGTCCATGTTGGATGATTCGCAAGGGTTTTTCTAAAAAGTTATAAGATGTTCATGTTTTATGCAAAGGTACACTTATCTATACTATTATATAAAAATCTAAGTGTGTGTGTCTGTGTGTGTTTAAGTTCAAAAATTCTTTATTCAGAAAACGCAATACAATCATTTTACAGGTATAATCCTCCCAATGCACCTAACAGAGCGTGCGGGAGGGCAGTCAGTAATTACACCAATGATGTTAAATACTTTTCTTTTTGTCCTTCACTACAGACTGCTCGCTTTAAACAATTTAATGCGTGTGTGTGTGTTACTCAAATCATGTAAAAACTACTAAATTGATTGTACTTAAATTCTACATGGACATTCTTGGGTTCCTGTATAATATATAGCCCTATACTTATTTTTTTTTAATTGTCCAAGCTACTCCCCACTGGTCTTTAAAGTTGTAAAAATCCCATCTGATTCTGTAAAGTTGTATTACAGCATAGAAATTTTATCAGTTGAGAGAACCTATTAAATGTAATCAATGGTATACTACCCCTTATATATACTACCAGAAAAGAGTCTGCCATGCCATAACACCATTGTTTTGTCCAAGGGAGGTCTTCGGTCTGTATTGTAAAACATGGTTTTATTTTTCAATTGAAGTGGTTAATCATTTCAGTGATAAGTTTTTAATATCTTAATCATTATCAAGCGCATTCATTGAGAAAGCCTTTGAATTATTTATAAAGTGAGTCATTAAGTGAACTTTCTGGAAATAATCTTTGTGAAAGTTAGAACATTTTGCCAGGGACATTATCAAAATTAACATCTCTTAAAATTAGCAATCAAATGATTACTCCTTATATTTTGAAAAATAATTTACAAGGGTATTTTCCAGTGTTCATGAAGTATCTTAAGTGTTACAACCTTTGTGCAACAATAGATCAACAAATGATTTCACCTCTATGATGAGCACTTCCAGTTTTTTGGGGGTGGTCTGGTTACAAAATATTTTTAAGTCATAACTTGATTCATATCTGACATTTTACCTCTAACAATGCATTAGGGGTCATCATGCAATAACCTCCATTAATTAGAAGATGGTATACGATTTTTATCTCATAAGAATTAAATTGTTGGATGATAGAAATTATTATGCAATCATAACTTGTAATTTTTAAGTTAGTGTGACGTGTACTTTGTAAAACTTGTTTGTATAAACTCACTGATACCTGGTTGCAGTATCTATTTTTAATAATAGATTTCTTGGTTGCAAGAGTTTTAAGCATGATTACTCTGATGTAATGTTTACTTCTGATTTTAGTACTTAAGAGGTAATAATATTTAATTACAAATATAACTTGTGATCTGATTTCAAATACGTAAATAGGTAAATAACTTATTCTGTTATAGGAATGGATTCCGTGAAGGAGGAAAGCCTGCTCCCCGCAAGACTGGTTCGCCATAAATGAAGAAATCAAGAGTAATTAAATGGATATTTTGTTTTGTTCGTACTTTGTTTTTACAGAATAAACTGTCTTTTTAATTACTCTGTAGTTTGGCATTATTCATTGTGAATCAACATTCTTAATTTACATTTTATCCAAAGAATGTTAATAATTCTTAATATGTTTTATCAATGAAAATAAAATTGCATGCTCCAGGGGACATTGCTTAGACTATGTTAAGAACAGTGTTATTTCTGTATAAGTATTTCTGATATAACCCATTATAAAAGTAAGAGGAAACTTTCAAATTTTCAAGTAGCAACCATCATAAAATAGATCAAACAGAGTAAATCAAACTTAGTGCTATTTAAAAATCTAGTTAGTTTAAAATTTGAGTTTTTTTAAGTAAATATATTCTTCACTGTTATTTACACTAATAAACTGTCATTTAAATTGATAAATTAATGATGCTATGAAACATTTGTTGTCTCTTCATTATTAAAGTTTGTCTTGTAAGTATTTTATGATTATACCATTTTTCTCAGTCTGGGGTGGAGAGCATCTTGAAATTACCATCAAATACATTGTGAGACAGACTATTGTCCGCAATGTATAGCGGTTGAACCAAAAAACCTACCTTCTTTGTTTTAAAGAAAACTCCCATATTTCTACCTGAAAGAATTAAGGAAAATATTTTTAACATCCAAAAATAGTGCCTTCCTTGAAAGTCACTCTACAAAAATGAAAAATCTAAAATTAATTTTGTTTACCTTTTATGTGGGTAATAAAAAATGGTAAATGTACACATTTTGTTAATTCTGGCTCACTTTATACATCTATATAGGTTTAAAAACTAAATTAAGTTATGTAACAAAACGTTATTCATCCCATTAACACTTTCGCTGCGGGCGGTAACTCTGGTTACTGCTGCTACGTTGCGCTTAGAGCGGGCGGTAACTGTGGTTACTACAGAGCCTTTGTTCTGAAATGAGGTCAGTGTGCGGCCAGCACTCGAGCTATCACAACGATGTATTTCTCGCTCCTCGGGAGGTACTTTTCCCGCATTTTTATGCACTTTGTTTTCACATTAGATTTTTTCATAATAATTTTTTATGATTTTTAAAGTTTTTATAGTAGTAAGTGATTGTGCAACACAATGCATCTTCCCCCGGGACCAAGTGGTGTACAATAACCAAGTTCAAAGCGTACAACAGAGCCAGTATTGAGTTCAAACGACGAGGATGACAACATGGACGATGTGGAGTACCAGACGGACTCGGAAGTTGAGGATCCTGATTACAAGACCTACCCACGCCAATGGAGCGCTCACAACTATCGGAATACATTTTTATAAACTTATGTACTACAATATTTTTGTATCATTTCAAGTAAACATTTAAATATATTTTGTTATAATAACTCACCACATATTTGTAAATAATAACTGAATTTGAGTGAGTTAGTGGAGATTTATATAAACTTGTTCACATTTTTATAAACTTTAACTTTCATTTTGGTTTTCACATTACGTATAAATATTGTTTATGTTTGTCTAAAACGAATAAAATACAGTTTACTTAGCAACAATATATTCATCTGGATTATTCCCACTGCCATAAAAGGGCGTTCCCTAGTGCGAGCAGTAACTAGAGTTACCAGCACTGGCAAGGAAGACTGTCCTCAGGAGCTAACGGTAACCACAGTTACCGCATTTCCAAAATGGTAGTGAGTGATAAGTTTTGTGACTTATGAGTAATTTTCATATATTTCTATCATATTTCATCCAAAAGTAAGTAAAAATATATTTAAAAAATTTCAACATATAGGGAACTCTATATAGGGATATTTAGCAGCGAACATGTTAAAGATTATGAGAAGTTGATTACAAGTTGTATAGGTCCTTACTTGCCCATGCACCTGTTTATTACTTAAGTAATTATTCAAACATTAATGTACAATAAATATTTGAATTTGAGAGTAGCACCTATTTTTTTAAAGTTAATCATAAAATTCTGTGGTATAATAATTTGCAGAAGTGTAATAATTTAAAGAGTTATGATTTTCCAACGTTCAAACAGCTGCCATTTTGTTAGAAGCAAAGAGTTTTTGGTGAACAAGAATATTTTGTGTTGTCCCTTCAAAAGTGAAGAAACACTTTTTTATCTGAAGTCTTCAGACAAAACTAAGTTACACAAAGCTCATAACAATAAACCCAAATGGAAGTAAGACAGATGACATACTGACTTAACACTGGTTACTGGTTGATTCTGAACATAGTCATCAATGAGTCCTGTTGTCGAAACCATATTTTATGTTCTGACATTCTAACGGACCAGCTGGAAAGCGCCATGCAAACAACCAAACCAATGGTCATTGTCGGGGATATAAATGTTGACAATCTGGGGAACCGAGCAAACGACAGTAACAACATGAAGCTTAACGAATTTTTAACATCATTTGACCTCAAAAGAGTTAGCCTGCCCCCCACCAGACTCACTAAAGACACAGAGACCTCTATTGACTGGATATGCATGAATATCGACCCCCAAGCCATTCAAGCTTCAGTCGTTCTCTCTGGCCTTTCGGACCATACATCCCAACTGGCCACACTACATCTGACAGCAGGAAAATATAGCAGAACTGTAACTGAGAGAAAACGCATTTTTAACAAGAAAACCATGACTCATAAAGGATACGCTCAAAACACACGAGTGGAATAGCATATACAATACGGAAGATGCAAATCAAGCATATACAAATTTCCACCTCATCATACAAACCGTCCTAAACAGCAGCTGCCCAGTCAAAAGTGTAGCAATCACTCGCCAAAAGAAAACAACTTGCTGGGACAATGAATGCACCACCTTAAAAAATTCGTATATAGAAGCCTTAAACAAGGAACTTTGTACTGGAAAACATGAAGACAAAGCTGAATCAGCACGGAGAAAAAAGGAATATGACATGAAGCTCAAGACGCTAAAAAAACAACAAACATCAGACCACATCTCTCAGGCCGACAATAAATCAAAAGCACTGTGGCAAATAATAAACAACGAAAGGAAAAACAACAGGCCAAATCTCAGTAAATAGCAAATTGTCACGGACGGGGAAGTACTGCAAGATCCCAAAAAAGTAGCAAACACCTTCAACTCCTTCTTTGCCACAGTCGCAGAAAGGACGCTAAAACCAGAGGCTAAACGATGGGCTACTTAATATCTACAATTCACCCAACATGACAAATATCAACCTAAATCTACGACCAGCAACAGAGACTGACGTTATAAAAGCCATAAACTCCCTAAAACCCAAAGCATCCTCAGGTATAGACGAGATCTCGGCTAAACTCATCAAAACCTGCAAACATGAAACTCACTAAACCCTTGACTGCTCTAATAAATAAATCGCTTCAACAAGGAATATTCCCCACTATGCTAAAAATAGCCAAGGTCTACCCAAAACATAAAAGTGGATCAACGAATTACTTAAAGGGAGTCCAACATAAAAAAAAAAAAATCTTTTTACAAAAATTTTATTTTTGATTTTTCTTGTAATTTGGACTTTTGTGAACATTTTGATACCAAAAATATTATATTTTTAAGCTTCTAAATAGTTTTTATAATTGTTATAAAATATGTCTGCATTGCCTTTTACGCTGGCAAATGCTGTCGCAATTGTGTTTCTTTCAATATTTGTTATAGTGATGGTCTGGAAATTTACAATCTGTGATTTATTTTTGTTGGGTTATCAACAGTATTACTGCAGATGACAAGCATTGACTCAGATGACATTTCTAACACTGTGTTTTGTTTGGTTATAAAAGAAATAATATGTTCAAGTTCAGCTCAACTTTATTGGTTTGTGATTTATTTTAGTTCTTATTTATCTAGTTACATTTTGTTTGAAGCTATGCCTAGACAAAAAGGTTGGTGTACAAAGAGGACGTTTTGTGGTAACAAATATACTAAAAGATCTTGTAGTTTGCTCAGTGATGTAGAGCCTAGGCTTAGTACTAGCTCAGGACTACCTATTGAAAAAGTGGACAAGCCTAGCTCAAAACCTAGTGCTTCTAAGATAAAATTGTTGGCTACCTTAGAACAGTTTGAACAATACAGTTCTTCCGCTAGTAATATTTTGCTATCTTTTGATATTTTATTCTCAGTCGTGTCTCAGTTTACAGCCTGTAAAGAGTGTTATTCCGAATTGCAACTTGATGAGGACATCAGTTGTCGGAACGGGTTAGCTTGTAAACTAGTACTAAAATGCAGTAGCAGTTCATGTAAGTTTACTACTGACTTTTGGAGTTCACCTAAATGTAAAGATAACAGCTTTTTTGAAGTAAATATGAGGTTATTTTACGGTTTGCGTTGCATCGATAAAGGTCCTGAGGCTGAGAAAATGTTGTGCGGGATGTTGAACCTTCCCAAGCCTAATACAAATGTTACGAAATACACAAATGCTCTTAGGGATTCCCTTTGTACTGTAGCAGAGGATGTGATGAAGAAGGCTACATTAGAAGCAATTGAAGAGAATAGTGAAGCTACAACGCCTACTGATATTGCTATAGCTTTTGATGGAACCTGGCAGAAGCGGGGCTTCGTCTCAAAAAATGCTGCCTGTACTGTTACTAGCGTAGATACCGGTAAGGTTATATAGAAATCCTTAGTAAATACTGCAGTGGTTGTGACCGAACAAAAGGTTCAGCAGAGAAAAAAAACTGCCCATCTTCCTAACTGCCAGAAGAATTATGAAGGAACCAGTGGTGGCATGGAGACAGTTGCTGCTGTGGCTGTTTGTCTGCGATCTGAAGTTAAGCGCAATGTCCGCTAAGTTATATTTCTGGGTGACGGAGATAGTAAATCTTTCAGTGCAGTAGTAGAAAGCAGGCCTTATGGTGATTTGCAAGTGGAAAAACTTGAGTGTATAGGGCATTTTAGTAAACGTATGGGTACCCGTCTTCGCAAGCTGAAGCAAAAGTTAGGCGGAACATGGCTTTCCGATGGTAAATCAATAAAAGGCGCTGGAAGGCTGACAGACACTCTCATTGATGAGTTACAGATGTACTATGGCAATGCTATCAGAAGTAATGTCAATGACTTGAATAAAATGAGGGAAGTTGTGTGGGCAATTTACTGCCATAGCTTGTCCACCGATGCTGCCCCGAACCATATACTTTGCCCAACCGCTCCCATCACATGGTGCAGATATAACAAAGCCTTAGCTGAAAAAAACATCTTACACACATAAACCAGTACCAAAAGCAGTAATGGAAGCCATTATACCTATGTTCAAGGACTTAGTTAACCCCTCTCTCCTAAGGCGTTGCCTTCATGGCAAAACCCAAAATGTTAACGAAAGCTTCAACAATGTGGTGTGGAGTAGGGTGCCAAAGAATGTTTTTGTTGGACTGAAAACTCTTGAATTAGGTGTTTTTGATGCCAAAGTTACTTTCAATGAAGGAAACATATGTAGATTAAAGGTTTTTCAGAACAGTTAGGCCTAACACGCATGGGGAAATACACTCTGGATGCGCTGATGACGGCTGATGTGTCGCGAATCAGAAAACCGGAGATTGCGGCTCAGTTAGCAACAAAAGAGTCCAGGATCAAGAGAAGAAGGCTAAGGCTTGGGGAAGAAGAGGTTGATGATCCACACTATTGCCCCGGTGGATTTTAAAATGTAAGTGGGGTCTAATTAAAGTTTTGTCTTATGTTTATGTTCATTTTATTCAATTGTTTTCGTATTTCTTCGATTACCGAAAAGTTAATTTTGTTGCACTTAGGTACACTTAAAACAGGAACCGTTTGAAATATCTTAATGTAATGTTTTTTGCTTGTAGGGTATATCAGAATGCAGCTCTGGAAGTAAAATAATAGTAACATTTTGAAAAATGCCTTCAGAAAAAATTATTTTCACAATAAAAAGATTAAAAAAATATATGGGAGAAAAAATCATAAGTATCAAAGTACTAAAGATATTTTAACTCTTTTAGTTACAGATATTTATATAACATATATAAATAAACATGCAAAATTTCATAGCTTTATGTCTAATAGTTAAGGAGAAAAGTGTACCTAAAAAGCGTAAATTTAACATGGAAGGGATAGGGACGATGGACTCCCCTTAATGAACTACAGACCGATCTCCCTGATATCAACCTTTTCAAAAATCTACGAGAAAATTGTCTTAGATAAGCTATTATCCTACCTAGAACAAAACAATCTAATGACCAACCAGCAACATGGATTCCTAAAGGGACGGTCAACAACTACTGCTCTAATACAGTTAACGGAGTACTCGACAACGGACATGCAGTCACTAGCCTGTTTCTTGACTTCAGTAAGGCATTCGACTGCCTTAACCATGACCAACTCCTTAACAAAATGAAGTCCCTAGGGATAAATGGGAAGACGGGAGAATGGTCCCATAGTTACCTAAATGACAGAAAGCAAATAGTTGAAATTGAGCATAAAGAACAAAACAAGCGAAAAAAATTCTATTCGGACATGACAAGCATTACTAGAGGAGTACCACAAGGGTCAGTACTAGGGCCGGTACTGTTTCTCCTCCTAACAAACGATCTTCCAGACTACCTAAAGGAATACTGTGAATCAACAATGTATGCAGATGACACAGTCCTCACCATAGCAAATAAATCCATTCAAACCCTGAAAAGAACTACTGACACTGCTTTTAGTTACACAAAACAATATTATCTAAGAAATGACCTTGCCCTTAATGAGAAAAAAACAATACAGCTAATTTTCACCACAAAAAATAAAGAATTACCTCTACCAATCCCTGGAATTGCAGCTCAGGATACAGTCAAATACCTGGGCATTACAATGGATTCAAAGCTCACATGGAAAGCACACATAGAATTACTTTGTAAAAAACTCTCTTCAAGCACTTATGTAATAAGAAGGGTAAAACACACAAGCAATCTGGAAACTGCAAAGATAGCCTATTACGCACTATTTGAATCTCATCTCAGGTACGGAATTGTGACCTGGGGCGGAACATCTGCTACCAACCTGCAAAGAATCCTAAAACTTCAAAAAAGGGCAATAAGATGTCTAGCAGGCCTAAACTACCTCGAAAGCTGTCGTGATGCCTTCAAGGAACTCAAGATCCTGACGGTCCCAGCGCTCTACATGCAAGAGGCAATCATGCATGCTGTTCTCACCAATCAAACCCGACAAAGAGACATACACAACCAAAATACACGCCATGCTTCAGATTTTGCTCTGCCGCCTCACCATCTAACACTCTTTACAAGCAAGCCTTCCTATAAGGGAGCCTTGCTCTACAACAATCAACTACCAGTCCACCTCAGAGAAAAACCAGAACGCCACCTCAAGAAACATCTCACAGTCTGGCTCCAGGAGCGACCTTTCTACTCTATTCAAGAATGTTTAAATCCTGTAACTCTCAACATTCTTTAACTATCTCATGTATTGACGCATTGTACTGTTCTCTATGAATATGTGAAATAAAGAAAATTGTCTATTGTCTATACCAATATATCCAAGTAGATTGTCACAGACCAGGTAATTGAAAATGCCACACTTCATTAAAAATTGGGACCATCCACACCCATGTGATCGTTAGATCTATAAATCGGTATGTGACTGCTGTTGAGCAAAGAGTAAAAAAAATAATAGTTATAGTAAAAATATCCTTTTAACTTTACATTTTAGCAAATATGCAGTACTTAGTCAGCACTCTAGTGCAGATGTCAAAGACAGAGTTACTAACTTTAGTATAAATTTAAAGACATAAAACACAGCTTAGTTGTTGTTTGACAGAATGTAGGCTTCTCAGATCTACTTATTAATTCAGAGCGAGGCAAACCACCCATCCGCAATGTATAGCGGCTGAACCAAGAAACTTACTTTCTTTGTTTTAATGATAACCCTATATTTCAATCCCAAGGAATTCGAGAAAATAATTTTGAACTCCAAAAGATACCCTAAAATGGCACTTGAGGGGGGAGTAGAGTTAATTTTAAAAGATTTTCAAACCCGCAATTGGATTGCATTCTAATGTTTTAACACATAAATGGTTTCATTTTGAGTCAAAGTTTAATATCTTCTTAGTAGAACCTTTTTTGCCATTGTCGGGTCATAAAACTAATTCTTTGATATTGTTTTAATCATTATGGGATTTAATAATAATAGTAAAATGTTTGTAATTGTATTGGTTTTATGAAATGATGCAAGGGCGGGAAAGGCAGTGTACCGTTATGTAGAAAATACCATTTTAACCCTTTGTGCTCGAAAGGCCAGCAGTGCTAGCCACACTAAGATTGCAGACAGCTCGCGTTGGTTTTGCCGTAGTTTGTCCTCTCAATTCGTATGGCCTGTACAGATAGCCGTGCTACTTTCATTGGCAGCTCTGCGGCCATATTTGCCTTCTCAGATCGGAATTAACTTTCAATATCCTCTGCATTATTTGCATAGTAATTTAAAATGTTTAAAGAAGAAATAAAAAATACTTTAAAATTTATTTTTAATTAATCTTTTTTATACAAAGATACATACATTTGGGAAATTTAACTCTTACACGTATATTGTGAAAAAAGATATGTAAATAAAATGTTATAAAGTTAGGCATTTACAAAGAAGATCAAACATTAAAGGAAAGAACTAAACTTTCCGTGCCAGTAATTATGAAACTGTTAGAATTATGTACTCAACACAAGTATTTTGAGTTAGAGGGTCAAATTTACCATCAAGATGAGGAGATGGCAATGGGTTCTCCACTGTCTCCTATTTTCACCAATATCTTTATGGAGGAATTAGAGCAAAAAGCCTTGGCTTCAGGTCAGTTTAAACCAAAGATTTGGTGGAGTTATGTGGATGATACCTTTGTTCTTTTTCCTCATGGAGACACTGAATTGAATGAGATTTTGAATGACATTAATAGTATTTCTCCTTCCATCCTCCTCACAATGGAAGTGGAAGTCCAAAACAAGCTTCTGTTTTTGGATGTGTGTGTATTAAGAGATAGGAATGTCCTTAAGACTAGTGTTTTTCAAAAGAAAACACACAGGAAATAATATAAAAAATATTTAAATTATCAATCAAACCATCAAAAAATCTGTCAGAGTGGCCTACTCGTTATTTCATAGAGCAAAGAGCTTGTGCTCTGATGGATGGATTAAAAGAGGAATTTAAGAAAGTTGAATCGGATCTTACACGCAATGGATACCCTCAATTAGTAATAAATTAATCCAAACGAACTAGAAGAATCATTCCTGAGTCAGGAAAACAGAATATTGATAAATTTGTGTTAATGTCAATCCTTAATGTGCCAGGATTATCGGAGAAAATTAGAATAGTAGGTAGAAAGTGCAACATAAGAACCTCTTTTAAAACATACAATACACTTAGACAATGTCTCATAAAAAAATCCAAAAAATGGAACACAGGATTCCAAAAACTGTGTTTACAGTATAAAATGTAATTGCAATAGGGAATACGTAGGCGAGACAATAAGACCATTAAACGTAAGTATCAAAGAAAACAAAACAAAGGGTGTAACAGAAAAGTCAAACATTGCACACCACGAAGTTATATGGTTGGTGAGGTACTGTAAAGTTAGCCTATCCATGTAATTAACTCTGAAATAATTTTTAAACCTATAAAACAAACTAAAAATTTTTAAATGACGAAAATACCCTAAACTACCAAACAGTTTTAAGTGGATGGACCAAATTTGCAGACATGATGTAGGTTTCTCAAAACTGCATGTATGTATAGTCAGGGAAACAAGACGAAATCAACTATGACACAAAAAATATTAAAGTTGGAGTAAATTACAATGGTTACAAATATACACTTTTTGACATATTTTCTTGATTGTGGCAACAAGGCAAACTCAACATTGGTGTTGGAAATATAATTCACTTGAACCAGAGGTGCTCACACACGTCTTAAAAAATTGCAAAAGTGAACTGTGGGTAACTGCTAGTATACTGTAAAATATTTAATCATAAAAAAAATTATGGTTGCCTGTAAAGTCGGTTTTACGGGCGAAGATTTTACGTGACAACGTCTTTTTCTCGGTAGAATACTTATTGATATGAATATTATTAAATTGCACAATAGGAACAAGGAATGAAAATAAGAATTGCACAAATTTTAACTATAGAAATATATTTTGTTTACTAAAACATTGTACATAATTTGAAATTAATTAAAATTTGTTATTGTAAATGGTAAAGTTGAATAAAACATTTACTAAAATTGGAATTTGAAATTCTTGCTAAACACAGTTAAATTCTAACTCCGCGCGTGGTGATTGGTCGGTCTAGTTCGTTTGTTTGGTCGCACTGTTATGACAGGTTAGAGGTTTATAATTTGTTATTTTAAATGTTTGACTAGCAATACGCGCTGTTTCTTCTCAATCGACTGAATTACGATTGATTGCAGAGTGATTTAAACTAATAATTTACTTAACACTATCAACATTTGTCAATAGTATGACATAACCTATAAACTCAGTTTCTCAACTTTTGTGTCAATCTAACAATTAATCAATCAATCATAGTTTACGATAATGAAATATCAGTGTACAATTATTTACCTTTATTGTTGTAGTTGTTGTAAATGACGAATCTAAGCACTCCACATTTTCACGAATAAACATAGTTATCTGCTTTATCCCGTGCGGCGGACCCACAGTTATCTGCTTTATCCCGTGCGGCGGACCCACTGGACGGGCATCGTAACGTTACTGGGCGTTACACTTTTTCATGAGTGACTCCGAGCCGCAACCTAATTTAAGACGTTGTCACGTCAAAAAAATACTAACAGCTTGGTTCACCTTTTTGCATTTGTTATCATTGTCAAATTTTTTAAAACATAAACATAACACATCCTGTAATTTGTAAAATCACATCAGAGAACTGCAAACAAATAATTTAAGTGTTTATACATCAGTGTTAAAACATGAATGATTCAAAGACTAAAGATGACGGTGGATCCCTTAGAACAAAAATCAACAAGTTCAAATACCGTTGCTCTACGTAATACTTTCTGGAGTCTAATCAGCTGTGAAGACAAAATACATTTTTCATATCAGAACATAATAATTAACTGCAAAAAAATGATAATACAGCCAATGTTGAAATGGATGACCCTTTTTGGCACTCATTCTAAGCTGGAAAAAACTTCCTTATATTTTTATTAGAACAATTATCAAGAAATAGTTATATATATATATATATATATATATATATATATATATATATATATATATATATATATATTAAAACAATAATAAAGCACGATTTTTCCGTGGAAATAAAAGGTAGGTGAAATCTTCAATGTATAGATGACTTTAGAGGTATCATTAATTTTATGATGACTCGAAATTAATATCACACTTTCCAAATGAGACAACATAGACAACTTACTATAATATTGAAGAAACGTCCCTTGCTTCCTCTCTGACGAAAAATTTGATTCAGAGTTAGTATCTCTTAATTCTGAGTAAAAAAGGTAGTTCTTTATCTTCATAAGATGAAATGACCGCCACACTACACTGTTTCCTTATAAAACAACAAAAAAGCTAGTGAAATACACACACTGGCCAGGTTGTGCTTCACCATTATAAGTGTACCATAAAGGAAATCTCGAGATATGCCTTAGTGTACCCGATGTCAGAGCTTTGGGCACACAAAAAACCTTTACAAACTAGGCCTGAGGTGTGTAAAATACGCAGGGCAACATTAAATACTTAGCCTAAGTGACAAGACTGACGCCCCTGTATGTACTAGTTACGAGGAGTACCATACTGCCAACTACAGAGGCTGCAAATTTCATAAAGATATCGAGGAAAAACCCCTCCTCGATATGAATTCTGTTAAAGGTCTTAGTCGTGCGACGGGGACATTACTCAATGTTCCAGAACACTTGAACTGTCCTCGTATCGTTTCCGGTACTCTGTGGTCGTACGCTAATCGGTAACATATAACAGATCTTTGCCCAGACCCGCCAACGAACTTGCAACATTGAAATAGGTAAAAATTATGACTTACTATCTTCAAACATTGAAGAACTAGTTCTTAATTAATCTAGTATAAACACTTATGCCAACAATAAAGAAAGTGTTAAGTAACACTATTAAATCATTGCTCCAAAATAGATCAATCTAATCTTTCAATTATTCAAAATTTAACTGTGTTTAATTGGAATTCAGTCGGTTTAAAATTAAAGAAAGATATTTTTTCATCTTCCATTAACAAGTAGAATGAATAGGCCTACATATATCTCTCGTATCACCGAAACTCATTTCGTACAAACCGATGTTTTAAAATTCCCGGCTACTCTGTATACAGAGAAGACGGAAATGATGATAATAACACAATTAGTCCTCACAGTAATCAACACTATAACTTAAATGAAACAGAAATTGTACTACAAACTGGTGTTACAGCTTTGACAAATTTGTTTAAGAGTTGGAGGCGTACTCAGACAGTTTTTTGGACAATTTTACCGGGTCGGACCTATCCACACCTCCATTTGAAGGGACTGTGTCAACCGATTTGCCGGGTCCGCCAAAGCTGAATAGGAACCTAATAATGTATGCTTGTCTACTATGGGAACTTCATTTCTTCTGGTAAGATGAACAATATTTAATTGTTTCAAAATAAATATTGAGGATTGAAGCTAATTTGTCCATAGTTCAATCATACAAAATGACCACCTCCATGAAGAAATAGGACTTGATTCAATTGGGGGAGAGGGGTTATTAAGAGAATGTCAAGGAAATATCTGGCTAATTTAAACAGTGTTCCCGGAGCAGTTACATACATTCCATATCCGAGAGCCAACGTTAAGACATATTGAAGTACATTCGTAAAAAAAGATAATTTATACTTAAATTTATAAAGTATGATATTAAAATATTTTCATTTAATTAAGTTACATGGTGTCTTCGAACAAATCAACCTAATAATGTTCTTTCCTACGTGTTAATTTACTTCATACATTATAGTTTGTTCTGTGTATAATTTAATTACATTGATACAGAACAAATTATTGTTAAAAAAATACTACCAAAGAAGTCAATTTTATACACAGAGAAAATATTTATTGATGATTTTATACCAAGAAGCTAGTCTTGTTCATAATAATATTGCTAAATCCATTCTAATAATTTCTACAATGCTAAAAAATATGGACAACTTTATTTATGGAGCTATTATTTATATAATTGATTCCATTACTGAAGAAATATTGTATTAGCTATTTACTGTATTAAAACATGTCCATAATTTGTAAGAAAATGTTATAAATAATTAACAGTAATTTAGTTGACCACTTTGAGATTTAGTTCTAGCCTATGTAGTAGCCAAGAAATCTATTAGAGGGCAGCACACGTCAGTTATGTAGTTACTGCTGTATCCGGTAGATGGCGTTTGCTGCCAGTTCAAGTCCAGTGATGCCGTGCGGCGTGTAATAGTTTCATTCGTGGTGCTGTGTATTCAAGGTGCTACTGCAGCACCTCCAATCCTCAATTCTCATCCTGACTTCGGTTTACTTGTCTTCTGTCTCGAGCCCAGTGTCTGTGTTGATGTTTATCCTTTCAGCTGTTAGTTTAATCAAAGTATTGTTTCTAGTGTCAGGCGGCAAAACGCGACTCGGTCACAAGAAATTCAATTCGAATTAAAATTTGAAAACTAGAGAAATCAACAACTTTTACTTAAGACTAATTATTGAATCGCAATATTCGTATTTTGACTAGTTTATAAGTTCTCAGGTTCTCAGCGATTAGATAACGCGTGTTCTCGCGGTAAGGTGGCACACTAGATAATGTGTTTGGCTTATCTTCAAGTATACCGCTTATCTACGATAAGATAAAAGTGTGCCGCTACAGCGTCGTCAGTACCAGGCCTGCCCATGCCGACTCAGCATGCCGCTCTTCAGCAGTAAGAAGTTGCTGAAGGATAACCTCAGTAACGGCGGGGTACATCAGCAGCACGACCTGCCGCCTCCCAAGTCCTCCCCTCAGCAAGTCAATGGGGTTGTGAGGAGTCCAGGGGACGTGGCCATGGCTACCGAACATAAGCCGAAACTTGTCTTCCACTGCCAACAGGCCCAAGGCAGCCCCACGGGCCTCATCTCGGGATTCTCGAACGTGAAGGAACTCTACCAAAAGATTTCCGAGTGTTATGATTTTCCCGCCGAAGAGGTGAGTTGATTCTTTTTGTAATATACTTGACTTCCCAATGTTAAAGCAAGAAAATAAAACTCCATTGTTAGAATAATTATGTTTTTCTTTGTTTTTAAACATTTATAAATTGATAATTTTAAAAAATGTTATTTTATTCTCATATTCGACGACAAACAATATTATTTCTTAGTCGGTACTTTTCTTATGTTACACCATTTTATTTATTCATTTACTTGTTATCCATAACATAAATTAATAAGTATTTAGACAATTTAGACATTGCAAAATACTTAAAATTTAAGGCTTTCAACAATTTTGTTACATTAAAAAATACGAAATCTTTACATAGGCTATCTTTTGTAGAGAAGGAAAATATGAAAACCAACCAAGAAAATAATTAATCAACGATTTTTATATTGAGACAGTAAAAGTAAAAAAGAACTCCCCATATATGCAAGTACTCTTTACAGAGGTTATTATTATATATCCTATAGAGACTTAGAATTAGTTACAGTGAGAGAGAGATCTGTCAAACGTGCAAAAACATGGTTCTATTATTCGAAGTAATTGCCTTAAAACATGGAAAATCGATATATATATATATATATATATATATATATATATATATATATATATATATATATTTATATTGTGCAACTCCCATCTTATTAGCGTCAATCAACATTATTCTTTACTGTGTTCTAAGTATACTTAAACTCCTATGTTTGTGTTTGAGCCCTCTCAGTAAATTAGCATTATAATTCAATATACCTTGTACGTTTAGTTTACTTTTGTATTTGTAATTGTATTGTTACAATAAAGATATTATTATTACTTTTTGAATACATTTTTGCCGTTTATTTTGTTTTATCAAGCATGTAAGATGTAATTTGTGGATATGTTATAAATATGAAGTAATGATATCATATAATTATTTATTTTCAAACGTTCACGATAAATGTTTTTATAAGATTAGTAGCCCACGTTATTCAAAAACCTTCTGAAATTCCCTTTTAAGTAAAAAAAAGACCCACACGGTTTCATCACTAGCCATGTAACATTTCACTACCGGTACTCATTTATAAACAATGCTGCAATTGCAATAGGCAGAATCGAGTGGAGGCTGAATTTCACAATAATCCTATTATATCCGTCACCGATAAGAGGTTGCGATATCAAGCCTGGATGTCCGCCGCGTTTCAATATGTGACAGTTACATATCAATCTGAGATTTAATTAGTTTACTGATTATCTATCCATCTTAGAATGGTGCAATCACTATTTGATTGGGTAAATTCTTGCATTAATGTTAGTCTTTTAAGATAGGGTACCTTCCCTGGAGAAAAGGAAGATATAAATAATGTTTTTGGTCATTCTACGATACGCATTTAAATTAATAACTGGAGCTGTCTTGAAGTTTAGTTCACAAAAACCGTTGAATATAGGTTATGAAGTATTAAATTTGAAATCAATGGCAAATCATTCAAAAGAAAACTGAAACAATGTTTGTTGTCCACAGTATTCTACAGAGTGGATTCACGGAACATAACATTACAAACATAATTCAATTCAAAATTTAACATTAATATTTTACAAATTTTAAACATTTCTATTTAAAATCATTTGGATACCTCCAATATATTTAATGGTATTTATTTGTAATATTAAGATATAAGTAGGAAACACCTGTAAATTAAAAAAAAACTGTTATTACAAAACTGATATTGGTGAACAACTTAATATAAAATGTTTTTTTTTTTTTTTTTTTTTTTTTTTTTTTTTTTTTTTTTTTTAAATAGTTCTTATTTGGAAGACGACAGAAGGGGAATAGTAATTAAAATAATTGTATTATTAATAAAAGGTGTAACCATCATAAAGAAAAGCTGAAGTTGATGAGTGAGGATATTATAACCAATCAGCTATTGACTTCATTAGTTGATTAAGAACTCAGTAGACAACAGCCCGAACGCTTACTTTGCCCGTTATTAAATTATCTCTTGTTTAACAGCTAATAATATAGGGAGTAGTGATGTACTTGAAATCAACTGTTCTTATTAATTTAGTTGAGTTAACTATAAGACATTATAAATATCATTGATGTCGTTTTTGTGGAATATATTACTGCGCAAACCGGAGTAAACGCGTGAAAATTATTTATACGTTACATTGGAATTACGTTGCGATTAAAAGTTTATAAACCGTACCTAAAGTGTTTTCCCGGTCCTATACCAAATTTCCACACTCGGCATTGCCTCGTACAGACAACACGATCGCGTACCGGAAAATACCACTTTCAGTACTAGCGATTAAATACAAGACTGTTCACGTCCTCCATTTCATCTTCCGGGCTCTACATGTGCAAGGTTAGCTAGGAGGATACTGAATTTTTCGCAGGACGTCTTGGCAGTGTTTTAAACAATATGCTGATGACAGTTGTTTCATTCACATAAACAGTGGAAACTGCAGTTGTAACCACACCTATGTCTATGTCACTTTGTACGAACCCCATTACTCACCAAGAAACATTACCATTATGGTTTTTAAAAGTCTGCATAGTACGTAAGATTTGAGGTATTAGATAAATTATCTTATTTCGATCTACGTAGGTTCTGCTTCTGTCGTAAGACTTTATCTTTTCTTAGAGAATTCGTAGAAAATCTTAGTAATTGTAGCGTTTTAAAAGATTGCGAAAACCTTCACACTTTGTTTTATCATATAGGCTAATCAATCTTCTTTGTGTGGATTTCAAATAATTTCAACAAATTCTATAGGCTTGATAATTTGACAAGTGGTTTATATGAATGATGATGTAGTTCTGAACCATTTATTTATGTAAGTGCCGACTTTGTAAAAGTCTGAGTCGATGGATTATACGAATATACAAAAATAAATGATGTCCATAAATAAAAAAAATACTAATAATACTGACAGACTACATGTTAGTTCCATTCTGTCACAAATACTATAACTATTCTTGATAAAGTTAATATGCACGCACTCATAACTAAAATGGAATTTTAAATATCTTGATACCATTTTTAGTAAGAATCCATTGCTTTAACAGTTACTTATTATGAACTGATTAAACGTTATTTTGCGTACAGTACATATTTCAACTATAGCTGGCTCAAGTAAATTGTTATGAAATAATAGGTTGCCAAATGTTTAAAATATTGTTATTAACCTAGTAATTGTACTGTTTCATATTCATATACTAGCAGTTAGCCTACCTGCGGCGTCGAACGCAATTCCGTAGGTTTTGCACCTGTAGCCTACAGCATTTCTGGTTTGAGTCAATTATATTTCCGATGACAGTGTGTGCATTCTTCTCACGACCAAGAAAATATGGTAAAAAGTGAATATTTATCAATGTAGTTTACTCCGATGTTAATATTTTTTGTTCCATAGTTGATTTTGCCAAGATTGATTATATAATCTTTTCTGGAGGACAAAAAATGCGAAGAGTTATTTTTACATTAGAAGTACGAACTTTGTAACTAGTCAAAATAACAAATGGCTGAGTTCTGATGAATGTGAATTTTTACAGTATGTAACATATGAATAATGAAGATAGTCCGAGACTTAACTTATTATTATTACAAGTCTGTGAGGCAAATAGACTGTTATTTGCATCAGTATAGAATATTAGTTTCTTGCAATAAAACTATTATAAAAATAACTAATTGCGATCTCTTTACATTATTAATCAATAATAAAGCCAAACTACCAAGTTTGCAATGATGTGTCTTGTACTATTCAACTAAACAATATTTTAAGATAGAATTTTGATTGCTTCCGATGGACTTCAGAGTTATGTTGTATTCTTAGAATGCCAGGAAGCCCCGAGGTTAAATAAAATGTCTACTGCCTGAAACATTTCGTCATTAACAACAGATCGAAAGTAAAGTGAAGCAAGAACGGACTCCTTGAACGGAACCGCTTGTCGGATCTGACCACTACCTGCTTGACGTTGATGGTTCATCGACCGCCGCCGCCGCTTGTTTCTGTCTGCTTTCACAGCCACTGCCTCCGCAATCGCGCGGGAAAGCGGCCGGGGCAGGACAGTGTCCACTGTGCCTGTAAGCAAGCAGTGGACTGACGACTAAGAGTGAAAGTACCCACAGAGTCCCCACTGGTCACGGGTCCTGTATGTTTGTTTTTTTTTTATTTGGTATAAGAAAATTAGTTTACTAATTCACCTGAATTTTAAACTAGCCTATATGTTTCTTCAATTGTTTATTATTGTTTTGGAGGTGGAAAAAGTGAATTCTAAAATGTTTATTAATATAGAGTTTTACTAATTTAAACTACAACGCCTAGTTCAGAGCTTTTTGTACGTGTTAATTATGGTTTAAAATGTAATAAATACTATTTATGGCATTAAATAGAAAGTTTAAAGTATTTACTAAAACGTTAAGATATAATCAGTGGCGTATTTAGGGGGGGGACTATAGGGGCTGTATCGCAGGGCGGCAACATTTCGGGGGTGGCGAAGGTTTTAATAATATATGGAAACAATTCAATTTAGAATATTTTAAAATTAAGGGCGTGTATGTCAAGGCCGATGTACTGCACTGTAGTATACAAAATATTAGAGTTAGACTGTCAACGTTAGCCTGTACTGTATAGGGTGGCAGAAGTAGTGTAGTTTCCGTTGATACGCGGATAAAGAAACACAACTTCAATCTAAAAAGTCTATCAAACACACGTTGGTCAGCGAGAGATGACGCTATCAATACATTGAATGAAGATTGGAAAGAAGTAATGGAGGCACTCAAAAATATTTCCAATGGCGAAACAGAAAAGGTAACAACTCGAATTGAAGCTGGTAGCTAGCTACCTTTGCAAACTTCAAAGATTGGAAACTGCATTTTTATCAATTATGTGGGGAGATCTACTCAACAGATTTAATATTACTTGTAAAAAGCTGTCATCATCTGAGATCGACAACAGTAGCACAAATGTAAGGATCACTATCAGAATATATAAGTAGTATATTTTCTTATATTTAGGAAAGTGGAGCTCTGCCAAAGTCGAAAATTTGTATATAATGAAGATGAAGTCAAGAAAAAGAGGCCTCGAAAGCTCCAACCTGATGAGACTGGAGAAATGAGACCGGAGAAAGTGAGATAACACTTCTAAGCAGAGAGAACTTTAAAATAAACACTTTTTATGCAATATTAGACACCTTATCTAAATAAAGTGAAAATATAAAAGCTGTATACGATGAGCTGAGCTTGATTTTTCAATTTCACATTTTTTTAAAAAAAGAGGAAAAGAAGAAACGGACAGAGAGATACTAACTGACCACTATAAAAATTAGTGAAGCAAGAATGTCCAAAAAGTATTTTTATTGTCTAGCCTATAAACTGTTACCTGTTACGGAGTTCAAGACGTATATGTCTATGTTGATATGAAATTGAAACTTTTTTAAGGATCCTTGCATCAAACTGTTCAGCGGATAGATCATTTTCGGACATTTTACTTGCCAACTTGCAGATTTACGACTCAAATACATTAGTTAGTTTATAATTGTAAAATGTTCTTATTTATTGAAAACTAATCATATTACAGTATTGGTAAACTAAAATATATTACTATCATTTATAAAATGTTAACAAAGATAACAAGATTAAATTGTTTCAACTTATTATGTTGTTTATACCTCTACGTTGTAGTACATGAAACAAACAAGGAGTGGCAGATAGCTGCTAGCCCATGGGCGGCAAAAATTGAAATACGCCACTGGACGTAATATTTCTTCTCTTAATAGTAGCTACAAAAACTTAAATACTGTATAGTAGAACAGTATGATTGTAACATTGCAACATGATGTCGCTAGATGTTTTCAGATCAGGTAGTAGCCATCTCGTAGAGCCGGAACGGGAAACGAGGACATATTGTGCGACTAACAACAATAGACTATATTCCACTGCCATGGTGATTTGATTATTGTTCACTCGCTTCGCTGTCACTCCTCTACACTGCCATTTGAATAAACTGTGCACGAAATCGAGCAATTATACAAAATTAAAAACGAAGCATTTATCTTCTGATTCCTAAGAGGCATTTAGGATTAGTTTGTTATACTCATATTAGTGCAATGGTAGGCACGTTGCGCACCATTAATTTCAGCTAGCCTATTTTAAATAGTTAGTAGAACAGAAGTGAGAAGTTAATACATTCAGCTCTCTCTGGTATAATATTCAAATTTAGGATGCATACGAGAGTCTCGATTAGTTGTTCTGGTAGATAGACTACATTATTAGAGTTCTTCGTGTAGAAACAATATGATTTTGGTCGTTTGTTTATGATGTCAGATTGACTTTTGACTGTAGTATTGTGGCTAATTATTTACGTGTTTAAGAATCCATGTGAAATCAGATAAATGATATATAACTGTGTGACAAACCCAGTTTCTATGTGATATATGAGTCACGAGTATAGTGTAATAAAATTAGTTTTCTCCATACGTTTGGGGCCGACCCACTCCGAAAAAAGCATTTGAGAAGTAGACAGACCTTTTGACAACAATATGTTTGTACTAATTAATATGAACATAATCACATGTTCTGTTGCACGAGATATTTAAAAAAACTAGCTAACTAGTGTGATAACCACATATTCGTACCCAAACATCATGTTCAAGTTCCCTACACATGTTCAAAAACAGACTAGTTATTAAAAACATCTCTTAAAAATGTTTGTCGTGGGTGCATTTTAGGACGATTTGATTATATGGTGCATTATGTACAAAAATGAACTTCCTTTCCCTTTAACTTCCGCATTGGCTCTTACTTTGACTTACTACTTCTGAATTTTACAAGACTCCATGTAAAGTTGGCCAGAACAGCTGTGGTTGGCGTGAGGATTGGATAGATATTGAAAACCGTTTTGAAACAGCCTACCAATATCGTCAAGATCAGAATCTCCGTGGTTAAGAATCCATGTAACACACAGTAGGACTACCTTAGTTGCCATTACTGAGTAGTAGTAACCGAGCTGTTAAGCAGTGAAACTGGATAAACTCCATCTTGCCTAGAAACAAGACTAGACTTCTCTCACCTGTTACATAGTTTGTATTCGTCTTAAAAGACTTACACGCCATTACAACAAAATTATTAGTTGAACTACTATACAGCGCAATTATACGACCAGTTCTAGTTCAAACTACCATTGACCTCAGTTAAATGTCTTATGTCTGTTTGTTTTTGAATACTGTATGTGTTTAAGTTAGAATTTGTGATAGTTTCTATTCAGGATTATGGGTTACATATTTGCGCAAAGTTCGCATCCACTTCTTTCATTGAGCGCACTACTATATACTGTAGTATTGACCGAAATAACGTGATGTTTCACAGTATAGAGAAAGCACGTGTGTTATACGCTGTTCTACAATTTTCTTAGTAGCACCACAACATGAGTTAGTTGCTGGTTATATCGTGCTGTTAGATACAACTATTAATTCCAGCTACACAGTTTACGAGTGAAGGGATTTATGTGTATAACGGGATAAATTATCATTGAGCGTACTACTATATACTGTAGTATTGTCCGAAATAACGTGATGTTTCACAGTATAGAGAAAGCACGTGTGTTATACGCTGTTCTACAATTTTCTTAGTAGCACCACAACATGAGTTAGTTGCTGGTTATATCGTGCTGTTAGATACAACTATTAATTCCAGCTACACAGTTTACGAGTGAAGGGATTTATGTGTATAACGGGATAAATTATCATTGAGCGTACTACTATATACTGTAGTATTGTCCGAAATAACGTGATGTTTCACAGTATAGAGAAAGCACGTGTGTTATACGCTGTTCTACAATTTTCTCAGTAGCACCACAACATGAGTTAGTTGCTAGTTATATCGTGCTGTTAGATACAACTATTAATTCCAGCTACACAGTTTACGAGTGAAGGGATTTATGTGTATAACGGGATAAATTATCATTGAGCGTACTACTATATACTGTAGTATTGTCCGAAATAACGTGATGTTTCACAGTATAGAGAAAGCACGTGTGTTATACGCTGTTCTACAATTTTCTCAGTAGCACCACAACATGAGTTAGTTGCTAGTTATATCGTGCTGTTAGATACAACTATTAATTCCAGCTACACAGTTTACGAGTGAAGGGATTTATGTGTATAACGGGATAAATTATCATTGAGCGTACTACTATATACTGTAGTATTGTCCGAAATAACGTGATGTTTCACAGTATAGAGAAAGCACGTGTGTTATACGCTGTTCTACAATTTTCTCAGTAGCACCACAACATGAGTTAGTTGCTAGTTATATCGTGCTGTTAGATACAACTATTAATTCCAGCTACACAGTTTACGAGTGAAGGGATTTTAATAAATTATCATTGAGCGTACTACTACTGTAGTATTGTCCGAAATAACGTGATGTTTCACAGTATAGAGAAAGCACGTGTGTTATACGCTGTTCTACAATTTTCTTAGTAGCACCACTACATGAGTTAGTTGCTGGTTATATCGTGCTGTTAGATACAACTATTAATTCCAGCTACACAGTTTACGAGTGAAGGGATTTATGTGTATAACGGGATAAATTATCATTGAGCGTACTACTATATACTGTAGTATTGTCCGAAATAACGTGATGTTTCACAGTATAGAGAAAGCACGTGTGTTATACGCTGTTCTACAATTTTCTTAGTAGCACCACAACATGAGTTAGTTGCTAGTTATATCGTGCTGTTAGATACAACTATTAATTCCAGCTACACAGTTTACGAGTGAAGGGATTTATGTGTATAACGGGATAAATTATCATTGAGCGTACTACTATATACTGTAGTATTGTCCGAAATAACGTGATGTTTCACAGTATAGAGAAAGCACGTGTGTTATACGCTGTTCTACAATTTTCTTAGTAGCACCACTACATCAGTTAGTTGCTGGTTATATCGTGCTGTTAGATACAACTATTAATTCCAGCTACACAGTTTACGAGTGAAGGGATTTATGTGTATAACGGGATAAATTATCATTGAGCGTACTACTATATACTGTAGTATTGTCCGAAATAACGTGATGTTTCACAGTATAGAGAAAGCACGTGTGTTATACGCTGTTCTACAATTTTCTTAGTAGCACCACAACATGAGTTAGTTGCTGGTTATATCGTGCTGTTAGATACAACTATTAATTCCAGCTACACAGTTTACGAGTGAAGGGATTTATGTGTATAACGGGATAAATTAGCATTGAGGAGATATTTCTGTAATGTATGCTAATATATGTTCCTTGACGCACAGCCATTTCTAAGCGAATGGTAGAAAACTTGCTAGTAGAGTCGCCGCTATTATTTGATTGTCATGTTGTTTACATGCCGGTTTTGTGGTATTCAAATAAAGTTATGTTATATTTTAATTTCGAAAGTATTATATTGGGAATACATCAATAAACAATACTCGTTATAACAACATCTAAACAACAAATTAATGCACACTTTATATTTAAATTCAAGCAGTGCCAATCGAAAAATGACAAATAAGAAAAAATGTTTGTTATGTCCACTATCTTATAGCCTGGGAATATTGCATTTATATCAGAAGACAGGGTAGTTATTCAGAGGTCCAAATTAAAATAGATGTTAAGGGTTTAAACAACATATGTTGGAGTATTTCACACTAACAAAGCATTACTAAAATTTTAATTACAAATGTTGAGAATATGTTATTCTTGTTCAAAATCAAATTACTCTCATACCTTAATATCCATGAAATAAGCGACGAAAGCTTAAAGCCTTGATTTTAAAATTATACTAGATTCCAGAACACAATCACTTTTGCGTAAATAAGGAGAAAACGTTGATGAGGGACAGTGTCAATGCTCGTACTGTAACAGTTGAACGATGGTACTGTCCCCCAACACAATGAGTCTGTTTGCATAAGGAAGAAGGCAATGTTGATGTGGGACAGTGTAAATAATCGTAAAGTAACATTTGAAATATGGTACTACTCCAGAACACAAGTTTGCATAAGAAAGGGGGCAGTGTTGATGTGGGACAGTGTAAATAAACGTAAAGTAACATTTGAAAGATGGTACTACTCCAGAACACAAGTTTGCATAAGAAAGGAGGCAGTGTTGATGTGGGACAGTGTAAATAATCGTAAAGTAACATTTGAAAGATGGTACTACTCCAGAACACAAGTTTGCATAAGAAAGGAGGCAATGTTGATGTGGGTTAATACTCGTACAGTGACAGTTGGACGATGGTAATGCTGCAGATCAGAAAGACTGATTGCATAAGGAAAGAGGCAATGTTCACGTGGAACTGTGTCAATACTTGTTCAGTAACAGTGAACGATCGTAATGCTCCAGAACACAATGACTCTGATTGTATAAGGAACGAGGCAATGTTGACGTGGAGCTGTGTAACAGTGAAATAATCAATACGTTGTTCAGTAACAGTGAACGATGGCAATGCTCCAGAACACAATGACTCTGATTGTATAAGGAACGAGGCAATGTTCACGTGGAACTGTGTCAATACTTGTTCAGTAACAGTGAACGATCGTAATGCTCCAGAAAAGAATGACTGATTGTATAAGGAACGAGGCAATGTTGACGTGGAGCTGTGTAACAGTGAAATAATCAATACGTTGTTCAGTAACAGTGAACGATGGTAATGCTCCAGAACACAATGACTCTGATTGTATAAGGAACGAGGCAATGTTGACGTGGAGCTGTGTAACAGTGAAATAATCAATACGTTGTTCAGTAACAGTGAACGATTGTAATGCTCCAGAACACAATGACTCTGATTGTATAAGGAACGAGGCAATGTTCACGTGAAACTGTGTCAATACTGTCTTGATCAGTAGCAGTGAACGATCGTAATGCTCCAGAACACAATGACTCTGATTGTATAAGGAACGAGGCAATGTTGACGTGGAGCTGTGTAACAGTGAAATAATCAATACGTTGTTCAGTAACAGTGAACGATTGTAATGCTCCAGAACACAATGACTCTGATTGTATAAGGAACGAGGCAATGTTCACGTGAAACTGTGTCAATACTGTCTTGATCAGTAGCAGTGAACGATCGTAATGCTCCAGAACACAATGGCTCTGATTGTATAAGGAACGAGGCAATGTTGACGTGGAGCTGTGTAACAGTGAAATAATCAATACATTGTTCAGTAACAGTGAACGATGGTAATGCTCCAGAACACCATGATTCTGTTTGTATAAAGAAAGAGGCAATGTTGACATGGAGCTGCGTCAATACTGTTCATTAATAGTGAATGATGGTAATGCTCCAGAACACCATGATTCTGTTTGTATAAAGAAAGAGGCAATGTTGACATGGAGCTGCGTCAATACTGTTCATTAATAGTGAATGATGGTAATGCTCCAGAACACCATGATTCTGTTTGTATAAAGAAAGAGGCAATGTTGACATGGAGCTGCGTCAATACTGTTCATTAATAGTGAACGATGGTAATGCTCCAGAAAAGAATGACTGATTGTATAAGGAACGAGGCAATGTTGACGTGGAGCTGTGTAACAGTGAAATAATCAATACGTTGTTCAGTAACAGTGAACGATGGCAATGCTCCAGAACACAATGACTCTGATTGTATAAGGAACGAGGCAATGTTCACGTGGAACTGTGTCAATACTTGTTCAGTAACAGTGAACGATCGTAATGCTCCAGAAAAGAATGACTGATTGTATAAGGAACGAGGCAATGTTGACGTGGAGCTGTGTAACAGTGAAATAATCAATACGTTGTTCAGTAACAGTGAACGATGGCAATGCTCCAGAACACAATGACTTTGATTGTATAAGGAACGAGGCAATGTTCACGTGGAACTGTGTCAATACTTGTTCAGTAACAGTGAACGATCGTAATGCTCCAGAAAAGAATGACTGATTGTATAAGGAACGAGGCAATGTTGACGTGGAGCTGTGTAACAGTGAAATAATCAATACGTTGTTCAGTAACAATGAACGATGGTAATGCTCCAGAACACAATGACTCTGATTGTATAAGGAACGAGGCAATGTTGACGTGGAGCTGTGTAACAGTGAAATAATCAATACGTTGTTCAGTAACAGTGAACGATTGTAATGCTCCTGAACACAATGACTCTGATTGTATAAGGAACGAGGCAATGTTCACGTGAAACTGTGTCAATACTGTCTTGATCAGTAGCAGTGAACGATCGTAATGCTCCAGAACACAATGGCTCTGATTGTATAAGGAACGAGGCAATGTTGACGTGGAGCTGTGTAACAGTGAAATAATCAATACATTGTTCAGTAACAGTGAACGATGGTAATGCTCCAGAACACAATGACTCTGATTGTATAAGGAACGAGGCAATGTTCACGTGGAACTGTGTCAATACTTGTTCAGTAACAGTGAACGATGGTAATGCTCCAGAACAGAATGACTCTGATTGTATAAGGAACGAGGCAATATTCACGTGGAACAGTGTCAATACTGTCTTGTTCAGTAGCAGTGAACGATCGTAATGCTCTAGAACACAATGACTCTGATTGTATAAGGAACGAGGCAATGTTCACGTGGAGCTGTGTAACAGTGAAATAATCAATACGTTGTTCAGTAACAGTGAACGATGGTAATGCTCCAGAACACAATGACTCTGATTGTATAAGGAACGAGGCAATGTTGACGTGGAGCTGTGTCAGTACTTGTTCAGTAATTGCGAACGATGGTATACTCCAGTACTGCTCCAGAACACAAGCACTCTGCATAAGGAAGGAGGCAATGTTGATGTGGGGCAGTGTAAATAATCGTAAATTAACATTTGAACGATGGTACTGCTCCAGAACACAATGACTTTTGTTTGCATAAGAAAGGAGGCTATGTTGACGTGGAGCTGTATCATTACTGTTCATTAATAGTGAACGATGGTAATGCTCCAGAACACCATGATTCTGTTTGTATAAAGAAAGAGGCAATGTTGACATGGAGCTGCGTCAATACTGTTCATTAATAGTGAATGATGGTAATGCTCCAGAACACCATGATTCTGTTTGTATAAAGAAAGAGGCAATGTTGACATGGAGCTGCGTCAATACTGTTCATTAATAGTGAATGATGGTAATGCTCCAGAACACCATGATTCTGTTTGTATAAAGAAAGAGGCAATGTTGACATGGAGCTGCGTCAATACTGTTCATTAATAGTGAACGATGGTAATGCTCCAGAACCCAGTCACGCTGGTAATAGCTGTTATCACTGTGACAAACACTGATACGTTATCGATGTTCCAAGCCTATATAAGTGCAATAGCTCCTCTGTTTGTTGTGGCTGTTTCTCTAGTAAATTGCGATAGAAATTAGAATATAATTATTACGAGTATATTGTTCTTAGTTGTCGTAGATACAGCTAAATACAGTTCATCCTAAAATCTTAACATTAACGTAATATTCGAACTATCTTTTTCAAGTTTGATTACAGTTTCCTCTTTTTTGTGGCCAGTTAGTTTGGAATATTTTTTATATTTATTACTACATCGAGCTTCTAAACATATTAATAGTTGCGATTCTTCAATTATCACCATTGCCAAATATTTCCCCACTCAATTAATATTTATGGTAGGCCTACTGAATTAAAGCTGGCATGGTTAGCAAGCCACATGTTTAATACTAAAGAATCCACAATATAATTTAAGTAGACCCCATGCACAGTTCTGTAAGCTTGGTGGGCAACTGACTACTGACCAAAGCTATTTCTTTTAACGCTTTCTATTGATATATTCAATATTGCCCATCATCGTTAAAACAAAGAATCGGTTCATATAAAAACCAGTTTTTTTTATTTTAAAAGTATATTTATCGTTTCTAGCCGACCTTGTCAAAACTTTCTGAGTTCTCCAATTTATTGTTGCGCTCTGCGGTTAATAAAACAACTTAATTGGGACTTTCCTCTGTTGCAGGAAGTCATCATCTTCAATTAAAAGTTGTATTTCCCAGTCTTCAGTGAAATTGTGGATCGAAACTAGTTTCAGTGCTAGAAAGTCCTCGTTTAATATTCTTGTGTGGTTCTTGTTCAAGAGAAACTAGAATAATTTAGTTGCCATAGACTTTAAAGCTTAGCCTGCCTATGTTTATTTCGAAAGTTTCATCTCCGTTAGTTTAGAACGAGAGTTCCCGTATTTCATGTATGCCGTGAAACCTAAGAGGGCGGTGCCCTGGTTGAGATCGATGAAATTGTCAAACTAACACACACACATACACACACACACACACACACACACACACACACACACACACACACACACACACACACACACACACACACACGCGCGCGCACGCGCACACACGCACGCGCACGCACGCACGCACGCACGCACGCACGCACACACACACACACACACATTATTGCGACTCCCGTATAATTGTTTTTACTATTAACAAATTAAAAAATGTTTCAAAATCGAACTCAAGAAACTGTGCCTCGCACCGCAGTGGGTTAGGTTTTGACTGGAGGTATTTGGTTACTGAATAGATTCTGAGTGTCAACACTCTGCTAAATTAAAAAAAAATATAATTACTTAAACGTTTCAATGCGTGAGCAATTTATGCAGCTAGCTCAAATCTGTTTCATTTAAATAACTAAACATTGTTTAGTTTATTTTAGTATAATTGTCAGAAGTTTTCTTAAAACGTTCGCATTGTTAGAGATGTAGCAACATTGAAACATATTTTTATTTGCCACCAATAGACTGATGACGAGTGGTGGCCTACGTGCACTACTTAAACGCGCGTTCATGCAATAAAACGGCCATACATTTATACTGTATTTAATGCTCGAACACTTGTAAGTGAATCAGTTGTACCAAATAAATCTACCTGTATCTTATGACATGAAAACCTAACGCCAAGTTCACACTGTAGGGTCATTGGGAAGTACCGTATTAAGCTGGTAGCGATATAATATAACTACACAATATATGCATATATTTTTTTAATTGTCTATATGTTTCGATATTTAATAAAGAGTTTTATTTTAATGCCACAAATGTGCTTAACAAATATTCTGACGATTTCGTTTTCTTGGTTTTATATTTAAGTTGTATTATTACAGAACATAACAGGTTCAACTACAATACGAGCCAAGTTCAGAAGAGTTAATAGATTTCCACGAACTTCACAATTAATGGAATAATATACATTTTGACTATAACTGCGTGACTAAACAACATCTGAGAGTTAACCGGCGTCAGGTGGAACAATGAGATACGACTGAGTTTGTGTTCTCTATTCTAACTCCTTGATTTGATAGTTTCCTCGAGTGCCTGACCAAGTTGATGTAGGTCTCATACAGATACAAGTCATACCAGGACAAGATATCCGTGATTCGCTCAATTTCGGTTTAGAACCAACAACTGAGGAATACGCCCATTTACAGACTTCATCAAATCAGAAATTCAGGCTTAGTCAGACATTATTAAATTCTTAAAATAATAGTCTTGCACCATTTCGTATGTCAAATTGCTGCTTCTAATTTCCTTCCAGCGTTTCAACCTCTTCTGTCTACTTTATTCCTAAAATTGCACCCACTCTAAACTTAAGTATAACTATTTGATTCATTTAATTTAATGACCACTCTTTACATCTTTATATTTAAAGTTTCAGAATTCATCTCAAGCTTTCGTATTTAAAATTACATTGCAACTGGTAAAACGTATTATTAAGTAAATAATTAAAATTTAATTCAATATCATCAGATGATGTAAGAAAATATTAAATCTATTGTTATAATTTCAATGAATTATCCAATTACATTTGTGTTGATGTACTGGCTGATTTTACCTCTCTGAGTAAAATCAGAGTAAAATCCAATAGACGCTGGATACAATAAAATTTTGTTGTTTAATATCTGGGCAATTGCTGGGGAAATTGGTAGGCCTGGTTATCCAAAGGTAGCAATATTTATTATGATCGCTGGCACATTTCCAACTCTTTCAGAATGGCTAGAGCAACACGATGATGTTTTCAGAAGAGCTTTGTGTAGTTGAGCAGAGACACAGTTCGTCTGGGGCTGCTGCCACTTTGAACTGGATACTGCTGCGGGACAGTCTGGCTGGTGATTTGAAGGAACATCATGACTAGGATATTTATAATGAAGGACTGACTGACTGGATACTCCTGTGAAGCCTAGTTAGCAGTGTTAGATGTGTTATGGTAGCCTACACAAAGCTCCTATCAAATTATCCAGCAATGAAATCACCAAGAGCTTCTTATCTCGTTATTGTGAGGGACATTATGCCAATTTACAAGATCATTACACGTTTTATACACGTTTTTACTGTTTAACTAGGTTCATTAATATACCTACAGGTGGAAATTTGAGATTAGATGAACATACTAACGACTTCTTGTTGACTGCCAGGCGGCAGACCTAGTCGGTGGAGTGGTAACATTAGTTTGTTGTTAGTGCACGTGGCATATACACTTGTTCCAATCCAACATTTCCCATCACAAATGTTCCCATCCACCCAAGTTTTAAACTGCTAGGACTAAATTTCCTATCCATGGCTGTATAACATTCTACAAGTGACAGTGTTCAATACCTTTACTGGACCTCTTATACCATCGATCTAACTTCTACATTAGCTGACCAATAGTTTATAATTCTGATTATTCTAATTTCGGTGACCTTTCTTTGACTTGAACGGGGTCAGAGCATTGTATCTCACAATAGAGACTTTGTAGTTATCTTGTGAGCAGAAGTTTCTACTGAATTGTAGCCTACCTACGCCTTGGCGTGTTTAATGCCCTACATCATGTATAGGGCAGCACATTATGAAAGCGGATGCGGTTGCGGCGTGAGGAAGAGATTTGTGCGAGTAATGAAAAATACCGCAATCCAATATGTGCAGAGTTAAGTGAAAATTCCTTTATTTATAAGGAGGCGGCATTAGCACGAATTATCTTTAATGTGAGAGGTTCATTTTACTATGATGTGGGACTATACTTGAATGTGGAAACGTGCTGTGTTTCGCGGGCAAAATGAGTATAATGAAATAATGTTGTTAGCAATCAAAGCATAATTCTAAATATTGGCTTGCAGGCTTTAATAAGTTATATCAATGGCGTCAGAATATTATATTTTACAATATGTATTTAAATGTTATCAAGTGATTGTTGACAAGACAACTATGCTATTAGTATAGCACAACGTAATAACGTATAGAATAACATTAGTTATTTTATATGGTATTCTAATCTTGTTTTTCTTTGTTTTAAAAAGGGTCGAAATACGATTTTGAAATTTTAAAACGTAATTGGTTTGTAATCAGATGGTGCCAAAATAATGTAGCACAAACTTTATACTTGCAGACATTAGGCCTATAATTTGCCGATTCCCTCACCACAAGAGTCCAGTAAGGTCGTTGTATTGAATTTAACAAACGAAATTTGTAGTTGTTTAAAAGTAAAACTGCGTATGCATTGTTGTTGGCATGATCGTGGTTTTTCACAATGGCAGTGATAATGGCTTCACCTGGAGAAGAATCCCCCAAAGAGAAGCTCTTGCACAAGATTAGAAAACTACTCAACGACAACGACACACGAACGTGACAGTAAAAAAATCAATTAAGAACTTATTGAATTAAAGTTTAAGCATATTTAAACCCCTCAAGGCTAACAAGTGTTGTTAGCTATTATGATAAGATAATTACTGTTAGATTAGTACCAACGTACAGAGTTGCAGTTAAATATTATAAGGAGTGAGAGTAGACAACTATATCTTCCAATCGACATACCCGTCGAGGCTCTTCAATATTGTTCACCGATTGCATTAAGAAAACCTAACGTTTCAGTTTAAGATATAAATATAGTGATTATTCTCAAGGTCGTGTTTTTTTAAGATTAAACAGATACAATAACGTAAGCACAGGTGAAGACACATACAAAGTAAAAATCTCAATAGAACAGTAGGAGACACATGACAGTAAAATATCAACGTCCTTCTCAGCCTGACTTGGAGCCATCAATATCATTCATTATTAGTATGATGACAAACTAAAATTACCATAAATTAACAACCCGTACAAACAAATAAAGAACACAAATTAGGTGAGTCGACCACAAGAAGAAGAAATACAGATAAAATAGAAAATAAAGCTCCATTGGAAACTGATGAATATGGTTAATAGGAAGGGAGGAGCAGTCACGATAATGAATTGTACGCTAATTGATTGAGATGTCCAGGAAGGAACAAGATTTGTTTCTCAGAGGACCTATGGATTATAGACCTTCGCCGAACCGACACAATCGCTATCGCAGCACTTACAAATACAATTTGCGCCTATGGTCAAAATTTTAATTAATGTAAGTTTATGGATGTCCAAACTTTATATATAGCAAAGTGCGCCGATAGCAAGTTTCTGTCATTACAATAGGCCGAGGACAATCCCAATCCCGCCTGTTCCGCCCCGGCCGGTGTGGCGCTTCGGGGTTGATGTACTAACAGCTCTGAGCAATTACGATTATTATAGCTGCTTAGACCACGCATCGATGCTGTATGTTTCAGCTTTAAATGAATGCCTTGCCCTGTACAGTTCAAGGACTTTAGCTGCGCGCATGACCTTGAGTGTGTGTTGATAGGCGGGAGGGGTGGCGGGGTAGCATTATGCGCTGCGTCCCGAAAACATTTCCTGTGACTCATGGGTAAAACCCTCCTTTCAGGAATCGAATTGGCGCAAATAACTCATCACACTCGCTAAAATCAGTCCGTTTTGTGACATTGCTGATTGTGGTGGAATTAAATAATAGGAGAATACCAAATAATAGCAATAATAGGACTTATCCTTCTTTTTCAGTTGCTATAGTGTTGTTTAACGTGTTTTTGAAAATAACGTATTTGTCAATACTGATCGGCAAATTGAAATCGTGAGTTTAGAGTCGTTAAAGAGATTTTTGCGCCTTCATCTCAGCGGCTAGCACGTAAACGCAACCCGCCACACAGATAGCGTTTATTTGTTGAAAGGGTAGTATTTGGGCCCTACGAGCACAGCTAAATTCCTCCAACTGTAAACGCTAGTAAGTAAACGCTGTACCTCGAAAGAAGATGTTCACAATACGAACAAAACTCAAATCATATAAATCTGTTTAGATTATTACTTACTATATGTATATAATTTTGCTGTTGTAAAAATATAACTTCCTATTTCTGTTGGAACTGTGCTATTCCAGTCTCACCACAATGATTATTTATTTGTAGTTATTGTAGAAATAATACAATTCTATTACATTTAAACACCCATAAATTTATTTTGCGGGTTCTCGTACAGCAATCAATCTTATTAAGCTCAATACAAATAACAATATGTGAAACCAACATGACAAATTTAACAATTATTTTAAATTAGAAAAAACACATACATTACAGAGCTAGTTGATCGATATTACATAGTTAATAGTTGGGTATGATATCAGTTTCCCGACCCATGTATTTCTCGGGAGAAGCCGTGTGCAAGTTTGCAATAAATAAAAAGCTCAGATCAGTATAGTTTGAAATATGTTTTGATGTAAGTCAGGATTAACAAACAAACTTGCGTTTAAATTTACATCTTTTCATACTACTTTTGTCAACCATATAACATAATATAGTGTTTGGATAGATTACTACTCAACAATTACGTAAACTTGTGTTAACAATATGATGGGTTTTTTTATAATTTTGCTATTATATATATCAAATTGCACAACTATTTATTTTTAATTTTTCTTTTAAATCAATTGTGTTGAATAAATACTATTAGCAATGCATTCAAACTTATTATTTTAAATAGCAGTGAGTGTAAAACCCCTTAGGTAAAACCTAATGGTCAAATAGGATTAAGACATGAATATTGAGAGAAAGTCCATTAGTCGAAACTGATGAGACAGATTATATTTGGGTCTTTACGGAAAGGTTTGGGGGTCACAGAAAGGCTGATGAATATAAAAGTAGCCGCCGGAGCGCGCAGATTGACTTGAAACATGAACATCAGCGCAATTTATATGTCATTAGGTAAGAGACACACACCTAATTACACCTAGTGTCGGACTACCCTGTCAGTCATCGGGTGTGTCATATGTAATTAGGTAAGAGGCACACCTAATTACACCTAGTGTCGGATTACCCTGTCAGTCATCGGGTGTGTTATATGTAATTAAGTAAGAGACACACCTAATTACACCTAGTGTCGGACTACCCTGACAGTCATCGGGTGTGTTATATGTAATTAGGTAACGGACTCTGACCATCGCCGCACATTGACTACTCCCTACTCACCGTCCTAGTGTCGGACTACTCTGTCAACCATCGGGTGTGTTATATGTAATTAGGTAACGGACTCTGACCATCGCCGCACATTGACTACTCCCTACTCACCGTCCTAGTGTCGGACTACTCTGTCAACCATCGGGTGTGTTATATGTAATTAGGTAACGGACTCTGACCATCGCCGCACATTGACTACTCCCTACTCACCGTCCTAGTGTCGGACTACTCTGTCAACCATCGGGTGTGTTATATGTAATTAGGTAACGGACTTTGACCATCGCCGCACATTGACTACTCCCTACTCACCGTCCTAGTGTCGGACTACTCTGTCAACCATCGGGTGTGTTATATGTAATTAGGTAACGGACTCTGACCATCGCCGCACATTGACTACTCCCTACTCACCGTCCTAGTATCGGACTACTCTGTCAACCATCGGGTGTGTTATATGTAATTAGGTAACGGACTTTGACCATCGCCGCACATTGACTACTCCCTACTCACCGTCCTAGTATCGGACTACTCTGTCAACCATCGGGTGTTTTATATGTAATTAGGTAACGGACTTTGACCACCGCCGCACATTGACTACTCCCTACTCACCGTCCTAGTGTCGGACTATTCTGTCAAACATGGAATGTGTTGTCGGTTCGTAATGGTCCGTTTTGATAATTATTAGGTATTTAATTTGGTTACTGTCATCTTATTTTATATAATTAATTTTATTACATATGTCATTATCATAACACAATTAAGGACATGTAACGAAATATTATGAACTTATAAAATAGTAAAAGGGACATTGTACTGAATTTAGCAATATTAAAATCACCATTCTGTTACATTGACATATGACATGTATACGTTATTTATACTCATTGTCTTTATTTTATTCAAAGAGACTAATATTTAACAACATTTAATGATATATATATATATATATATATATATATATATATATATATATATATATATACTAGCGGACCCGGCGCGCTTCGCTGCGCATTTCAATAAGTTTCCCGCGGCTTCGCACGCAATTCCCCGTTGAAAACAGTACACTATATTCACTTATTCATTTTCTATCACATTCTAAACATTGCTGAGATAATTGATAGTCGTTCCTTCGTGAGCTTCTTGGGCGCATTATGAAGGTATGTACCACATTCCTGATACTTCTGTCAAAAAAAAACAACTAAGGTTGATTTTATAACATTCTTTATATTTGTAGCCAACGTAAGATAGTAATTATGATATCTGCATTGCTCTTCTGATCAAGCATGAGCATGGTTTATATTAAATAAATATTGCAGTTAAAGGTGAATTTTTACGTCAAATTTGAATTGTATTATCTGGATAGTAAAGTCTATGTTTAACAGTGATTGCAGAAACAGTTTAAACAAAATTTGTCGTTTCTCTTAAGCTTACTCTATGCTTTAAATCTATAAGTGTAAATATATTTTTTGTCGCATTATATATGTTTACAAAGAACAGCTGATTAAAAATTTGAAAAGACTCTTTCACTTAATAACATATGTTTGCTGCAATGCATTTCTTACGGGTATTTCTGTAACCAGTGGGGCGGAATCCTGAATCGGGAAAGGGATAAAAAGTATCCTATAACCTTCTACAGATCAAGACGAACAAATTAAAAAAAAAATTAGGCGAATCCGTCCAGCCGTTTGTGAGTGATGCTGTTACACACGAACAGTTTCATTTTTATATAATAGAAGATAACAACAAAAGTATAAAGTGGTGGCAGTACACAGGTAGGTGATACGGAGACATCCGTGTGTAATAGTAACATTCTTTATTTCTCCAGCGGCCACAGCTCGCCGGGCGGAGTAAAGTGAAAAAGGAAAATGTCAAGGTCAGGGACGAAATCAACTTACGAACCTCGGATAAATACAAATAGAAAGTGTTGTACAAGGCTCGGTACTTCTGTCGTGAGGCAAGTGAAGCAGAATCCGTCGTCTTGGTTAGTTAAATACGCGTCCTTTTTATATAATTTATTTTGTTTTCTATCGTGTATTATTACTTAACATGATTTTAATTATCAGTCTTGTAAGTATTTAATTGTTGCTGTATTTGATATTCCATGAAATAAAAAGAAAAAGCACAACTTTAGAAAGAAGCGACGCTAGAACTATGAAGTCTTCTGTCCCACTTAACTGTTTACTTGGCATAACATATTTCTATTTCGATCTGGTTCTGGAAGTGCTGGTATAAACCTTATTATTATGTACTTACAGCTTGAATCAATTCACTACAGTTTAATTTAATGGTTTAAAGTCTAGTTTAATGTATTGCTTCAAGCTGTAAGTACATAAATTAAGATTGGCAGTATACGGTGAGTAAGGTTTTTGTGGCGATAGGGAAAATGCTAATTCGCTGTCAGCGTATTCCACTGCTGAATGGGACACATCCCCCCCCCAGTGCACCACTTACAGTAGGCGCATGTAAGAGTATACACAGTCAGGATGATATATCTAACTTCATACATTCTGTGTTAATGGTTAACCTCAAAATGCAGGTTATGTATATCTAGATTCGACGCGATATCGTACATAGTTAACTCATATTGCTGTTTTTTGTAAATTGTTAGTTTTGTCATATTATTATGTTAATAGAAATTTTGTGCTGTGAATTTCTTCAGAACAATGAGAAAAATCGGCGGGAAGTGCGAATGCGTATCGAACCTTCTGGGTTCCATAATCCAGGGTACGAGTGGACTGTAGATCCCATACAGTACTGTACAGTATCCGTGCTGTAGATTGACCACGTGATTGTGTGCTCGCAGATCTCCGAGACAGACGGTGATACTGGCCTGCGCGTGCGTGTATCGTAAATGCATAATTTTTGTCTTGGTTTCATTTGGAATTAGAATTGCGATTTCGCTATCCGTTAAAGTAGTTGTATTACAGTATTAAAAATCTAAGAAATGGACAACTGTATTAAAACTATCCACTGAATCAGGAGAAGAGACCTGGATGCAGACCTGGGCGGCCCCACAAAGTGTATATTTATTCCTTGTGAGATTTCGTGCAATCCGGGAAGTAGCTGTATCTTGTTCACAAACAACTTCAGGTTCCAGAATACTTTTCCAAATATTTCAATAATTTTGGAAATCATTTCGGAACCTTATATCTCCCCAAAATTAAAATGTTGAGAGAAACATACTGCTATAGCTATCTAATTTACTCCATCCATCCAAACACTGCGGTTTACATCGGTGAACTTCATAATATCATTACCTTTCAAACTAAGTGATAACGTACTGGCGGGAGCAGGACAAACTAAGCCATGGCCCGTGTCGAATTTCATGGGAAGAAGTTAAATCCTCATTTCCAGTCTTGCTTAAGGACAAAACGGGTTCGCTTTGTTAGTAAATTGGTCTCGGTTTCGCTTGAGTAATATCAATCCATCCAAAAACAGCGGAGCTGATGAAAAACCAACAGAAAAAGAGTTGACCTCTATTCTCGCCGAGACTTTATTTGCACCACTGTCTCGATAACTCATCCTTAATCGCTCGCTTCAAAACTTATAGAACATTTATGATTTTAGTCCAACTATAAACTATTACGAAGTCATAAAATCTGTTCATTCTTCTTTTGGTACAATTTGGTTAACTGGAGCACCATCCTGGAGGTATTAGGACGAACAGATTTGGGACAGGCATCAATACTTGTTCGTGTTTCCTGCTTGGAGAAATTAATTGAGTTGTCATATTTTCATTCCCGAGAATATAAACCAAGAGGGCTGTTATTCTGAAAATTGGCGAAATTCAAGTGGAATCACAATTTGTTTCTAATATGTGTAATTATGAGTGAACACGTTACCCAATTTCTAGTATACGCTCGTATATGAAATAAAAAGATCGAATTGTGTATACATGCAGTAACAATATCTGTTTAAACAGCACAATTATTGAGATACGTATGCCGTCATTATTTATGGAAAATATGGCTTAAGGCATATCGAGAATAAATGTAAAGCTGTTTGGATCAGCTTCTCGCTTGGAGTAGAGTGAGGAAGCGAAATATAGTGTACTAATCCAAATTTGGAGTAAAATACAATAGGACAGCTAAACGTCAGACGGACTTAATTTGTCCAAGACATCCTGGAAAGAGAAAGTTAGAAATGATGGACTAAAATAGTGAATGCAGACAACGGAATGAACATAAAACAAGACTGAAGAGAGCATAAGATTCTCTGCTATGGTAGGTCCGTTACACCAAACTGGAGGCTGCGGTAATATCTGGAGACAGGGAGAGAGGAAAGGTCCACGAATCACGGACAAGGCGAGGTGAAAGGTCCGTGTTCCCGCCAGGGACGTGTAGTGAAGCAACTGTAGACACATTCCTTCCATTTTCTTCTCTTTGGCGTTACCATCTTGTGTTATTGTAATATAATCAGAACATCTGCCAGACGTTTTTGTTTTACTCAGTAAAAATGTAAGACGACCTCATTCTATAACCATTCTATAATTTATGGATAGCTGCCTTTGTCCCCCATACGATATATATATATATATATATATATATATATATATATATATATATATATATATATATATATATATATATATATTCTATAACCAAACTAAAAGTAGAGATCATGGATTTAGAAAAATATATATTTTGTCCTGTTTGTTATTATTTTAGAACATATAGAATAACCCGCCGACATTGGGAACTGTACAATAGTTTAATAAGGTATTATAAGAATTTGAATCTTTTCACTGGCTGAGTTTCAAACTGTATAAAACTTCGCTGAATTTGAAGTTAAATGAAACATAGTTTATTTTAAAATTAATAGTTAGTGTTACATGGGTCCTCTCTTACTCTTAATCTGATCTTATAAACTAATATTTGCATTAAATAGACATTACTGTAGAATTAACTGCGCTTAAAAAGCATGTAACATGTTTATATTAGTACATAACAACTTTGCTTAGCCTAGTTACAAATTCTTACTCACATCTGTAATTGGCACTTTAAGACCACGAAAGACGAAATCATTGTTTCTGAACAACTCTCGATTACTTTTTAAAATAAGAAAGAAGGTTTGCCGTTAGCGGTCTACATTTAGACCTCACGCTAGGGACTTCAACCCTCTGTCTGTTTTCGTGATGTGGGGGGGGGGGGATTTCGAACAGACGCACATAGGTCCACTATTATTGGCTTACTATACTTGTCTATTGTAGGCGAAACTTCCAAGGCTACGCATATATAAACCAAAGAATGACGAAATATGTTCTTTGGTTTATTGCATTAATGTAGAGACGTTTATTTTCGTAATACGCTCTCCTCGCGGCCGTTGTGATTGACTATCACACTCTTCGATATTGATGTTGCAGACTGGCAGGATGGTACTCGTGCGGTCCCGGTGCTCGGTGACAGACCGGACCGGACGGAGTTCCGCTTCCCTTGCCAGCTGCCGGAAGTGAAGAGTTGGACAATCACAGCCACGGCCACCGAATTGAGTCGCTAATGCCGTAATGCTAAAGAACTTACTACTACAAAAACATCTCACACTCTTTCAGTTGTGTCAAATTTGGCATAGCAGAAGAAAATGTCTTAACTAGATAACTACTACGAGTATGTCTCTTACGAATACGATATAAAACAGGACAATATTCTTTTGATAATAAATGTGTTTTATTGTTGCTTAGTATAAACATGTTAAAGTGGCAAGGGTACTTCGGCATTATACTTGAGGCCCTACGTGTGTATTATAAACAGAAAAAGTTAAAGTTAACTTTTACGAGCGCTCACGTGATCTGAGCCTGAAGTTAATATCTCGAGGGATGCTTTTCTTTTTTCGCCAGAATTGCCGGAAGACGCCACCGAAGTCCGCTCTGACGTTGGGCGATCTGGCGTTGTGCATCAGTGCGACCTTCGGCGCACCACACTTCTGCCTGACAAAGAAAAACACCCTTCGTGGTAGAACCCAAATTCAAACTCAGATCACGTGAGCGATCGTAAAGGCTAATTTTAACTTTGGTACTACTAGTACAACCTAATTTGAATCGTGGTCAGTAACAAAAGTACGATGTTTACTGACATACAATTAAACTGACTGATTTAAAAATCACTAAACCTTTCAATTTTCCCCGTTGTCGTGTTGAACTGCTGGCAAGTTTCTCAACCGAAGCAATTCTGTTTATGTTTTAAATGTTGTTAAAAAATTTAAGTATTGCTAATTCAAATGTATACAGTATTCATTTTTAAACAATACGTTTGAACCAATGAATTTGTACGAGTTGTACAGTTATTGAGATGTTTAATTCCTGAAAAAAAGCACAAAATTATTTTCTAATGTCTATTCGAAGGAAAACTGTAATGGTCTTTTCCCTAATGTTTTTATCTCAATGGTTCATGCAATGTTCGACTTTTTTTATCATGCTATTTACTCATTAATTTGCTGTTTCTTTTATGAAATGCCATTCTTTATTATATAAACAATCCTGTCTGTGCTTAAATTCATGGATTTATATTAACTTTTTATAGAATATAAAAGGAGGGAAGATGTCAGTCATAACTTTGCCATAACGTAGATCCAGTTTGACCTATAACATTGATAGATACATCATTTGATGTACTGACTATTTTATCATTTTGTATCTGTTATCGTTCCAAAACTCAGCAGGGAGAGTCGAACTTTTATCCCCTTGTACATAAATACTCAAGTACGCAGTAAGAAGTAAAGTGAACTGAAACTTAACTTGAACAATTGTAGAGCGGCTGGGAACTAGCACACAGCACGTGTCTGCCATGTGTTTCCAGGTAATTGTCTCGTGTTCGTTGGTGCGTGAAGTGAGCGTGCGTGACAGAACACACCTGGAATTTTGAATGTGCGAGCGTGGAGAGGGGCACGCTTGTGTATGTGTTGTACTTGTAAAAACATCTGGTGCTGCGTTGTGCGTTCGCCATGGCTGACAAAACAAACATATCTCATTGATTATTCAATAGTAAAGGGGAACAATTTTATATCCTCTATGATAGCGGTCCCTTAAATGCCTTTTATTGGTTTCGTTCCACTGCCATCACTACCGTGTTTAGAGTTTACGCAGTTTTCTTTTTCATTTGCGTACATATATCCGAATTCTATTTTCAATAGGTATAGTAAAAATTTATTGAAGTGACTACTTCTCTTGGCGGGCTATGGATTTATGTTTGTATGGATGTATATACACTCGGAAAAACTGTATGTATGTCGCGTCACAGATTGTCACGTTACGCTTGTTCGCTCTGTAGCCACTAGGGGTGGGACTATCGGGACCATTTTGATGATACTGTTGCTCCTTGTTGAAGTGACTATTTCTTTTGGTGGGCTATGGATGTACGTTTTGCACGGAGAAAATGGAAAGACAGTAGCGGGACTGATAGACAGAAATGACTACTTCCCTTGATTATGAGTCCTTCTGAAGAAGGATCCATAATCGAGGCTACACCTTATAACGGGCTGTGAATAAAATGAAACACAGATAAAATATATGGTAAAATACTGGTTTGAATAAATCTAAGAACTATCAATTATATTTATGTATATTATGCAATATTTATGTATCAATGAATCCGACGTAAGATTGATTAACTTACTGCATTATTTAATAGCAGTATTTAAAGCTCATCGGATTATAAACTAAATTTTAGCACGGTGAATATTATTTCCTATTCCAGTTCACTACTTGTTTCGTCCTAACGAAATCTAAAAAAGGAATAAAAAATAAATTGATTCCATCTTTTCTAGTTAACAAAGCCGTAGTGTAATTTAATGCTGGGAGAAAAATTAGTCTCTGTCAATTATAATTATAACCTTTATTCAATTACATTGTGCCTTACCTTAAACTTTGCTAACAAAAAATTACGTAACAACAGATTTTAATATAAATTAATCTGAAGAAACGTTAAAACCATTAATTTACTTTTTAAAAGATAAATGAAACTTAAAAATATCAAAGGAGAAAAACATAAGTACAACGATACATAGAACAACAATAGTATATTTAACAAGATTTAATTCCAGAATTGTTATATCTTGTTTCAGTTATTTTAAGCTCATGATACAAACCAAATTATAAAAACTAATACAAACGATAATAATCAAAATGTATAAATATCTATTTTTTAATATTAAGAAGCCAGTGTACTATATGATATGTAAAAAATATTATAAAAATTTGTTTAAAATTAATAGAAAATATAGAAATATTTTATTTTCAAGAATTGAGTGTTCCATATTATATAAACAAAAAACATTTAATACTCGTAATTACCAAACGCCCTTTTTCAAGATATATATTTACAGCCAGTTATAAGAAGTAGTCAGGCATTTCTGTCGGTTAGTCCCGGGACTTCTTTTCTATGTTTTTCTAGAAACGAAATGCTCATAGCAATGTTCTGTCTTCTGTCCAACGTTAACAACTATAATAAATTATAATTTAAAATAATATATGCTAATTAATGTTCAAAACCAATAACAATTAATTAAAATGAGAAAAATACAACAGTATTAGTCTGCGTTCTTATATTTATTATTACGACAGTTTCTTGTACAATTCAGTGCATTTAAAACGTCAGTATTAAACTTGTAAATTGAATACTTTAGTATTGTTAAGATTAGGCTTATTCCTGACGTTTCCACCGCTCGCAACTTCTAACGCGACTTCCATCCCCAATCACGTGGTATCATTAGATAATGAGCTTTCATAGTAAAATCCTATCGAGTCAAGGATATGCAATTACAGTTTATTCATAATTCAGATTAGTGTTACGAGTATAACTTTTTATATCCAGCTAATATGTCGTATTTGTGTTTATAATAGAATTCCAATCCTTGCAGTATTTGATCGTACAACTGAGTGTAGTAGTGTCGTGGTACCGGAGTAATCAGTAATGGGGTAATTCACGACGTCTTACGTAAGCGGAGACACGGCGTGTGGCGTGGTAGAGCGGGGGGGGGGGATTCTTGCGCAGGTCTTGCAGATTTGTCCACAATAATTAAAACATTGTTGTGTGTCTGGCGGGATGCGGGAAACAGAAAGGGGGATGCTTCAGTTGTCCAAGGTCGCCCATATGACCTGAGGAATAGTCACCAGCCACCACCTGCAGGACAACACACGATAAGTTCTGTATAATATACCCACTGGATTGGAAGAAAGACTGCATTTTACTAGGGAGGATTCTACTATTATCGAGTAGTCCTGTAATATGTATAAATTATTGTTTATAGTCAGGAATGAAATCAGCTGAACTAAATTTTAAAAACCATATATGGATGGACACAGATCGGCTGAATCTTTGAATGTATGACATTTTGTAATTCAACTAACAAGTGTTTTTGTATCGCCGATGTCATGTCAATTTTGACAAATTTGATGCTTGAATGGTCTACAAAAGTGTATTGTATGCATTAACAATATTGTAATGCATAAAATTAATAACTGTAAAATTACACATGGACATTTCAATACACTAAGTTAATGAGGAGAAATAGAGTATAAACTGGCTAATAAAAACATCATTATTGCTATATCTTTATGTACCATCAAAAATGTATAGCTTTTACTACCCAAATAATAGTGCCATGACTTCTTTCTTCTTCTTCGACAATGAGCGCTAGTTGAGTACTACTACACCGTAAGCAACGCAAGTATAAAGCTGTCAAAATGTTGGCTGTGAGAAATAAATTAACACGATTGTCATTATATACGTTCTGGTTGTGATTTAAATTGCATTATAAGTCATTGTAGATAATCCAAAATCGATTATAATGACTAAAATAAAATAGTTTTTGTATCCTACCGTCAAATTACACAACACAACAAGTATAAGTGAGTCATATGAATTTAATTTAATGACAAAGCCTTCCACCACCATGGCTACTAAGGTCCGACGATGAAAGTTAACCTTCGAAACACGTCAACATAAGAACACATGAACTTGGATTGGCTTGACGGCAGGATACAAAATCTATCTTACTTTAGCAGTTAACATTTATATTTACGTAATTTATTGACACTGCCATAATTATTCATATATTCATCTACTGTATTATAAACTATGTGTTTGGTTACTGCACAATTAGTTTGCCTTAGTTCTCTTATCTTATTGATAGCCTACTATTCATAGTATGCATGTTGTAGGCATTAAGTGAAAGTGCAACAATAAACATTGACTGTTTCTACCAAAAACTCTATAAACCAAAGACATCAGAATAATAATAATAAACTATGTGTTTGTGATAAAACAAGTGTAAACTAAAATTGGCGCCTTGTGTTATGACAGAAATTAGGATTGCCCGTTCGGTGAGCTAGGGAGGGTACCACAACGTGGAAGTGCACGATAACATATTTTGGTACTAACTTTTTCCATGGAATTTTATATTTTTTTATTCAATAAGTTGTTGATCGAAGCCAAGAGTAGGACGTAAGGAGGTTCTGTCTTGCCCTGGCATGGGCACTGACACCGAAGCCAAATGATCTGATCCGTTGGGCAACCCGGCTCACTGCGGCGTGACTCGGTCTCCGTTCATGGATATCTTGGAAATATTAACACTTGGAAATGTTAACTGTCACCATTACTACCATTTGTGCCTAAGGAAGGATGGATGATGAAGAAGAACAAAGTTGATAATTTCTTTATCTTTACCTCACCATTGATGTAATAAGGCTAGAAATAAATTAACGGATTCCAAAGTTATGAAATTATTTATGAAATTTACTGCTGAATTGGTGTAAAAGAAGTGAAATGGCAGTTCGATACACTTTTATCCAACTGGAATTTATCTCTGTTTCATTGATTATTGATAATGGAACACAAGCAGTTTTGTTAGTTGCCACCTGAACAACGTTGGTGGAACGTTCACTAAGTAAAAAGTACTTTTGGGAGTAGGCTAATCTATGTTATAGTAATTACAATAGCGTGCGTAACAGCACGGTGGGAGGAGTTCCCCTAATAGGGACTTGATTGCTCTGTGTTGCCACTGTCATTAATGCTTCCTTCAATGGACAAGGAAGGCAGTGGCGCGTAGCGAGGCCAGATGATCAAGTAGGCCGTGGCCGTGGGTCTCCGTGTCATTGGTCAGTGGTCATCGACTTGTAACAGTCCACGGCACGATCCTCGTCGGCGTCAGATCCGCAACTGTACTGTGACTTCCGTGTCCGCCAACGTTGTGCGCCTCACCTGTTCTTCGGATTTAGCACGGAGCGGTAGGCTACGTTTCCCATCGCCCGTAGCACTTGAGATCTACTAGTCCGTATTTCAGAATCGAGTTCATAGGTTATATAGCGATGTATGGTGAGCTGTGAGGGAGGTGTCCAGTAGTGTGACTAGAGAGTTACTATGATTCCAGGGTAATGAAGTTCATCAAACTGGAAGGTTTAATGGCGTCTTGGGGGTATAGTTAAATCTTCTGGTGACCTTGTAGGAGATTCTGGCTATTAAGAACCACGTCTCGTCTGCATCCTGACACCTGATGCCATTAAATCTATGGTGGAATGCAGTTCAAGCATTCATTACAGTCGTTATATTAAATCTCATTCTTGGCTATGATGAAGCCTCTATAATCTTCCACACCTGATACCAGTTTATACTAGATTGACTGCAGTAAAATTATTATATGAAGGGCTAAACGGAAAGAACAGGCTAAGTCCATTTTTGAGTAATTTTACAGGAGAGCGTTTTTTAATGTTTAAATGTTAAATAAAACCTTACCAATGGGTAATAACTACAATAATATAATAATTATGCCTAGTAAATGTTGTTTTACATTGCTTTAAATTAACAAAAGCGTCATTTATTGTATTGTTTATTCCCAAAACTCGTACTTAAAAGTCATAAGTACAAAACAGAACGGCAAAAAACAAGTTCAGTCCCATGGGCTTACCCAGTTTTTTTACCAAACCTGGTAAAATAAAAGCCACATATAAATAGAAATTTATGTTTTTATTCAAATGAAATAAAGATACAAGGTAAACTCTACTTAGGCAATCTTAGTTTGAATGTCCAGATTATTCATGAGGCAAACTTCCATAGTATTCTTGAGCTTGTGGGCCACAGAATTTTTTCAAGGCTTTGCAAATCTTGGTACTTGGCCAATGGAATCGGTAGAAGACCTAGAACAACAAAAAACATGTATTTTATGTCATTAACCTAAAACTATAAGTTATAACTGAATAAGGGAGGTTACGTCAGTGGAGATTAGTAGCTACACCACCAGGTGCTAAATGAGTATTACTTTAATTGACATTCAAATGTATTGAAAGTATAATAAACTAAGTTATACAACCTTATATAATAGTTAAAATTGTGTCTAGTGGAAATAATATTGCTTTACCTTCATATGAAAAGTTTGGTAGGTTGAATTCTCCCCTCATTTTTTCCATGTGGTGGCAGATCCATTGTGGTAATGGATGCAAGTTCAAAAAGCACCATTAAAAACTTGTTTCTGAACTTAACTTCCTTCTTGAGATTATTTCAAATACAATTTCTCTGACAGGGCGGGTAGCAAAGGGACACTTTTTCTTGTAAAAACGGTGCTAAGTGTGCAGTCCATTGACGAAATGTATCAATCGTGGCTTCGTGCACGATAAAAGGGTGACGGATTTGTCCGAGCTGTTTCAAATACCTCGATCCAGTCATGTGGAAGCTCAGTACGAGTTTTTTTTGGTTGATTAACCCTAAATTTTTGTCAGTCTCAAGGTAACTATGTCCTCTCACTGGAAAACTTGCTGTTATTAAGTCAAAGCGTCGCTCAGTATGAACTAAATTGTGGAAAAAAAACGTACCAATGTATAATTTATGTTCTGTCCTGAACATCCATCACAGAACACTTCCAGTTTCCTTACTCTTTCGTCCAATTCATCGTAAACAAATTTGTGAAGCATTGAACATACGTCATCGCTTCCTTTTTTTTCCTGAACATTCTGGGTAGATGAAAAAGACGCTTTTTTCTACTTGCTAATATATGAACGTTGAAGTTGTAAACAGACAATTGCCTTTTTATAGTACACATCGTTAGTAGGGATGTTGGGCAAAGAACAGGTTTTTGCCAAAATCAAAAGCAATAGCTTCATAATCTGCATGAGTCTTACTAAACTCTTTTAGCATCTTTTTTCTTGTTATAGAATGCGCTTGCTTTTCTTTATGGACTTGGTTTTCAACATGTAAACGTTCGATTTCTTTATTAATTTTTGTCAAACAATTTTTGTCAGTTATGTGTTTTTTTTTTTTCATTTTCTAATACCTTAACTTTGGCTGAAAATTCATCACAAGTACTGCACGTGTCTGTGCGAGGATATCCGAAAGATATGTTGAATTCACTTGAAAAGATTTCTCTGTAACACTGGTAAGAAACTTTAACTGATGGGTATGCTTCTTTAAATAAATTAATATAAATTATACATCTTTGTTGTATTCAGCTCTTCAGAAAGATAAGTTTTCTTTGAGTCTTTTAATCCATAGTGACTGCCTCGTCTGGGAAAAGATGCAATGTGGGCCTTGATGGAATTTCTAGTTACGTCCTGAAAGCCTCCAAGGCCTATTAATCGTGTTTTACCCCCCCGTTTATCTAAAGGGGATTGACCACTTGACCTCAAACTAGACACTAAATACTCAAACTTTGCCTTTAGTTATGCCATGAAAAGCAATGAAAGCTTTGCGACAAATTACAGTATCCTCAACAGTTCCATTAATATTCACCCTTACTCTATATTTGTAGGAGGCATTGTTTTGTCGGGCATTTTCTGCAATTTCTAGGCCGTCTACGTTGAATGGGCAAGACTGAAATTAGGCCACACAAGTAACTATTTTGCATGTCAACAGAGTTTAGTAAATTAAATTCCTTTAAAATACTATTTCTAGTCGCCTCTGGGACTTTCTCAAAGCACTTCAAGGTACATTGGCAATCTTCACCCATAGTATGTGAAGATAGGTTAAGTTTCTTTCTTACCTCTGACATCCTACCATACCTTTTCCTTTTCTTCGAAGTTTCAAGCTTCATTGGAGAACCATCAGAGGGAATGTCACCTTCCATAGTTATTAAAAAATAGCACGTAATATTAATAATAATTAGATACTAAACTCACTAAGCATTGAAAACCACCACTCTATAACACCATTATTTCACATTAAATTCAGTATTCAAGTGTAAAGAAGTCAGGTGGTGCGCGTAGTGGGCAGACACAAGCACTATGGACTGAGCCTGTTCTTTCCAATACTGGATGGACTGAGCTTATTCTTTCCCTTTGGTGTTTTTTTTTAATTGTTGTTTTTTCTCGGGATTGAGCTTGATATTTCCCAAACTAAGCACATGCTACATATGCCGCAACAGGAGTACCAACATATAAGCCAAAAAAATCAAAATTGAGAAAAATGGACTTAGCCTGTTCTTTCCGTTAGCCCTTCATATGCAATAATAAACACAGTTAGATGATATGGACACAAGCAGAAAAGGTTGAGTTAGTCTCAAAGAATTCACTGAAAAAATATTGAACTAGCTACTTGCAAGGTTTTAATAAGGGACTTAAATCTTTGGTACGTTATTTTGTAGAGTGTTGAACAACTTAAGACAATATTTGGATCTATTCATACTTTCGTGTCAATCCTGCAAAATTGAATAGTTGTTTCTTGTACCATGTGTAAGTGCCTGCATGTGCGCGTACATTTGACGTAACTGGCGCTAAAGTGACGATACCTAATATCATCAAGTAGCTCTCAGACAGTTGAGTTTTCAGCCTTTTGGGATGTTAAACCAACTAAATAGGTGCTTATGTTGATGTATATGTAATCCACGTCAGCATCTCAGTTATTCCTTTACTAAATAACCAATCAATTCTAGGAAAATTGTATTTGCTAAACGGCCAGATTCCGCTCGGTCACAGTTGTCGATATCTCAATGTACGTCTTTAGTTCAGCATCATGTGGAGACAACCATAATCAACTCAAGTTTTAAGTCTTATCTTAGAAGCGCAATTGTAATTATATCACCGTTATTACCACCGACTTTGATTCTATCTTTGAAGGCGTCTTCAGACATCACGTACAACTTTACCATGTTTTAGATGAATTGGGAATTCTAAATGGGTTCTGAGAGTATTATACAGGAGTGGAGTCCGATGTTTAAACGTTTTGCAAGAGATCTCCATTTTTCGTGTAGAACATATCGTAAAACGATTTCTGTTCTGTTGTGGATGTTGCTGAAAGGGTTGTGTCAGGTAGATAGTAGCGAGTGGATACATTCTCTGTCTTTAACTAATAGTGTTATCTTATTTATTCAGATATAGTGGGATCCTTGCAGTTATGGTGGAAGCAAGATGTACCAGGTCATGGATATGAGTTTGCCTTCGATCTAGTTAAGTGTAGAGTTTTGTCTTTCTCCCCAACCATCAAGATTAAGAAGACCTAGTACAGTGCTACATATATACAGTGCTAGATATACAGATACAATAACGATATTTAGCTTGAGCGCCTCCCAGATATTTCGGCGTACCTTCCGTAAATTGTGTTACCTTCAATCGGGACCAAAGATGGATGGAGACATTAATTTTTATATACAATAAATAGTAATAACACTCTTTTAAAACTCCAGTACTTCAGAAATTCTTAAGCCTTTTCCAAATGCTCCTTTACCCTAGCTTTGTGCTAAAGTAATGTAGTAAAATGTTATGTTATTGGATCAGTATATTTCTATTTCGGTACTTATGGTATGTTGTTGTAGATGGTTGCGGCTTTCTAGTTAGGCCTACAGGCATTTACTTCGCTAACATGTGACGGGTGAACAAGGCTTCACATCTCTAAGTTTTACCATTAATAGTTTAATGTTTGAAAAGATATAAGTATCTGTAGAGAAATGGTAGCCCAGAACAGAACAGTTTTACAGACAGAATTTCTGACAGATCACAAATACACTAATAATTACCACTTCAACAACATGGAAAGACTGCTTTCTTTGGAATCCTGGGTTTGGGTAATTACTCGAACACAGATAAACTGAATTATCTGTGTTCGATCCATTTATATATCTCAAACAGTACTAAAGTTATTACAGAACACGTGTTGCTTGTATTGTATAAGCACCATAACATTATATGAGATATGGTAGCTGCTGTGACATGAAACTGGACTTGCTATACAGTACTGAGGGATACTGAGTGTCCGATACATTCTAATAAAGAAGCGATAGTATGCTTGTTATATGGATAATCAAGTGAAGTTTAATGGAGACCAGCATAAAAACGTCACGGAAGTGGCCATTATTCAGGATAACCATTTATTGAGACGAGTTCTGTATCAGAAATGCAGTTTTGAGGTTGATCATATCGGCTTTGTTTATAGTTTTTTTTGTTATAATTTCGTCGAACTCGTGATATGAATCTGTTCTTATCACGGTGAATAGTAATTGTTAATATTGGACCTGACTTCTCGGCTCACTCCGAGGCAGCCTTATGAGGCTATGTGGAGAATAGTTACAAAGGCTACATGAACTGTGAGGGATCGGTAATCTATAGATCCATTGTACGTGTAGGCAGTTGGTAAACTTTTAAAGGTCTGTAATTTTGATACAAACACTCTTCCCGTCCATTTAAATCTTTCATTCCTTGTCTATTTCCGTTTGGATAAGAGTAACCAAGATTGAGAATTGTGGGTTTTGGGGAGGGTGGTGGTTCCAGATTAACAGGGGAATGAAATACCAACGTGGAAAGAAGGGGTTTCGGGAGTGATTCCCCCGAAAACGTTAAAATATCTTAGCGCTTTCTAAACACCGTTTTAATGGTTTAAAGTGATTTGGTTTACTATATAATAAAATTAAATGTTAGCCTCCGTGATTGTCTCTGTGTTAAATTTTGATGTCTCTTGACATAGATTTTATTGACTTTCAACTTATTTAGTTTTGAAGAAATACAAATTACTGACTTCCTCGAAAATTTTGGATTTGTAAGTGCCTTACAACGTTGTATTAGGCAATTTTAAACTAATATGTATACGAGAAAATACAACTAACATTTTTGTGAATGTTGGCCCATAAAATTATACTTTTAGCAACTTATATACTGTATGGTCTGGGTAAACAAATGCAAATAATACGTAATGACTAAAAATAATAACGTTTTAGCAAATATAAGACTATGTGAGGCGTATAAAATAGTGTTTATAGGTTGTATTCTTACTCCCTAAATATATAAATACCGCATAAATAATAACTTCGCAATAAAGTTTGGAAAACACAGCATAAAATGTCTTTAAAAAACTATATAGTTTCTTATTATGAAAACACGTATATTTCAAAAATTACAATGGGGGTGGGTCTGAATTCCCTGCCCCACAGCTATGCATGTGGTCATTTGTATTAGGTAGTGAAAGTTTAATTTTAAAATACTCATATCAGTATTTCTTTACTTTAGCCTTTTGAATAAACTTTTCAGGTGACATGTCTTCTAGGCACCCAGTTAACTGGTTCGGTAAAGAAAGTTCTTTTCATTTTAGAGGACTAGTTCCTATTGCCAAAACCGAAGACCATGCTTTCAATTACACATAAAACTGTTGAACTTCCAATATTAGTTATTTTTAACAGTCCTTTTATAAAGTAACACTATTATGAACAAATATATTCTACTGGCAAGTCAATATAAATAAGTTTAAAAATAAAAGTTTTAGATTGTTCTGTTAATTTTAAAATTCTTTCTTATAGGTAATTCTTCCTTTAATACGCTAATTCATATATTACTTTTATATAATAATAAATACTTTTAATTAATATTGTTACTATGACAATTTATTATATTATGTAATTACTTAAAATTATTATGAATATTAAACTTCTTAAGATACGGGAAGTACCTCTGAATAGACTACACCTAGGAGTACTATATACTCTCAGAATGAAATGTTAGCTCTACAATCTACCAAGGTTTATATAATATACGACTTCTAGTATGATTTATTTATATTTAAGATTTCTTGAATTATGTAAGATCAGACTTGATACTTAAACTGGCTTGTTTATAGTTTGAAAGGCATTCTATAAACTACAGATTGAAGTGTTGTTTGAAGTGTTGCAGTATTGAAAAAAAGTGATGTAAAGGGGAATGTGTACTATGTTTATTCGTATGTTATTCTGTATCTGTACAATGGTGTAATACATTATTTTCTAGAAATAAATTACATTATTTAATAAGGAAAATAAAAGAGTATAGTGTGTAGACGAATTTGTCATGAAATGTATGTTAAGTGTTAATTTGTTTTATTAACATACAATTAATATTATTATTCAAATACGGATTATTATCCAACATTTTCGTATTAATTTACGGAAGAATGGGAACATATCTGAACCCTATTTTCTTTGTAGTGTTTGACCAGTCAGTGCCGCTGTAGTAGAAATGCAAAGGGGATACATAGTTTACTTTATACAGAAGGTAATGAGATTAGCACTTGTCAGTTTTCTTCTCACTTCGTGTTTCGACGCCATCCTGTCCTCTAAATGAAATGTAGGCTACGTTTTACTTTCACTCCACAATCTTGACTGAATACATATTACCTAAATGAAATATCTGACAATGTCAATTCCTACGTTTCAGAATTTCTTTTCTGTTTGGTACATTGAAATGTATTAAAGTGTATTACAAAATAATGTAACAAAATTAATGAATGACATAAAATTTTATTAATTCAATATTCCTGTTTATTTCTTTCAACTAAAAATAATTTATAATTCAACCACAAACATAAAAAAGAACTACTGAAATACTTGAAAGTACGTAAGTTTCTCAAACTAATCGAACATACTTACAAATATATTTTAAAACGTAAATATATAAGCTTTTGAACTATAGAAATACACATATAAACAACGTTTATACAGTTAAAATGCTTTTAAAACATTTAACACCTAATTGTTAAGGAAGAATATATTGTAAAAACAAAAATAATATCAAAAGTAATATTTTCTACTAATTGGAACAGGTGGATTTAAATTAGACTTGAAAGGTTCCAAGTTACGTTTGGGATGTAATTTGGCATTACAAATTGGGTTCAATAGAGTTCAATAACTTAGTTGAGACTGATTTGGATTCTATAGAAAACAAACGAATAGTGATGGAGACTTCAATGAATTAATGATGCTTTTAAGAAACTAATAATTTTAGCCAGTTAAACTCATAATTTATTCAATTTTTTACTATACATAAAAGTGCAGTTGATTAGATCTGTTTCCCAATTTGGTGAGCTATAAATAGGGAAATATTACAGTCAGTTTATTATGTTCTAGATCCTGTTCTGCACACTCAACACCCACAAGATAGACATGACTAAGCTGCTGGGCGGCCAGATAGGGTTAGATGACTTCATATTTGTACACAGGAAAGGTCAGTCGATCAGATACTTTCATTTTTTGGCAATATTTTATTCTTTGGTACATTGTTAATAACTTTGGCTCAACCATATGATATGTCTTGAACATAATTAGTTTTTTGTGTATTTTGTGTTATTGTTGTAATGAAAACTCTCCAATGTAAAACTAACAACTCTGTACAGGTCGGCCAAAAGAAATAGAGTTGAGGAAGACAGAGGAAGCTTTGGGTCTGACTATCACAGACAATGGAGCTGGCTATGCATTCATCAAAAGGATAAAGGAGAACAGTGTCATTGATGGAATTGAGTACATTCAGGTACATTTTAACCCTTACAGCAGAAGGCTATAAATACAGTTTATGTATTGTATTTATGGTCTCTGCTTCCAGGGTGAATATATATATATATATATATATATATATATATATATATATATATATATAATATATAATGAATTATTGAGAACTGTTACAGCTAATTACTACCATCACACATGACACTCAAAGAGTTATCTAAGAGAATAAAAGTAACAGATTTTCATCCTAACATTACTTTTTGCGTTTTTATATTCTTGGTGATAGGTATTAGCAGCCACAAAAAGCTACAAAAGAACTATTAGATTATATGTTTGTAATGAACTACAAGATCTTCAAAACTTTCAGAACCAAATTTTACCTAATTCAATCAAAATATAAAAGAAATATTACATAATGTGTAATGTTATCTTTCTTAGTTCTCCATTTGCCCTGTCTATATGTTTGTAATCACTATTATAAAAAGCGTACGTTATATTGTGGTACAATTTGGCAGATTTGGTAAACAAATAATATTATTTACAAAATGACAGCTGCCTTAAAGACAATAAATAAGAGGAAATACATTTTTACTGCTCTTGTGCAACACTTTTAAGGATAGTTTACATTTATTTCTAGAATAAAAATAAGTTTTCTCAGAGATTGTTGTGTACTAAATGAGGAACTAAAGTTTTATCATGAATTACTAAAGTTTTATGAATTACTTTGTTATGTCTCTCCATAACATTTCTCTTACATTGGTTCTGAAATGTTTTTATTTTTTTAATTAGTATTTTAACTTCAGCAGTAAGTAAGGTTAAGTTAAAATAACCCATACTACATTGTAACACCACAACTGTTATCATTTTAGAATTATGAATGAAGCTTTTCTGAATTATGAAAAAACTCATTGGCACACTGACATAAAACTATATTTAGGTTGCAATCATAGTGGAGGATCATACAAGTTTCAGTTTTGAATGCAAAGATAAAAAGCACATGTAGCACGTGTAGATTTGGTGTAGTTCATAAGAGATATGGACTACAGGCACTGAATCACCTCGACATAGCCTAGAAAGCCTCTTATTTAAGCATCACTTACACGTCTCTGGACTATGTCCAAACATCTATATGTCACTGATCCATACAGGCTACAGCCCACTTGCTTCTAGGACCACTTAAGTTTGTAGTTCTTTACTAGCAACCAGTCTTCAAGAACACTATTCATCCAGTCTCTGAGAATTACTAATCTAAATGTTTTCTGGTTTTTGGGCAAACAAGACTGAAATTTCTGGGTCTGGCTCCACCAGACTTCTGGACTTCTTTATAATCTCTGTCCTTTGGTCATCTAAACCTCTAGAAGTCTTTTTAACCATTTAGCATTACCTATATTCTGGGAAAAAATTATGGTTTATGACAATGTTTGTAAGAGCTTCCAGCTTCTGGACCGTCTGAAATTTGGGAGTCCCCTTAGCCATGTAGTCAATTCCGGTTTAAAGTTCAATTTTTCATAATCTTCAGTTATTGTAACCCCCTGGCCTTTGACCTTCCTCATCCCTAATACAATAACAAAAAAAATGTCTGATTTATGATACTGTCTGGCTAGAGCTGTCTCTATCTGCTTTGACCTGCCTTCTTTGATAACTGTTTGTTCTGGGACAGACTAACCTTTTAGAGTCCCAAGCCTCTGGCTTTTCCAAATTGGTCTTGGGTGAGTGAATTCACCACAAATCCTTCAAAATGGAATGTTTCATTCTTTTTAGCCTTTTATTTTTCAAACAATCTGGTGTCTGGGATCGCTGGGAACTCTCAGCTTCTGTAATTTTATTGTGTGAGGAGCTCCCCCGGCTAGTGGGGATTATGGTTTTGGCTAAATTGATAGACTGCTGAAATCCATATTCAAAAGTCACATTCCATTGCCTCTGCAGTTATGTACAAATAAAGACATTATTCATTCATTCCACCTCTTCATTGGATTGGACTGCTTTACAAGGGATCAAAAGGGCTATCAAATCAGTCAAAAAGTGTTATGTACAAAAAGAAAATGTTATTCCAATACAACTTAATCTGAAACCATTCTTATCTGAATTCTAAGTAGCTTTATTACAGTACGGTTCCTCAGTTTTAGTCAGAATAAGAAGATCCCAACATTTTATGTCGCTCAGGCTCCTTGCACATTACACGATTCTGCACGTACGGGAAAAAGCCGTAAGGTTCTAAATTGTGGTCTATTGATTTTCACACTGCATGGTTCCACCCAGACGAGGAAAAAGACAGTCGAACAAATTGAAAACAATAGTTCAGTTCTGTTGAATGTGCGATCTTGTTAATATGGTTGGTGAGCAAGTCATTGCATTATGGCTAATGTGTCGTCGGTGGAAAAGAAAAAGGTGCAATCGACTCTGGCTTCATCCAATTAATTATTGATGTGAGGAAGTCGGACCTTCTATGTAGCCTCTTCAGTTGCCTCTTTTTATTAATTGGATTTAAACTGAAGAAATTGTATACAACCTATTGAAATGTTCGCTATGACTTCATGAGGTAATTCTTGTTGCATTTCCATCTGTATAAATATGTAAAGCTTTGTCCCATAAGACTGATTCAATTAGTGATATCAAAATTTTAGCATAAATTCTATCCATGACTTTTAAATAAGTTACTGAAACACAAACTGAAGACACCACCAAAATGCAACCTAAAATCAAACTAAATCGAGCAAGGTACAGTGCTCGAACAACTACAATCGGCTAGTGTGAAAGTGTGTAATTGTTCACGTAGGTCACTGAGTCGGGAGGATGACATGGCTACTGTGTTGCTACAGTGGCACTGGACGGCTGCATCACGGGTACAGAACCATTTAATTGCAAGGGGCCTAAGTGAATCAGTTAGACCATTTAGCTATGGCTGTAATACAGCATCCACATACTAAAACCGGAAATGAAGGAACATTATTAGTTACTAAAATGATAATAATTATTACCTTGGAGGCCAGGTATGTAGAGTATTTGATTAGGATATTTTTACATTTTCTATATGGCATGTTTCCTAGCTTGATAATTGACTAGGGGTTATCAATTGGACCTTGTCCAGTCTGAGAACAGAGAGTTAGACAACAGCTTATTAGCTTCATCAGTCAACTAATACAATCAGATCAGTACCTATGTTTTTTAGAAATCCACATTAACACACGTGTCTTAGTTTTCCCAGACTCTAAACCATCAGTTAAGGATCTAGTTATCTTATGTAGTAACCAGACCATATAGGGCCTACACCCATTCTACGTATCATTCATCACATATTCTGATAACTTGGTGTCAGGCATCTTTTTATGGTGATTTCCATATTATTATTTCAGTGAACATAAGAACATTAACATCAATTTAAAGCCAGTAAATGATATCCATGTATACTGAAAAAATTGTGTTTACCTTACAATGCTTGTGGCAGGTGGGAGACCACATAGAGAGGATAAATTCAGAGAGCCTGGTCGGCAAGAGACACTTTGAGGTAGCCAAGATGCTCAAAGAGATCCCCAGAGACACTGTCTTCACCATTAGACTTGTTGAGCCTCTTAAGGCAGGCTTTTGTAAGTATGGAGGCTTAGGCTCTTACCATATCTATGTGAAGCAAGTCATTTATATATATATATATATATATATATATATATATATATATATATATATATATATTTAATTTGTTGAAAAAATTATATATATATATAAATGACACGTACAATTTATTGAAAAAAAAATATATATATATATATATATATATATATATAATTTCTTTTTCTAGAGATATTTGTTTTATTTAATAAAAGATGATAATTAACAAACTCAATAGTGGTTACTCTGTCAAAAATTCTATGGTACCCACTACGACTAATTATTTGTAAATAATTTATCTTATTTGGTGGTAATTTTAAAGTATTGCCAAGTGTAGCCGTCTTAAAAACTTTATAAACCTATAATTTACTGCAGATTTACCAAACTCAATAAATCAAATGAATTCATATATTCAAGTAGTTATATAGTACTAGCTGTTCCCCGTGGCTTCGCACGGTTTTTGTAAGCTTTGCTCGTGTATGAGCACTTCTGGTTCAAGTGAATTATATTGTCAACGCCGATGTAGAGTTTACCTTGTTGACACTATCAAGAAAATCTGCCTAAAGTGTATGTTTATAGCCATTGTACACGTACATGTACTTAATAATAAAGTGGTCTAACATTCAAGCTATAAGGCCAAACAGAAATTCATTTGAAAGACAAATATCCATAAAAACTTAGCGCCTTCACATAGTGTGTGGTTATTATACACAACTATCTCGTAATTGTAGTTTACAATGTGCAGGCGCTTTGATAACTTATATATTTTGCAGTGCCTCCTGGTGGTGAATTACATCAATGGGCATAGCATATAAACCTTCTATGTGGAAAAATACATCAAAATTTTCATAATGATCGGTCAAATAGTTTCTGAGTCTATAAAGGACAAACACACAAACATTCATTTATATATATATATATATATATATATATATATATATATATATATATATATATATATATATATATGAAAAAATGTTGTAGCATGTACAATGTATTTGAAAGATTTGTAGAAATATAAAAGTAAAAATAAGAAAGAATCAATGAAATTTAGTTCTTAAAGAAAGTAATAAACCTTTATTTTCTTATTTTTAAAAGCTTAATTAATATTATTTTATATTCCAACAAAACAAAATAATGTTTCTTTAGAAACAAGTTAGGAGTACGCCAGACCATCTATTATGTAATAGGCTTCACTAAGTTTTGAGGCTATGAGCATTATCTCAATGACATCCTGGTGGGATATAGTTCATTCCACAGTCCTAAAAACTGCCTTGACCTAAATACAACAGAAAAGTATTAAAAAGTACCTGTAATCATTCTAGAAGGAATGCTTCCCTCAAATCTCACACTGTCAGAAGTCAATGGGCATTTTCAGTTTCTCAATGATAGTCTTTCGTAATACTTACTTACTTGATACTTGGTGATATCCCACTAAAAGCACTTCTGTGCCATGGTCATCATATTGAAATGGACCTTTTCACGATTCTAAGTATTCTTCTACAGAGTAGTATGGCCGTTCCAGCAGATATTCTTTGAATTTAATCTTGAATTTTTCATAATTTTCAATTTTCTTGATTTCAGCTGGCACTTTGTTGTAAATTTTTTCCACTCATGAACCTAGGGCTCTCCTTTGCTAAGCTGGATTTAACTTGAGGAACATATATATTCTCTTTTTGTCTGGTAGCATATTTATGGATTTCTAAATTTTTTCGGAATATTTCAGGCTTCGGAATATTTTAATGCTCAGCCAATTAATAAAATACACAAAAGAAGCACAGTTGGGTATTCATAAAATAATGTCTAACAATATATTTGATAACAATTTTAATTGTTAAAATTTAATTGCTTTTGATTAAACTTTTGAATTAATTATAGCATCTGCTTTTAAATTATGTTCTCTTCACAGTTGTTTTGCCATAACTCTCTAACAAAAGAATATTAAAACATGGAAAAAAGTTTTTGATTGCCTAAACATATGTTTAACTGTTTATACCCCTAATTTTACAGTCAGAGGATTAAGATGTATATTTTTTTTATCATATATTTAGTTATTGTTGTTTCAGGAAATCTTGACTCACATAGCTACTGGTGCAAAGGCTAGAAAGCAGAGTGGGCTCAAACAAGGCAAATTTTGATTAAATGCGAATTGGATAGGCCATGTTCAACATTTAGTTCTTATCTTATTTCAGCAAATATTGATTCACGTGGCAACTCACGCAGAGGCAAGAAGCCAGGGTACGGCTCAGGCAAGGAGACTCTGCGGTTAAAGGCTGATGGGAAGGCCCATGTTCAACAAGTGGTAATTATTTATATTTTACTCTATGACAATGTATCTCTCCTGAAAATATTTGCATGGATGAGTGTACTTATCTATAACATGTTTACTACCAATGAGCATTGTATGGTGTGTGTAATTACTGATTGTGCATCACTTGATAGTCAGAGTATTAACATTGTATACAATAGCTATAGTAGTGTCCACATATAACACGTTCACTTCTATATTATGAGACACATCATTGCAAGCCTGGGAATTTTGCTTTATTATTTATTAATAATATAACACGTTCATGATCTTGTGTACACCATCGGGTACATGCGATCATTCACAACTATCATCGTGTATCCGATCGGGTACTGTAGTAACTAGGAAAGCTCATGTAGATGATTTGCAACATTTATTAATGGACTCTCATTAACATGGATAAAATGTGTGAGGTAGATCTGGGTACATGTAAAGTACATGTACCCAGATCTATAACTAAAAAAATTAATTTGCTAAAAGCTAAGATCTACTCCTTAACATGTTCACTGTGGACAGTAACATGTCCCTTGCCAAATGCAGAAAACTAACCGGACAGTTGTGCTACCAACGCTGCAGTGCTGTTATTTCACGTGTCAATTGTTCTATTGAAAGCATACTTACTGTTACCTCAGTTCGGCCTGCAAATACAGGACTACTGTCTAGTCAGTGTCAGTGAAAAACACACCCATACAGACTCTTACAAAGTTCATTGAAAGGGTGTATGTTATCTTTGTTATTAAAATTAATCTCACATCATTTGAAAAAAAAAAATACCACAATACTGTGGTGCTATGACTTTACACTATTATTTGCTATCTGCAGAACTACTGTCTGGGCAGTTATGTTAATTAGAAATAGAACCATGTGAAAATAAGTTCACCTGAAACATTCATGGTATAAAAAAAATGCTTTTGCCAAAAATTTGGGTTGTCTGAACGGCTCAAAGAAATTTCATAAACTTTAATAAAAGCTGATGGTACAAACAAGTATAACCGGATTTAATTCCAATGTGGATAGAAACAAGAACCTTTCTGTTTTTTAAACACTTTATAATTATAATGTGCAAGTTGAGGTTTGGACACTGTTGCAACACAAAATATAGGAGGAATCAACTGATCTGTATTTAATGAATGTATTGGGTATATTAAATAAACGTGAAAACAGGTTTAAAAAAATATTGAGTAAAAAATATTATAATTCTACGACATTTACTAATCCTTTTTCAAACACATCATATCATCATATTATCATATGTTCTCAATATCTTGAAATTTCTTAGTCACAGAAATAAAGATTTGTAATTACAAATATAAGATATTAGCAGTTTACCCGTGGCTTTGCACACAATTTACTTCTGAACAACTGAGACTCAAAGGAAATATCCTTTTTTTTAAATAACATACCAAACACTCAAGTTTAAAGACCAGTATTTTGAGGCCTGGGCAGTTTTTATAAATACCAATGAAGTAAGTCAAATTTCTCTGCAGTATTCCAATATTTGTGGTAGAATGGCTTCAATGATTTCAGTAAACTAGAAATATTTTAAGACTGATGTCCCTAGTCTTTTTATTGAAATTATGTATAGTTTTCATAGATTAGCTTATTTTTTAGTCATATTAGTTTTTTTTAAGTTATGAATAGCTGTAAACCTGATACAGTAGACTGTATGCCCTTGATTATGAATCTCTTTTTGCTAATTCCTTAATTGGTAGGCACTCTTCTAGATGAGTTACATGGATTGAGCTCAACCACAGCCAAAAACTTCTTGTGCCTTATCATACCTTACAGGCTTAGTGAGCTGTTTCCCTTTGTTGTGTTCCGGTTATACATTTCAAGTTTTTCATGGACACAACTAGCAAATTTTTGGAAAATCTTTCGCGAATGATGATAATAGTCCGTGTAACATGGAGCATACAGAACAACAGCAACTGTGTAGTTCTGTTAACATTACCAAACACCATCAACATTGAGAAAGTTTCCACATTATTGAATGGCATATTTGTCAGACAACAATAAATGTCTTCACTGACACGGCACAAAACTAACTAAAAGAAATAATACCTGATAAGACACGATTATTATCTCTTATCGTTTCTCCCTAACTTGTTCAAAAAGATACATTTTAGACGACACATGATGTGGAATTCTCCTACTTTGTATAAGATTAAAAAAAGTAAATATGTTGTTAGTTCACATTGTCCATGGTTGCATAGTAGAGAGTTTAAAACTTTCTCTTTGTAACACAATATTAAGTTGTGATGAACACATACATACAATGATTAAAAAAGCTGTTTTATTTCTATACAGTATCTTGGAAATACAATATCTTGGAAATACAATATCTTGGAAATACAATCTGTCTATTCATTGAAGTTTAGGTCCACGTTCTCTGAACATTCTACATATTTAATATATAATAATTTAAACAGTTAATAATCTTCCCCTTCTACATAAAATATGAAATAATTTGTTTAGTCTCAACTTAAATCGTGCTGTGTACCCGCATCTCCTGTCAACTCTCTCTCCATTATCCGTAAAAGATACTAGTACTAAAACTATGAGCAGCTGTCAGCAAGTTAGGATATGTGGTCATTACAGAGTGTGGATATTTATTACAAAAATGGTAAAATATATTCCAAAAATAACAAGTATGGAGGAATGATAAAAATAAAAGAGGTGTGATTGGGAGAACCGAAATCCGATATTGCACAAGTAAAGATTCTATCTTGTGCTGCCCCTGACTATCAGGTTTAGAAAACAGTATGTGAATTATGTTTAAATAGTGCCTTACTGTAAAACCTCTTGTAACACTTTAATACTATAAAATATGCTCACTATTTCTTAGAAACACCAGGTGTAAAAATGGGTTTTTAAACTTTTCTCTTAAGATGCATACTTTTCCAAATTTACTAATACAGTTTTAAAACATAAACACTGCTTGAATGTGATACAAATGAAAAACAAATCTTCAAATTTGTCAGCATTTATTGTGTTGCTGAAGGTGGAGGATTAAAACTGGAAATTCTTCCTGTCCTGACGTCATATACCGCTGCAAACCGTTATCGGCTTCATATATTTTGTGTCCAAATTGTACATTAATCCATCAATAATATACTAAAATTTGTAAAACATTTCAAAATCCCTTTGTTATAATTTTATTTTATATAGTTAACTTTTAAAGAATAATACACATGCCAAAACAAAAAATAATAAGAGTATTTTTGTTACTATTCCAGAGTACAGCCATGCAGCAAGGAATCGATAGTATCAACCAACTGCTTGAGGGCTTCATGGGCATTAACGACTCTGAATTAGGTATATCATAAAGTTTTTCAATGTATGTGTAACACATGTCTTGTATTACATTTTGAGTTACTGACATTTATATTATATTACAATACAAATATCTTAAATACTTTTTAAATAGGTCAATACAGAAAAGTGGAAATGATAATTTCCATACAAGATTTCTAAAACCAACTATAAATTTAGATCTTAATTTGAATCTGTTTAACACTTTCTAACACTGAAACTGGTTCACTAAAAAAATATTAATATTATTAAACTTTTATTAAATTTCTTCTGGTTCTCATTTCATTGATTAAATCATTCATTGTTAACGCAATTAATTTCTTCAAATTTTTCGGATTCACTATGGAAGCGATCTTATGAATAATATATTATTTCTTAGTGAAATATTTATGGAATTTATAGCTCACTGATGCCAGAGACCAATGATCATCAAATTAATTTCTTCAAATTTTTCGGATTCACTATGGAAGCGATCTTATGAATAATATATAATTTCTTAGTGAAATATTTATGGAATTTATAGCTCACTGATGCCAGAGACCAATGATCATCTGTTTAGTGTATTTATAGCATTGTAAAGTACAGACTAGTTTTTATGTATTGTATAGTTTTTCGTGGCAGATTATTTGTTAAGATGTGTATTGATGTTCTGGAACGTCATTACATGATTTGTTTATAAGAGTACGGATGTTGAATGCAAACACATCCAAAATAATGTGCAAAGCCTCAGGTATCCTAAGTGAGCTATCTGCACATTTAAGACATCAAGTTAGGATGTGGTCTAAGGTCTAAGACATGGGAGTTGCCCTTGGCGTTGCAGGTTCGATTCCTGTGTCTGACGTTATGGATTTTTGAGGTCTTGTATACACTTATGAGAGTCTGGGGTCTGTGGTAAAGCCGGTGGGAGGGTCCACCTTAAATTAAATGTGGTTGGAATGTGTGGAAGTTGACGGGATCAGTGATTTTCTTGTATAAGAGCACAAGACCTAAAACATCTGTTTAGAATTCTTTGTATTTACTATTAAAAAAAACCTTTCACTTGATTTATGAACAAGTTTCAGTGTTGGAGGGTGTTAAACAGATTCAAATTAAGATGTAAATTATGTTCTAAGAGGCATTTATTATTCAACCATGGCCATAATAATAAATTTTAAGAGTTAAAAAATAATTTAAACTACTATTGTAGTTATTATCTAAATTGTAATATGCGAAAGTCCGTACTCCTTAAAAGGTACTCCTAAAAGGTCCATACTCCTTAATAATGAATTACATAAATAAGTTACATAAAGTATAGGTATAATTATTTGTTGTAAGTAACTTTGTGGATTTTGTATTCACATGTTCAACTATACTTTAGCATGTTAGTCTGTAATTGTTAATGCTTGACGTTCAAATTATTTTTTATATGGCTTTAACTGTTTTCACAAGCATTAGCAGTTTTGTTATATATAATATTAGTTGGAAACAAATGAAATATATTATTAATTATAAACATGGGATGTCGGTTAACAATATTAGGTTTGTTAAAATGAAAAAGTCTCTTTTACTTCTAATAGAGTAATAGAGAAAAGTACTTTCAACAAAATGGTAAGTACAGTACAACCTCATTTATCTGAATTTTCGGTTTTTCTGGATAAGTTTTACACAGAGGTAAGAGTCAAATTTTTGAAGAATTAACACATTTTGTTGAATATCTGGTGTAATTTAACATATGTTTAGTGTTTAGAATAATGTGTACAATACAATAACAAATTAATATGTCCAAATCACTTTCTCTCCCTACTAATCTAGATAAACGAGGTTGTACTGTTATTTTAATGTTATTTATATTTTTCATATGGCAAGCTTTGAAGAATAATTTATTTGTGTTGAGAAAGATAAAATATATTTAATGAAATAAAATAATTTAGTAAAATAAAAGGTTTTACAAAATTTTTTGAGATTAAAAATATAGGATGTGGGCTGTACAAAAAACTGCCCTTCAATTATTTTTTAAAAAGAGAAAAAACCATGGATTTTTGAAAAAAAAAAAAAAAAAACTTAACACATAAGAAACTCAGGCAGTTGCAAATGTTTACCACAGAGGAGTAACATGAGTGATCTTTTAGGGAGCTTCATAAATCCTAGAATATTGCAGCAAAATAGTTTGTAAGATTGATATTGCAACTATACTCAAAAGTATCTTTCTCAATTTATGTTTTTAGAGTGTTTTAACTCAGCACCAATGTTTTATCAGAAAGCTTCATAAATCACGCCAGGCCCAGAATGCCTGAATATCTAAAAGAGGTGTTCCTGGACCATCTCATCTTGATGACAACCATCTCATGGTTGATGACAAGATGTGTCAAAACCTCACCAAGTTCAGTTTATAAACATTGGGAAAATAATACCTTTGCAATTGCCTTGATCACACCATTGGTAATCTAAAGCATGAAATTTCCTAAATTATTAATGAATAGATGTAGCGTGTCTTCCCTTCATGTACATGTTTTTTTTTCGTTTTTACGATAATATATAACTAAACAAGAGCCGCGATTATCCAGAATGCGATTATCCAAAGATCCGGCTTATACAAAATACATTACATAAGAATTAAACTAGTAAAGGCTGAAACAGAGAAAGCCTGCCCATCATCCCAAGTCACATGTAGAAGAGTGTCCACTATTGCTCATCATGGTGGCTGCTCCAAGAGATTTCTGAAAGAGGCAGCCCCAATCCACCATCCTGTCATTCTGAATATCCTATCACTCATGAAGCTGCTTAGATGTCTCAGAGGTTCTTCATAATATTATGGTGAACTTATATGACAATTCAAAATATAATATATATTTATGTATTCAATGTATTTTCTTGTGTCATAAATTAAGGAGGGCTGCTCTGCCATCATGATCACAGAGATATTACTAGTACAAGGTATATGTTTTAAAATATTTCATACCAAGAAACGCTTACAAGATTATTGAAAACATCTTAGAGCGACTGCTACTTTTAATGTAAGTTACATCAAGTGAATGTTTAAAATTGGAGCCAAGTGATAGGTTATGGCCAGAACACAGATGCTGCAAAATACAAAATCCCACTTTTACCTCAGGGTGCTGGATAAACAATGTTGATACAAACACCCTTAAATTCCACCTCATTCCAGTGTTCCTTGATTGTTCTCTTTATCACCATATTGAATTTGCTTTTCTAGCCATCAGTAACAAAACTAATATTCTCCAGTATTAACAACTTGACTGACAAAGACTTATGCATCTCCTGTTTATGTCTTAGCCACTCAGATCTGGGAATATGCTGAGAACAAGACCAACAGCTCAGATTTTGCTGATGCCATTGACAACTCAGACTTACAGGACTTTGGCTTCACAGACGACTTCATCATCGAGTTGTGGGGTGTCATCACAGACGCTCGCTCGGGCCGACTCAAGCCAGAGGTCTTCTGAGACCTTATGCATCATTGTTACCATTCTTGTTGTGAATAGACACTGCACATTATTCTTAAAATGGTTTACATCATACTATCGCTGTATGCTTATATATTTTCAGCCTTGTACATATTTTGTAAGTTTTTAACCATTTGAAAACCAGCCTTGCTGTGAAAATTGTGACATCTATTAAAGATTTTAAAGTTTGTTGTGTAATTTTTTTGTCAATTCTTAAATGCCTTCTTCTTCTGAATTGGTTCTATTGATTTTAATAGTGATGAAATGAGACCATGATACCAGTATTACACATAGAAAGTATATATATATATATATATATATATATATATATATATATATATATATATATATACCGGGTGTCCCAAAAGTCCCACCCTCCTTCTAACTTTTGAACGGAATTAAACAAATCAATATCCTTTGGGGGGTTGTTATATAATGACAAATGATGATTTTTGCGCTACATTTTTCTTAACTCATCTGTTCCAATTCCAATTTGACATTATATAACTACCCCCCAAAGGATATTGGTTTGTTTAATTCCGTTCAAAAGTTAGAAGGGGGGGGTGGGACTTTAGGGACACCCGATATATATGTATATATATATATATATATATGTTAAATAGTATAAATGGCAATAGCCTTATTTAATTTCAATAAACATTGAATCGCAAAAAGTACTTGCTCCGCCGGGAGTCGAACCCGGATCTCTCACTTGCCGGGTGAATGTGCTACCATTACACACATATATATATATATACAGTAATATATATATATATATATATATATATATATATATATATATATATATATATATATATATTACTGTATCATCATACATGTGTTATGTTAATAATAATGATATAACTCAGTACATGACAATTTAGTTAAGAGAAATAAAGTAAAATATAATACAATACACTATCAAACAGGATTAATAAATTATCAATTACGTTTCTAATCTATATATCAAAAGAATTTATCCAAATCTAATGGCAGTCTGTAGGGCAGTTCTATCAAACTGATTTTCTCCATTTTGGTTTTAAATGAAAGGTATTTGTTTACAGATCAGCCATCAAGTGTTAAAGTCACTTAGATTTTTTTATTCAGAAAACCTAGTGAAATGTGCGCTGTATTTTGAGCTACTGATCACTTAAATTGGTTGAGACTGAGGAGACTTAGACATGGACATTCGACCTAAATTTTAGTTTTTTTAAAAGGATTTTTTATGTTGTAAAGCCATTGTCAGCTGTACATTAGGCATCTCAATTCTCAATTCTTCTGCTGCATCAATTCTCTCAATTTTACAGATCTCACAGCTTAAACGAAAAACATCTATCCAGTCAAGAGATGAAGCAAGTAATAACTTCTCCATCCAAAATCAACTATGACATAATCGATCTAAAGTCTGGAAATATCTTACTGGGAAGAAACCCTGGCAAGCAATATGGCCATGGCTTTGATGGATCACGATTTGTTAAACTTGCATGTAAAAACTCAAAATATGTAGTTGATGCTAACATCAAACCAGCAAATGATATCTTGCTCGTCTCAGAGGAAATAGAGGTAATGAATCATCTATGACTCTACAACAGCGTCAAGGGTATCGGGAGCAGAGACACAGTGGGAACAAGGCTTAAGTTGGTCCAAGGAGTCCCCGGCTGCGGGAAAACTACCTTTATTATCAACAACCATAGGGAGGGTGACCTTGTAATGTTCCCAACACGAGATGCAGCAGTTGACTTCCGCAAGCAGCTAAAATTAAAACGAGAAGAAACATCTGCTATAGAGATAAAGGACTCCTGTCGAACAGTACATTCCTTCATCATAAACTCCACAGACCACCTGAAAAATGGAGGAAAATATAAGAGAGTAATTGTGGATGAAGCATTAATGCTACACGCAGGGGAAATTCTGTTTGCTTGCGCTCTTGCTGGAGTTTCAGAGGCTCTGCTGATTGGGGACAAAAACCAAATACCTTACATAAACAGAACCCCCCATGATCTAAAGTACTTTAACATCCTGGAAACAGCAGAATTGACTCAAGTGCTCAGTCACTCATACCGATGTACAAGTAGTGTTGCAGATCTTCTCTCAACTTTCTACGTACAAGGCATGACAACCAGCAACCCAGAAAGCAATGACTCAATGCAGATCTGCCCTAACGGGATTACCAACCTGCAGATAAATTCTGGTCAATACAAAATCCTGGTCTTCAAACAATCTGAAAAGCTTGAATTAAGCAAGATGGGGTATAACATTTCAACCATCCATGAATACCAAGGGAGACAGGCGGAGAACATCATAGTAATACGAACAGCCAAGTATAAAGATGAAATATATGACTCACTGCCCCACTGCTTAGTTGCCATAACCAGACATACAGGATCTTTTAAATACATTACACCAACAGCAGATGATCTCTTGAGCAAGTGGATAAGAAAAATAAATGGAAGGAACCAAGAAGTTCAGCAGTCTACTCCCGAAACTCACCAAATCTCTGCAATAGTTCACCCTAAGAAAATCTCACCACCAACAGGTTCAAATTTCAGCAGCAACCTTCAGTCTACTGTGTTCCCAGACATTCATCGCTATGAGGATGGCTCATATGTAGAACTACCTGCCTACCTCAAGAGACCAAGACCTATAATCTCAACCAAAAAACCTTATTCTGTTGAAGAAGAGAATGAGATAATAAGTATTGGTGAAACTGTAAGTACCTTAAACACAGACATTCTATCAATTGGAACCAAGATCAATGCTGAAAATCAGGGCAACAATACAGACCAGAAGAACAAAGTTGATCAGAGAGTAGATCTTGTACAAAAGGCACCAAACTCTTCACATTTTTTAGCACAGGCAAAAAGGAAAAAAGTGAAGCTCAAACAGACTCAGCTTTTCCCGACCAGAACATTCATAAACTCAAAATTAACAAAACGCAATCCAGACAAGATAAATTGATAAGTCCCACACTCCACCAACAACCAACAGATTTGTCTGCCCAAATTAGAAAAGCAGATGGAAAAAATTCACCTGAGAAAACCAAAATTCCTATGACATAGCTAGGCTTGATCTACCACCAACAAGAATCACCAACACATCCATCTCATCCATAGACGTTGTGTGCACTAATCTGAACAATACCATGATAGATGTAGATATTGTTGACACTGGCATATCCGACCATACAGGGCAGTTATGCACTATCAAGTTTCCTTGTAGATCTAAAAAGAACCCAACATCTTGCAACAGAACCTTCACCTCTCGTAACGTGGCACTTTTTAAAAACCTAGTGTCTAACCAATCTTGGGAGAAAATCTACAAGGCATCAGAAGCAGACATGGCATATGATAACTTTATCAACATTTTGACAACCGTGTTAGACATAACTTGTCCTTACAGAAATTCAAAACGTAATAGTCAACGATCTAAGCTAACCATCTCCAGCCCAGAAGCAGATAATCTAAGAAGATTATATATTGCTGCTAATAACAGGTACATTCTCACAGGTCAGGAAGAAGACAAAATAGCAGCCTCGAGAACAAAAAAGGAATATGACTTAAAATTAAGATCTATCAGGTGAAAGGCTAATTAAAAGTTGATTACTGACTCTGAAAATAAAAGTAGAATGATTTGGAGCATGATTAATTGTGAGAGGGCTTCGAGAATGAGTGCTGAACGAGAAAAATGGAAGCCAAGCATCGCAGGAGAGCAAACTGAGGAACCCTTAAAGATAGCAGAACATTTTAACAAGTTCTTTACAACAGTGGCAGAAAAGACTTTAAAAGCCAATAACCCCCCAAGAACTGTTGGTACAGGTGTTTTTAAGCACAACTCGAGGAGCAAACTTGTTGCTTTCAAACCTACAACGAGTGAAGAAGTTAGGATTATCATCCAAGGAATGAAATCTTCAATGTCAGCTGGTGTAGATGATATCTCCTCAAGACTTCTGAAGCTCTGCAAAGAAGAGTTGTGTGTTCCCTTGAAGGATATCATAAACAAATCGCTTTCACAAGGAGTCTTTCCAAATAAACTAAAAACTGCCAAAGTAATTCCTCTGCATAAACAAGGTCAAAGAGATGAAATAACCAATTTTAGACCCATATCACTTATCCCAACGGTATCTAGTCATCGAAAAAGTTGTGCTAATAAGACTAATTGAACATCTTGAGTTTAACAAGCTCCTACCAGAGAGACAACACGGCTTCATCTCTGGAAAATCCACTACAACTGGGCTAGTTGACCTAATTGAGTTTGTTATCGATAGCTTTGAGTCTGGAAACTCTGTTGTTAGTACCTTTCTAGACTTAAGCAAGGCTTTCGATTGTCTTGACCACAGCCTAATACTGAAGAAGCTTGATTCTCTGGGAATATGGGGAACACCTCTCAAATAGTTCACAAGCTATTTGTGTAACAGAAGACAGATTGTTGAAATCAAACATGTTATTGAAGGGTCAGTGAAGAGAGTGGCTTCAGAACCTAGGGGTGTATCACGGGGCGTGCCCCAGGGATCCGTCCTGGGACCCGTTCTATTCATGTTATTTGTTTCAGACTTGCCAAAGTACTTATAAGCTTACTGCTATCCCATCATGTATGCTGATGACACGGCCTTACTCACTACCAGCAGGTCTGCAGAAGAACTGGAAATAAATGCATACATATCTCTAAGTATGGCACAAGACTATTGTGAAAAGAACGACCTTGTGTTCAATGAAACAAAAACAAAGCAGATGAACCTGGGACGACTAAAAGATAGGGTATTAGGACCTCCTAATATAATAATGACTGACTCACTAAAACACCTGGGAATGATTCTGGATAGCTGTCTTTCATGGACTCTGCACGTTGACTACTTGTGTCAAAAACTAAGCACGGCAACATTTGTTCTGAAAAGGGTAGAGGCCACCAGTACAGATGAAGCTATGACCACCGCTTACCATGCTCTGTTTGAGAGTAACCTACGATATGGTGTGGTACTGTGGGGCAGTACATCTAGTACAAATATTCAAAAAGTTCTTGTCCTGCAAAAGCGTGCCCTAAGGACTATGGTGGGTCTATTGCCGCATGAAAGCTGCAGACAGGTGTTCAAGGATTGTGGAATCCTCACAGTAACGGCTATCTATATTCTGGAGGTAATTCTTCACGCCACAAAGAAAAACTTGAAGAAGCTTGGAGACTTTTGAGGGCTTGCAACTAGAAATGCACAAGATTACATCCTCCCACTACACAGGATGGAACTCTTTACGAAGAAACCATCATATGCTGGCGCAAAGCTCTTCAACTTGCTTCCTTTTGAAATCCAGAGATGAGACAACAACACTCTGAAAACACACTGCGAAACTGGCTGCTTGAAGAAACCATCTATACCCTTAATGAATTCATTGACCAGGAACTACACGACCACCTAGGAAGAACTGCACACAATTAATAAATAAACCAATTTTTTACTTATTGTTAAATCCTTTAACTTTATTTGTAAACATGATTGTAAATTCTGTGACTCTATTACATTTCTTGAAGAAATTGTTAATCAAGATTTTTGACTTGACTTGACTTGACGCAAGAGAGGTTTGATTACATTCAGTGTCAGCTGTAGGTTTGTTTACATTCGGATTATTTTTACCTGTTCATGTAAGTTTAATGTAGCTGTTGGTCTCGCCACTTTATACATTTCTTTAGTTGCTTTATAAGTTTTGTAAGTCTTATTACTTTTAATTATGGGTTTTGGAAGGAAAAGAAAAAGGCACTCGCAGGAATAGTAAAAAACGGAAATTGTAGAGTGAAGGAACTAATTTAATTACATGTGTTCCTTTAATCACAAGAAAAAGACAAGTCCCTGATGATGCTGATTTGACTACATCTTCCTCTCAAAGAAGAAGACTGGTACTTCCACCAGCTAATCCTAATTTAATGACGTGTGGTTATTCAACCATCAACAATTTTTAAGTGATTCCCATTAAGGGTGATGGTAACTGTTTATTTTTGGCAATCTCTCATTGTTTATTTGGAACTGAAAATAGACATCATGAGGTCTGTTTGACTGCTCTTGACCACATTGCTAAGAAATGGCGTGCATTTAAAAATTGTATTGTTGGGGATGAGTAAAGTGTTAAAAATGATAAACGTTTGCCAATGACCAGTATGCAGGACATGGTAAACTTCAGAGTGTGAGCAAGCTATTTCCAAATAGTTTCTTTAGAGTTTATCAGGAAAATGGTGACATAATTGCTAATTATGGTTCTGGAAGGACTATTCATGACTTGCTATTATATGGAAACTGAGATAATGGGCATTATAGTGTCTGAAGGATAGTTCTAGAACACAAGAGGGAAACACTTGATATAAGTTCTATAGTTGTTGATCAAGACATTAAGAGGACTAAAGGCAAGGCCACTCTGACTGGCCAGCTTGAGGCAAAGGCCAAAGCACAAAAAGAGCGAGAGAGCAGACTATTTAGGGGTAGATAGAAGTTTAAATTTACTTCAAGTTGGTCTTGAGGGAGTTTGTCAGTATTGCTCAGCATTGTATTTCAAACCTGAGAAGTATGCATCTGGTTTCACTCTCTGTTGCTATGATGGAAAAATTAAACTTCCTTGAACTTCTTACACTTGAAGAAATGAAAGAGTTGTTCTCTGGTAATAATGAGAAATCTAAAAATTTTTTAGACAATATTCGCCAATATAATAATGCAATGTCATTTGTTTCATTTGGTGTAAAAGTTGATCTACCACCTGACTGTGGTACTTATTCCTTTGGAAACCATGGCATGGTTTATCACAGAATTTCTCCACTATATCCTGATGATTCCCAAAGTACTTCATATGGTCAGTTATATGTTCTTGATTTTGCCAAAGCCTATAAAATGAGAATGTCACATGATGCTAATAGTAGGGGAGCCCGGGATGCTAAATTTGCAGTGACTAAAGCATCATGGGGGCCTATAGGATTGTGAAGATTAAGTCTTAAAAAGAAAAAAAGTTTATGTTAAGTTTTTTTTATTTCAGTGTGGACAAAAGCGTGGATAAATTTTCAAAAATGTAAAAAAAACATTCACATGGAAATACTTGAGCGCGTCAGACATTCATAATGTATACGCGCTATGTCTTTCTGATAACCGAGCGATATTAATCTGACAAGTAATTAGTGGATGGTGGTCATAAAGAGGGATAGAAAAAAGAAAAAAAAGTTATTTGAGCGTGTCAGATATTCAGAGGGATTGTTAAGTAAACTCAAAAAAGTATCCTATTTAAATGACTGACGATTTGGACGTGATCAAAAGTCATGACAGATTTGTGAAAATGTAAAAAAAAATGCGGTCTTGAAATACTCGAGCGCGTCAGATATTTATACAGGCGGTTCAATTCGATGTCCTGACCATCCTAAATGATAATCTGACAATAATGTGGAGGAATATTGTTCATCTGACCATTTGAAAAAAATTTTTTTTGTTTTTTTCACATGTTTCTTTTCCACAAAATACACATTTCACACTTATATCACTCTTTATTGTAATGTATATAAAACTTATTGCATTAAACAATCAAACAAATAAACAAAAACGTTGTACTTCTACAAAAACACGTTGTTATTGTGATCAGCTGAGATGGCATTATGGCGGCAGATGGTAGTGTGCGGATGGTGCGAGAGAGTGAAAGACAGAGAAAGAGTGAGAAGGAAAGAGAGGTGCGGAGTGGGAAATATACAGTTCTCAGCTTCTGTACGCTCCACCCTTTATTTATGGTTTTAGCTACCTCACCCCATGAAAATCGTCAGATTATATTTTATCCTTAATCCTTAAAAGATTTCCTTCGAAATAAAAAAAAAGTTCAATCGTGCTTGAACGTTATTTCGAGGTAACGTATTTTTTTACACCTTGGTGACTTGCCTATTTCCTTATACCACGCTTAAATCATCAGATTATTGAAATCTACACTGTTCTACATGTACTTAACTTACCTTGTATTTATCTGACGCGCACGAGTTTTTCTGAGGATCGATTTTTTTACTAGTCTGACGGTCTGCCCTCAACGCAGATCCCTATATTAAAGATTCATATGTGCTAGGGGTACATTACAGGGTACGACATTTCTCCCCATATAATTTTCTGACACGCTCTAGTAACGCGAAAAATCCGTTCTGTACGTTAGCGAAGTTAGCGTACAGTGCTAACTTCGAACCGTTCTGTACTTCGAAGTTAGCGAAGTGCCTTCAGGGAGCTCAACTTGCTAACTCTACCCAGCTTGTATATTTTAGAGACTTCATTTTACTGTCGATTTCAGTGTATATTGACGCAGGGCAGTGATATACACAAATACGAGACAAGAGCTCGGGGGCGCTTTCGAGCCCGACAGCATAGAACAGCAGCATTTGAACGCCTCCCTTCTCAAGCTGGGATCAAATTCATTAACAATCTCCCTGAAACACTAAATTTAGAAACAAATCCAAAAAAATTTAAAACCCAATTAAAACACTACCTGGTGTCTTGTGCTTTTTACTCAGTTGGCGAGTTTATGGAGCACACTTGGGATTGATATTCGCGGGCAGTGTTGCAATCCTGGGGGTTGATCCCACGAATTATGAATTTTGTTTTTTTGTATGTGTATGAATGTGTGCCTGCGTGCAACTGTATGGAAAGTCGAGTGAATGGATTTAGTTTTTAAGATAAATACCGTAAAAAATTGGTATTATTGACTATTGCAATACAATGTAATATATATTGTCAACGCAATAAAATATATTCTATTCTATTCTATTCTATCCCCGCTTGGGCTCCCCTACTATAACAAAGGTTTGGCCAAACAGACACCAACTTGAGTGATCTGTTTAGTAAATTCAATCCTTATGTCAGTTCATACAAAACCATGCATCAGACACTTGAAGAGGAAAGAGTCTTGCACTTAGAGAAAATCGTTCACCAATAAATTTTGTTATGTGATTCTACCTAGAACCATCTGCAGGTCAGCAGAGTTATAATAATCCTGATACTCATGAAATTGCTGCAGTGTTTGAAACAGCTGATGCAACACTTCCTTTTCATAGACATATAATTGTTTATGAAAGAGCAGGTACTTTACAGAAGATAGATTATGATAGTATGCATTGTGATCCTATGTGCTAAGCTTTGATTTAGCCATGGGGTGAAACTTGTTTGGCATATAGATATGCCAATTTAAGTTATGCATCAAACTAAAATACGAAAGACTGTTAGTACACGAGAAACTTTTTATATAGAATTGCAATACTATATAAAAATAGTCCTGCAGGTAACTTCAATCCAATAATAAATGCTGGAAAACTTACTCTGCAACTTTTTGTGGACTATTACTGCAGTATTGAAGCTTACATACATAGGCTTAACAGATGCTTTACATGTGAGGGCTGATCTTGAAAAGGTGAGAGTAGGTTGGATTGTAGTTCTGCCTTCATACTTTACTGGGAGTCCAAGAAATATGATGCAGAATTACCAAGATGCGAGGTAGATGCTGGGCATTAGTGAGAGTGTTTGGCAAGCCAGACATTTTCATAATATTTACTTGCAATCAAAGTCAAAGTCAAAGTCAAAGTGTTTATTTGTCAATTAACAATTAACATTGCATGACAATGGTCAATAATTTTACAATAATAATAAAAACAAAAGATAAAATAACTAAAACATCTTAATTTGTACATTAGATAATCTCTTACAGAGTAAAACTCTCCATCAATCAAAAAACACTTAAGTCTTTTTCTAAATTTGCTAACAACAGTTTTCTGCTTTTATTTCCAGTGGGAGACTATTAAATAATTTGATTGCTGAAAAAATATAACTGGTTTTCAAAAAATGAGGTACGGTGTTTTGGATACAGGTATACAGATGGAGTTTCTTAAGTTGTAATGAGTAGGAGAATCAGAGGTAAAAAATGTGCATATTTTTCTTAAAGAAGGTTTAAGGTTTTCGAGTATGTATAGGCTTGGGAATGTAAGAATTTGTTTGATCGGAAAAAACCCCTGCATGATTGACTTCTTGCCAGCCCTAATACAATCCTTAGAGATTTTCTTCTGCAAACGAAAGATGTATAGGGTCTTTGTGTTTTCAGAGCCCCATATTGGAAGTCCATAAGCAAGATGTGGGTAAATGCACCCATAATAGCCAGCCAGAAGAATTTCAGTACTAGAAAAACTGGAGAGTCTACGTAATAAAAATATGCCGCTGCATAATTTCCCACACACACCTTGTCCATGTGAAGGTGAAAGTTCAGGCCTTGAGTCCAAAATCACACCCAAGAAGTTTGTAAATTGTGACGAGTTAATAAACGGAATCGCCTAAAATAATGGATGAACTTCCACTATCACCATTCATGGGTGCTCTAATATTAAAAATCCAGGAATGTCGTCTTTGCAGTGTTCACAGTAAAGGTCATTTTCTTCCATCCATTGAAGAAGACAGCTGCCTTGTACAAAAATTATCATATTCCAGGTTTTCCCTATTTTTATGTGACATATTGAAAGACGTGTCGTCAGCAAATAAGCACAGATTTCCTCCGCCCACACTAGATGAGATGTCATTAACAAATAATAGGAATAAGACTGGGCCAAGGACAGAGCCTTGGGGTACCCCTGACTTCACTGTTTTCACAGAGGATACTCGATGACTCAAAGCAACCAGAGTGGTCAACAAAGGGAATTTCAACTACCTGGCTACGCCCCATCAAATATGAAGACACCCAGTCAAATGCGGTACCCCCTAATTCCAAGGTTTTGTAGTTTGCATAACAAGAGCCCATGATTGACAACATCGAACGCTTTTCGGAGATCCAAGAAAACACCAAACGAATGCTGACGTTCATCCAAGGCAATAGAAACATGATTGATGAAGTCAAAAACGGCATCAAGTGTCGAGAAGCCACGTCTGAAGCCAAATTGCTTTTCAAAAATGACATTATTATGCGATAAAAACGACAGTAAACGAACAAGATACAGCTTTTCCAAGACTTTTGAAAACGTTGATAGGATAGATATGGGCCTATAGTTTTCGTTGTCATATGGGCTTCCTTTTTCAGTAGTGGTTTAACTATTGCTTGCTTTAGAATACATGGAAATACACCACTTTCGAAGGTAGCATTCGCAATGTGGGCCAAAGGCCAAGCCAGCTGCTCAGCAACATCCTTCAGAAGGCTAGAAGACATCCCATCAGCCCCTGAGGTGTGGCCGGGCTTTTAAGGATTTTACTACTGCGATTACTTCCCGAACATCTGTTGGCCACAGGAAAAGTGAAGGTACAACTGTCCGCATCGCAATGACACACTCGTTGTGGGTCCGTCAACATTCCAAGAACCGCCTCCAAGGACGTTCGCGCCATCTGGGTGAAGAAAGAATTAAACTGACATGAGATAACAGTCGGATCGACCACTAAGGAACCACTTTCATTCTTAATGGAGTAACAGGTAAAATCCTTAGACTTTTTGTTGGGCTGAATGTCCTTAATGATGTTCCAAACGCCCTGTTTTTGTTCTTGGCCTTCGTGATGTGTTTATAAAACCAACCCCAGCCTTAGCAGAGCGAACTCTAGTCCGAAAACTGTTTCTTAAGATCACGGTAAGATTTTCGCAAGGGATGTCCAGAACCAAGGTGTTTCGTCAGAGAATACATAGTGATCACCTTCTCTTGGAGCTGAAGCAAATCTTTATTGAAAACCACCTTCGTAAAAGATTTGGTTTTCTGGTATTTTACCTTCTTTATAGGAGCAATTAAAATTAAAATAATATGAAAAAGTAGATAGGAAAAGTGAGAACTTGGAGTTCACATCTTGTGCACTAAGAACATTAGCCCACATTTCATTTGCCAACAAGTGTCCCTTAAAACATGGATGCTGTTATCTGAAATTTGACGTTTGAGTTTGAAACTTAGGAGTATTTATCATAGGAGACACATTAAACCTTGAGATCACCAACCTGAGCATGGTGGTCCGATACTACTGCCGTTATGACAACTTGAGTGACCAGCTCACTTGGATTGATGTTCGTAAAGATGTTGTCAATTAGTGACGTAGACCCATTAAACTCCCTGGTATACGATTTTACTGTATCTCTAAGCCCAAAAGAAGTAATGAGATGAGACAGTTGTCTGGCAGTTTTCATTATCAGAACACATGTCAATATTTAAAATCACCAGCAATAAGAACCCTTACGCCAGATTTCAAAATAGAACTAAGACAATCAGTTAAAGAATTAAAGAACAATTCAATGTTACTGAAATCTGAATGTGGAGGTCTGTAAACAGAGATAACTAAATATTGAGAACCGCTTAAATCCACTGAAACACTGGCCAGCTCACAAGAACCCTCCTTGCAAAATCTCGAAACGTCAACAGCATGACAATGCCTCAGACCCTCGTGAACCAAGATGCACACGCCACCTCGCCCCTTAACGGACCGACAATAACTGGACACGACCCTAAACCCAGACAAAACAAAAATATTCATCTCTGATTCTCTCAGAAAGTGTTCTGAGAAACATAGGATTTGAGGCGAGAGCAGATCCACCATAACCTCAATCTGGGCCAGTTTAGGCATAATACCCTGGACATTTTGATGTACCAGCCTAAGAGTGTCTAGGTGATCGCCTTCATCCCCCCGTACGACCCGTTTTCCCGAAGAAGAAGCTATTGAACGCACAGGAGAGGGCTCACGGGAAATCTCTGGTGAAGGATCACGGGGAAACCCAGTAGTAGTGGGCCCACAGGAAGGCACAAAAGGAATTTAGGAGCGACAGGGAAGGGCTGCAGGGCATTGCTAGAGAGGATGGGAGCCACCGAATCGGAAAGTGAGCGTTTAGAAGTAGATTTTAGTAACGTGGAGAGCATAATGTGGCCCAATTCAAAGTTTGCCACTCCTATTTAGGTGCCTTCCGTCTATTAGCAAGGTGGTGCCTACGAATACAATTGTACAGATCAATAAATTCAACATTAAAGTTGTTACACATCAAAAACAACTGCTCGTTAAGATAATCTAGAGCTATGTCATTGATATCCCGACGCCTTAAGATGCTATTTAAAATTATCTTAGCATTAGGAAAATTCAGTCTTACAAGTATACAGCAGCTCAGCCATCCTGTGCAAAAACCTCTTTCTTGCCACAACCACCATCATATCCAGCCCCACCATTATAACCCATAGCCCACATCATTTTGTGCCGACATGAATATAAATAACCGGTGGCTGGACTTGAACATAATCTTTAAGTTTTCTCTATTATGTTTAAAATTTTTGCACCAGGATTTACATCAACAGTAGCTCCCCTATATACACATTGTTTACTTGAAAATCTTAGTAACGAATCCCCAATAACCAGGCAACTTTTCAAGGTAGACGTATACATATTATTATTATTTACAACATTGGGACTACTCTTTTTATGTATAGAATCTCTATTACTATTTAAACTATTTACATTTTTTCTTAGCGCTAAGGTGGCTGTCCGTGAGTTCAGGGGTCCTTACTTGACTTACAATTACGACACCGTTGTCGTTTGCTACTATTAGATTCCCTAATGACAGACATCCGTTTCACGTCGCTCTCCACATTCCCTGACTTCTTACACCTCTTAGACTTAATACATTGAGTCATTGGCATCCTCTTGCTGGCTCGTCCTCCACACTCCAGAGACACTTTTTCACACGCCCCAGTGTCATGGACATCCTCCGACTCAAACGAACGCTAGTTCTCCGTATTTGTTCTTTGTCTCAACGATGGGGACGGCTGACACCCTGTTAAGTTTTATTTTTTTGCCTTCCTTGTCCGATTGTGTTTTACAATTGACCATTTATCGCTATCATCAATGGCTTGAGGAATTTCCTTAATGTTAGACTCGATCACAACCGGTTCAGTTGTTTCTTCTCCGATTGACAGATTACTTGTGTTCTCCGTAAACAGCTTGTACCACTCATGGAAACGAATGCCACCTGTCGTAGTTTTTTTGCAGAAGAAACCATCATTAATGAACTTTGTGTTTACTAGTACACTCAAGCCACACTCAAAAGAGTTATTTTGTTGACAGCAGTTCAACTCACACAAGTTACTCTCACTGAACCCAAGATTGCCTGTTACTAGTTTGCAATCCTACAGGGTCTGAAATAACTGATAGTATTTATTCTTGGAGACACAAAATAATAGACCAGATATTGTAGTATGAGTTTTTCATGCTAAAGTGGAAGGATTGATACGACTAATTTGTAAGGTACTTTGGAAATTTAAAAGCGTTTTTATACACTGTGAAATTCCAAAAACGTGGACTGCCCCACATTCACCTGCTTTTAACATTGGAAGATCATTTTAAGTGTAGGAATCCGGAGGACATAGAGAAAGTTGTATTTGCTGAATTTTCCAACCCTTCAAATAAAGAACTCTATGAATTAATAAAAACTCATATGGTACATGGACTCTGTGGTGATCACAATCCTTCCTGTGTTTGCATGCAAGAAGGAAAATGTAACAAATGTTTTCCAAAATCTTTCATTAAGAAAACAAAAGAAAATGTAAATGGCTATCCACTTTATAGGTGAAGAGTTGATGGCACAACCATAACTAAACGCATTAATGGAGAGTTTGTTGATGTTACTAATTAGTTCATTGTACCATGTAATCAATTTTTCTTGCTATATATTTCCGTGCTCATGTCAATGTGGAGATCTGATCGAGTGTTCATTCTATCAAGTATATCCACAAGTATGTCTTTATAGGTCATTATTGCTGTAACACAAAACACAAATATGGCTGTAGACAAAACACAAAATGGCTGACTGACTACAGTGAAAGTGAAATGGGTTGCCAGTTTGTGTTCTAAAGTGTGTATTTTTACAACAATTATTTACTCACTCATGCAGAAACTTACCTCGAGTTACTGTAAATCCATTCCACTGTAAAATATAGAAGAATATCTATTTATTTTATGAACTTGAGATCAAATGTCCAGTAGATATTTTGATCAATTTAAGATAGGAATCAAGAACAGTATATTTCATTGAATATAGTTTTATTACAACACAAAACTTTATTGTTACATAGTAAAGAGACTGAAACCAATATATTTTTCTACTTACTTACTCTTACTCCCAGGGCCATTTATATCGGAGGTGATATTTAGCCGCACCAACAAAGCTCCTCCATCTTGAACGGTCCTCTGCATCTTCCTCTGAAGCGCCCATCTTCTCCATATCAGCCTTCACCTGGTTCCACCATCTCACTTTTGGTCTCCCCCGGGGCCGTCTTCCTTCTGGGTTACCGTACATTACCCTCTTCAGTTTGCATTCCTCTTCTCTTCTCAAAACATGGCCTGCCCAACGGAGTCTTCTGTACTTTATTTCTCCTATTACATCCGTACTATTGTAAAGCTCCCTGATTTCTCTATTATGTTTTCTTCTCCATACCCCTTGTTCATATGATGGCCCATAAATTTTACGTAAAATTCTATTCTCGAAAACTAGAAGCTTTTTCTCATCCTTCTTATTTAGCCTCCACGTTTCGAGAGGCTAAATATTTTTCTACTACATGAACAAAAATGTTCCTTTAAGGACTAATTACTAAAAATTTCAAAATCTGGTGTGACATCATAGCCAACTCACTGCCATCAACTTCCAACACTTCACCAGGTGAATAACAGGTGGCAGACAAACGGCTAGAGCAGCTGTGTCAGGCAGCCGGGAGCACTAACCTACAGTGCTGAAAGTGCGTCTGCTGATAACTGATCTCAGACATCTGCTCAATATCCAGCTGCAGTGTTGTTTGTGACTGTGAATTTCCTTCCTCAACACAAATCCTTACTGTTAGAATGGACAAGTGCTTGTTACACTAACTATTTTCAAATTAAACTCTAAAATGTCCCCTAAGTATCCCTGTGGTACCTGCAATATTGGAGTAAAGTATTCAGGTGTAAAATGTACAGGCTTATGTGAACAATGGTACCATGCTGGATGCCAAAACATTACAAATAAGAGCTTGAACAAATTAACTTCTGGTATCCATGAATCTGAAAATTGGCGCTGTATAAAATGTACAGCAATAAACCAAACATGCCTAACTAACCAATAAATAGTTGACCATACAGCAGTTAACAGCTTAGACACAATTCAGGAACTTGAAAAGAGTATTATTAAAAATAATTTTCTAAAGAACCCCAACAGCCGAGAAGATGAACTATAAATTGTCGCCAAAACTGGATCAGCATTGGTGGTGGAGAATGAGCAATTGAAGATGGAGATTGAAGCTAAAACCACCAACTAATTAGCATGGTGGGGAAATTAGAAGAAATGGGTGTTGACAAAACTAAATACATGAGTAAGATAGAACATATATTGCAATTAAATGCAGACTTTTAAGCCCAACATAATAAAGGGAAGCACCTACGACTAGAAGCTCAGAGAACCTATGAGGTGCATGATCTAAAATTAGGCCAACTTGTACATGACTATGCAACAAGAATAAGAGAACTCGAGAAAACTATCTCAGGGCTGCAAAAGAAAATTAAAAGCCGGCAAAATTTAAAAAGACTCTGACTCACAGACTTGTTCCCCAGAGGAAGTTACCCCAGTAATTGAGAGAAATCACATCCTCTCCTACTGGGCATGTCTGAAATTAAAACAAAAGTAGATCACATAGGGTGCATTATTAAAACCTTAACTAATCAAAGACAAAGCAACGCCTTGACCATACCTATGACTGAACCAAACCAAACTACAATCCCAGGAGTCAGTCAAGCCTGCATTCAAAAACTGAACCATTCAATTACTACAACTTTAACAAAACAAAGCTCATCACTGACCTCAGGAAACAGATAAACCTGTAACAAAATACTGAACAACACCTCGACCATGCCAATGACAGTAATAGGCCAAACTATGACTTCAGAAGACAGTCAAACCTACATTAAAAAACTGAATCATAAATTGACAACTTTTATGGAGTTAAACTCTGTCTTGACATCAGAAACCAGACAACACTGCAACAAAAAACTGATCACACCTTCAGGGACAAAAAAAAACCAACCCCTAAAATTAATAAGCACTCTCTTCATTCTGATACATGCAAGAAGGCAAATAGAAATAAGTTCAGTGTCTCTCTTCAAGTTGTAAAAGCTATTAAAAATCAAATAACCCAGAACAACAACCTGCTAATGTAGCTAAAAACAGGGTAAAATTAATGCAAATACCTCCAATGAATACTAAAAAAAGAGCTGAGGATGAGGGTCTAAAAAAATTTTACAATACCACATACAGTTATATATTGAACACATGTCTAAAAACTATAGTAAACTCTTTCAACAGATAAATACAGGCTGTTGGATCTACCGGCAACAAATCAGTGCACCTCCAATAGCTAGTAAGTTGTAACATATACAGTACATAATGTAGCCTGTATTTATATAAATCGATATGTTGAATTAATTTATTACGTGTATATATATATTTTTTTTTTCATTTAATAATTAAGGGTATTATTAATTTCTATAATAAAGTATTAACTCTTTATTTAATCAGTTTTTGTTTTGTTTTATATTAAATATTGTTTATTTTGTTGTTTCTGGTTATAGAACTGAATATCTCATCAAATTTTATTTTTTATTTAATACTATTATAGTTCATATTGGCTATTTTTTTCTTTCTCAGAACATTTGCTTTTAATTTTATCATTAAAAGACATTTTGAATTGATTCTATTAACATTGTATTTATTAACTTTAAGGAGCCGAAATTGTCATGGCATGTGTTTAGTTAATGTATTAGGCCTACTGCGTAGAATTAGAGTATTGTATGTCTGTGCGCGTGTGTATAAGTCAGTCAGTGTCGTGGCCGCGGTCCGGAGCGGGCATGTCAAGGCACCATTGATTGTGGACCCGGGATAGTGGGTCCACTCACCACGCCGGTCGCCTCCCCGCCTTCACCAACTCCTCCTCGCCTCCATCCACAGCTGATGTCCTCTCTCTTTCCTTATCTCCCTATCCTAGACATTTGAAAGCCACTCATATCAATGAAAAATCGCTAAGGAGGCATGAGCTTAGAGAAATTTTTGGCCTTCAACAGTTTGATTTAATTGGAATTTCAGAATCCTGACTTAAGCCGAGTATTCAGTCAAGCGAAGTTTTTCTTCCTGGTTATGTTTTGCAACGGAACGATAGAACAGGAAAAAATGGTGGAGGTGTTGCAGTGTATATTAGGAAGGGCTTAAATTTTAAACCGCTTCTTTTTTCGCCTTCTGAGTACTCGGCTGGGCCAGAATTTATGTTTATTGAAATTGGCTTGTCTGGTTCAGATGTACTACTGGGAGTGTGTTATCGCCCACCCAGAGTTGGACATATGACAGATTTTGAAAATTCTCTCTTGCACCACATGCACAGAGCATTGTATATTGATCATGGGCGATTTCAACACTGATTTGATGAAAAATAATCAAGACTATAACTACAGACAGCTGACTTCCATGTTTGACTTGTGTAATCTGACAATACTGCCACTGGAGCCAACTCATCACACTGCCAAGTCTGACACACTTCTTGACCTCATGGTGGTTTCGGAACCACAAGATATCGTCCTTCATGGGTAGCTTCCAGTCCCTGCCATATCAAAGCATGACCTAATCTATTGTGTTTATTCAGTAAATATACCTAAGATTAAAGCTAGGTTTATCAAGTATAGAGACTTTTAAAACATGAATGAGGCTGAATTTATGTCCGATATTTTATTGATCCCATGGAATAACCTAGAGAATCTTGACTGTTGATGACATGGTGGATGGCTTTAATAAACAAATTTTATCTGTTTATGATAAACATGCTCCTTATATGACAAAACGAATAAATAAGAGGCACCCAGTGCCATGGATGAGAAAGGATATTCTTAGCCTGATGGCCCATCGTGATAGCTTATATCGAAGAGCGAGGCGCTCTAATGACCAGATACTTATGGATCAATACCGTTTAATTCGAAACAGGGTTAAACAACTTCTGCGTAATTCCAGGCTGAGATATACTCGAGGTCTTTTTGAGAATAGGAAACAGTTGTCATGCGACTTATGGCGTAATGTTAAAAGCCTTGAAATAAGAAAACAACATATTTCACAGCCAGCTCTTATACCTCTGAATGAGTTGAACCAATTTTTTACATCTTGTAGTCAAAGTTTCAGTCAGGACAAAGTGGAGGACTACTTAAAACATCTTCAAAACCTACCTCACCTTAGTTGTGGTTATTCTGAGTTTACTTTTAAACCTGTGATACAAGTTGACGTGTTGAAAGCTATACGCTGTATTCGCAGTAATGCTGTTGGGTACGATGGCATCCCAATACACCTCATAAAGAATATTCTATTTGCTGTCCTTCCAATAGTCACATTTATTTTCAACACGTCTCTTAGGAGTGGTATTTTTCCATCACAATGGAAGTCTGCTTTTGTCCGTCTTCTTAATAAGATTTTAGCACCAGCATCATGTTCAGATTATAGGCCGATAAATATTCTTCTTGCATTATCTAAAGGCCTAGAGAGAATTGTGTGCTGCCAACTCACTGAATATCTATCTTAAAGCAACATATTTAGTGACTATCAATCTGGTTTTTGGACTAACCACAGTACGGAAACTGCACTTTTAAAAGTGACGGATGACATTAGGCTTGCTATGGATCACAGACAGGGCACAATTCTCACTCTTTTCGATTTTTCAAAAGCTTTTGGCAGCGTAAACCATAAAGTATTGCTAGCTAAACTAAGGCTAATAGGGTTTTCTAGTCATGTATTAACTTGGCTGAGATCTTATCTGTCAGGGAGACGGCAGTGTGTAAAAGTGGATGACATGACTTCGGACTGGGAAATTGTTACTTGTGGGGTGCCACAGGGATCGATTCTTGGTCCTTTATTATTACTGTACATAAACGACATTCATTCTGTACTTAAACATAGCTCATATCACATGTATGCCGATGACCTGCAAATCTATTCACACTTTAAAATTGACTCCATTAATGAATGCATCACCAAAATCAATAGTGACATTAAATATATCGTTATGTGGTCCAAAAATCATGGCCTGAGGCCAAACCATACAAAAACGAAACCAATCATTATTTGTCACTCTCGTTTACAAAACTCAATAAACTTCAATACTATTGAAACGTTAACTGTAAATGGTAACACTCTGCCGTACTACGACAAGGTGAAGGATCTTGGTTTGACTATGAACTCGACTTTGACTTGGACTGATGCTGTTGCGGAGATTTGTAAATGGGTTTTCGCATCTATTCACTCACTCAAACGTTTACAACGATTTTTACCAGAACATATCAAGCTGCTCTTGACTAAATCACTCGTACTTCCACATTTCAATTACTGTAACTCCGTGATCAATGATATGACCAGTACTTAGTCAGAACCTGCAAAGAACTCAAAAATATTGTATACGTTATGTTTACGATGTGAGACGGGAGCAGCACATCACACCGTACTATATTCAGTCAAATATTCTAAAATTAAAAGATCAAAGATCAATCGAAAGTCTAAAACTTGTTCATTCAATATTGAAATGTGGTTTTCCAAGATATTTTTCTGAATATTTTAAATTTGTGTCTCATGTAGGTGTAAGAAGCACTCGCTCTAGCTCATACATTTTGAGAATACCTCAGCACAGGACTGCAATGTTTGATAAGTCATTCCATGTAATGGCTTGTAGGTTGTGGAATGCCCTTCCCCAAACAATTACTTCCATCGTTAGCCGTTCCCGGTTTGTGGCGAAACTGAAAGATATGAATCTTGAGCGATTAGCCGAGGCAGTTCCGGTCTGAGATGTTGTGGGCGTGACACTGGAAGAGATATTTTGCACTCCATAGATCCAGACATGTTATCGATTATTTTGTCACTCCAGCTCCATATGTAAAAGACTTTGTCAGGTATAGTTTGTGGATTCACTCAAAGAACATTATATCTGTGAAAATATTTGTTTTCGTTATATTCCTTAAGAAATTAAGAATTAAATGCTAATAAATCTTTTTGAAACATATGTAACGTAAAATTGTCTTGTCTTAATTTTCTATGTGTGTTAGTTATTAAAATTACACTAATTATATTTCAACTACTACTTTTTCTTTTATTTTGCCCTAAGATATTGCAAATATTTGAAATGGATCAAATGAACTTTAGAATTATGCAAACAAGCATAAGCTCTCCATAAACTACTCCTGCTTGATCCCTCCAAATGCTGAGCATCCATGAATGTTTTTCTTTACAGTTTATGTTGATAAATGGCCTGGTCTTCCCCATGGTTTTTGTTTTGTTTGGGATTATTGTAATGTATCCACTTTTCATCTCCAGTCAATATGTGATTCAAAAACCTTTCTTTCTTTGCCTTTGGAGCAGCTGTTCACAGGTGAAACTTGCCTTTCGACATCTCTTGGCTTCAACTTGAGTGGTACCCAATTTCCTAATTTCTGGATCATGCCCATGGCTTTTAGACATACCCTAATGATTTATTGCGTTACTTCCAATGCTGCAGCAAGTTCTTCTTGTTTTACAAGAATTACTTAAGAAATGTTCTCCAATTCTTCATCTTTAAAAGTTACTGGCCTTCCTTGACATTCTATATCCTCCATGTCAAAATTGCCATCCTTAAACCGTGTAAACCAAAACTTGCCCATACCACTCTTGTTTACCTCGCCCTTGTGTACCCAGCACGGGCCTGATCAGAAATACCATTGTTTAGAACCTGAACTCTTATGTTTTTTGTTATCAAGTTAGTACTTTCAATAGCACTTTTACTAGATGCTTCAGAAGAAATTAAGAAGTTAACATAAGCAGTCACTTTACTACCACTCCAAAGAAGCCTAGAGATGCCCATGTTGTACGAGTAACATTTTGGCATGAATCTCTGTTTAAAATGGTTTTAGAGTGTGTGCCCCTTGGGATGGAGAAGACAATGGGAGAGAAGGACACTCCAGAATGCCATTAATTATCTTGTGGAGAAACAAAAGGTTAAAATTGTTAATTATCAATGTGAGGTGTTGTAAATTGAACAAGTTCTTCACAGCAGTAACATAAGTTCCAAAGTATGTGAAACCATGTCTTGTGCTAAGGATTCTCACAAAACATGTCTGGACTCTATCTAGATGAGCAAAAGTTCAATTTAAAAAGGTGATCATATCACAGAGTTATACTCAAGTACGGGCTGTACAATGAATTTGTAAAGGATCATGAGTCAGTGAAGATGTGAAAGCCTCTGGTATATCTTATTATAAAACCCAGAAGTACATAGGCTTTTCCTGTTATGTAGTTGATGTGATCGTTAGTAGGAAGAGAAGAACTGACCATAATGCCAAGGTTCCAGATCTTATTTACTCTATTCAAAGTGATACCATTAATAAGTGATACCATAAAGTAGTCCAAATGTCTGTTGCTCTTCACACGAGAAAAGGTGATAACCTGTCACTAAGCAATATTCAATTCCATGGCATTCCTGATGCACCATTCACTGATGTTATCAAATGAAAGTTGGAGTGTAGTGTGATCTTGTTGATCCAAACATGGAGTGGACACTGGATGTCATCGACAAACGTACAATAATTGCAAATGATTTGTAAACTGATGTCATTGACAAAATGGTTGATGAGAAAAGGACCTAGAAAAGATCCCTGTGGTACTTCTGACAGAACTGGAAATGATGAGGATGAGCTACCATCATACTCGACAATGAATATTTTATTGGATATGTAGCTCCATAACCACGTTAACAAGGACCTGGAGGTGCCGTATCACTTGAATTTTGCAAGTAGAAGGTGGTGATTTACCATATAAAAGGATTTGGAGAAGTCGATAGGCATAATGAACTTAAGAGCATCAGTGAAAAAGTTAGTATTGTACTGGACATTTTGGTAGAGAATTCTGATCACCTCACTGTGTGTTGTATGTATTTTTTTGCTTCTTGTTTTTTTATATAGTTTTCATCTTGAACTTCTGTGTTGAGCCAGTTTCTAAAATTGAGATATTTATTTTTTTGCCATAGAAGGAAATTTCGTGCTTGGTAAAGATACTTTTAAGCACTGAGATGTTGTTTTTCATTTTTGTAATTGATTATTTTTTTAAAAACTTCATTGTCTGTAATTTCCAAGGTGTGTTCTTTGTGTCTTAACTGTTTTGACTATATTCATTCTCTTTTCAATCTCATTATGGCAGGTTTTGAAAATCTCTAGCTCATTAAATACAATTTGCAGTTTTATTTTAGTGTTTGCATGTACGTATTTCATTTTATTGTTGGTACTTTATAATTATTGGATACAGGCCCGTGCGCATGGGGGGGGGGGTTTTGGGGGTTCAAACCCCCCCCCTTGAAGATTGGGATATATCATATTGTTTCCATATATCAGTTTAATTGTGTGGATCACTAAAACATATGTGTAGATCACATATGTTTTTATTTGAAAAAGTTTTTACTTTGTTTAAAGAATGAGTTACAAATGTATTAAAAGTATGTAGTTTTACAATTTTATAATAAACTCATTTTCCATATGTATTAATTTTTAATCTATTACTTATTTAAGTTTCTTCTTTTTTATTTCATAAAATAAGTATAGACCCCCCCTAAATAAAATTCTGCGCACGGCCCTGATTGGATATATTTTGAGTGTTATTTATACCTTTGATATAGGTAATGTTTTTGTAATATATTTGTACATCCATTTTTAAGTTATCTAGGTCAATGAGTAGTGTATTTACTATATCCTCCAAACTCATATCTTCATAGTGTAACTTTTCAATATAATCCAACTAAACTTTTATCATCCTTAAACAAATGTATTATTTAAATTGATTGATTTTTCTGAAACTTGTCAATGTTACTCGCATCTTTCTTTCCACTTTAGAATTGTGTTTTTATTATGGGCTTACAAGTACTCAGTAATAAATAGTTGCTTTGAAAAGCTTTTCCCATTTGGATTCATTACTGAAATATTTGTAGGGAAAAATTATGTAATACCATCAACCCTTTCTACTTACTTCTTCCTGAATATCTGGATATCAGTGACTTTGGCAGACATTATTCAAGTTTCAGTGATTAATGTAACTTTGTACATATTATTGGTACATACATAATTCTTTGTTTAAATTTATTATAAATGATATATTATTGAAAAGGATACCAGATGTCGACAAAACAGTTGTTGTTATTGTAATGTTTTATGTATATCATTTGCCTTTCTTCTGACTTTAGTGCTGGATCCAAGGTATGTTTGTTTTGAAGTATGACTTTTTCATTTTCAACATGATTTTTGAATGTTCATCACCATGTTTTTTTATTTTTCTCTAAACTTTATCGGATGTTTAATCTTACGTTTTAGGGTTAAAACACAAGACACCTTAGAAAGAGAACATTAAATTGAAATATTTATACGTATTGAATATATGTGCATATATTGAATACGTATTTCAATACATATCAATGGCAAAAGCATTAATGCTGTTTTAAATACCTAATATTGTAGATTAAAACTTGCAAATAAATTTAGTAAGTAATAAAAACATTAAGCAAGTAATAAGTAATATAACATTTATTCAAAGCAATAAATGTAAGCATAATAAAGTAATAATAAGCATAATTTAAGCATTTATTTTAAGTAATATTTTAGTCTGTTATACTAAATACTGCTATCATGATAAAGTTAGATGATGTTGGTTTTTAATATTGATCAGAAATAACACCATACTAAATGACTTTGTGTATTTTTTGAGATTGTTTGAATTTAAATTCGCTAAAAGAGCCAAGTAGATAGTGGAAGTTCTGCAACACTTTAGAAGAGTTGAAAATATGAATTCTATTAATACTGTACTTTCACAAACTTTTAAGTTTCCTCGACCAATATTGAGCAATAAGATAAAGCCTCTGAGATTGAACAAACCTTTCCAAGGGTGTAAACCTATACTTTTTACAAGATCAAGAAACAAACAAATAGCTAATTATGTTGTGACACTGGTGGAAATTTTCCACGGAATCTATGGTTTGAACTTCAAGTTTCCTACACATAATGTAACTATGATGGAAAGTGTTGATTTAATGTGAATGCTGAGTTAAGCTACAGCTCATCTTCCTCTTGGTGTAGCGTCTGAAACCTGATGCTGTCAGAGACTTGACTCCTGGAAAATGGAGCCATGTTCATCTGAAGTAATAAAAAAAGTCTATAACAAAGAAGCTCAAAATGAACTCTATATAGTTTTGACATCAGAGATACCTAGAATAAAAATACAGTGTAATCTAGTGAAGAGTTATTCTCATTTTCTCATCAGGTGCACAACTCTACACACACTACACTAACAGCAAATTAACATGTTGACTGCGGCAGATGTCTTAAGGCACAAAGCCAGATTAAGAGTAGCTGGTCTCACTCAGTGCACACTAATAGTGAAAATGTAAATTACACGTAATATAGCTAGACAGTTATCGTATTATAGCTAGACAGTTATCGTAAAATAGTTAATTACGTTAACCGAGGCAGATGCTTATAGTGCACAGCCAGATTATGAGTAACCGGTTGCACTCAGTGAACACTAGTAGTGAAGGTGTTTATATATAAATTCTTCATCTCTGTCTTTTTGCAGCCTGTGACTTCTATCACCACCCATCAATTTTTATACTTTTTCTTCTTTGGCAAGGAACTCCTTTTTTGTATCAGAAGTCTTGGAAGCACTTAACAACAACATATTAAGAAGGGTGCTGGTCCCAACAATAAGACATCATCCTTCCTTCGACACTGTAGTGACATCCTGCCCAGCCTCTGACGACTCTTTTCAACTTATCCATTTTCTACATGGAATATTTCCTGAGATCCTCAAAATGGATTGTTTTGTTTCTATACTGAAGTATAACTCATTGAAGGTTGAGATCTACCACCCCATAACTATCCTCTCAATTGTGGAGAAGGTATGTGAAATGCTTGTACTGTATCAACATAGGTTTTTTTAAGCCTCTAGTTTTCTTAAGTTGACATGGTTTAAAAACCATGTCAGTTAACATTAAAATAACTGACATCAACATTCAAAACAACATTAAAAACTTACTGTTATTTGAAGAAATCAGTCTCCAGGGCAGGAAAAGGAAAATAGCTGGATATCGCCTTTGTTGACTTTGTCAAGGCCTTTGACAAAGTAGACCACTCCCTTCTTATACCTATGTAAACTGGAGACTTATGGGATCCAAAAGCCTATACTCTCTTATTGAATTAAACACCAATTTAAATTTGTTATTTATTAATAATAGAGTTATCAATTTTATATTTATGCATGAACGCAGCAGAAGTGCGAAAATACACTGAAATAAGATTAAGAAAATATAAACATTAAATTTTTATTTTATTTTTATTATAACTACAGTATTTTGTTAATTTTCTTTTTCATTAACATAATACGAGAAAACACTGTATTAGTGATTAATTTGTTTACTACTGATCAGCTACAGAATACACATATTCAAGTCAGTTGTTATCATAAAATAATACCATTTCCTTACTTTTGGTCACCTACCTACAGTTTTCATCAAGTATGTTAAGCTAATATGTTATGGAATAAATTTTAACCAATTATTAGGAAAATTATACCAAGATTATACAAGTGGTTAATAGATAAAAGCAAAGTAAGATCAGAAGTCTGCTGAGAACAAGGACGTAGCCAATGGAGGGGTTCAGGGGTCCGGACCCCCCAAATTTTCAAATTTTTCAATTACTTTTTTAGTAAACGATTAATACTTTAAAAAATTCAGTATTACTGACATGAACTGCTGAAAAATCGTTCTCAACAAAGAAATGGGTCAAGAACTTTTTAAGGAACAAAAGGGGCGTTACTCTCTGCCCACTGCGGAGAAATATCAGTTGTCTGGACCCTCCCAAATTTGTTTCCTGGCGTTCTTAGTCGAGAAGGGTTAATATACAATACTGAGTTTTTACTGTTTCATTTAAGAGACAAATAATTTTTACACAGTTCTACTTGCTTTCTACAGTTTTTTAAAAAACCTCAACAAAAGTGTCAATTATGTTCTTGATCTGTTGAATCCCTAACTTGTCAGATTGTTGAAAAGGACTATTACCGATGTAAAATGAAGAAAATGTTCAACAAATTTCACTGTGATCGATATAGTTGGAGTATGGTAGGTAGAGAAAGCAACATGTGACTAAAGAGGTTAAGAAAATACACAAAATGTACAATTTGAATATATACTAACTTTATTAGAAGACAAATAATGTGTAACGTTAGAAGAGTTTTATTTTCCCCTGAATGGTTTTAGTTTCTCTGAATTAATCACAAACTAAATAAGACTATTGGTTTTCTTATAATTTATCGACATTTTTATATATATGTTAAATTTTTATAATCCAAAGGTCATATAGCGGAAAAGCGTTTTGGGTTCGAGACAAGAACTACCTTGAATTGATCCTGTGAACCTTTGTTTTTGTATTGAATCGGAATGGCCGCCATCTTTAGGTTAGCTGTTCGTTTTGTTACCGATGTTATTATTTTTGTATTTAAGGCTAAATATAATTTCTCGGTTTTAAAAATCGTTGTTAAAAGTTAGGGAATTAGTAGACAGTAACAGTAATGATATAATATAGTTGGTGTTTCTATAGTGACATAAAATACAAATGTTGTTCCATTTGTTTGAAACCCCAGTTTCGTCTGCTGACATTTCCAGGTAAGAAAATTGTTTATTTACTAAAACTAGAATGTTTATTTTAAGAGTAAATGATTAATTTTCATATTGTTTGCGTGAAATTAATGGCTGCAGGTTACCTTAACAAGTATTATAATACTTTTATGAATTTGGCGCTTTTTTGTCTTAGCCTAAAAATTCCAGCCAAGACTGGTTGATTACCATTTTGAATTTGAATATATACAATATCTTTCTTTACCTTTGTCATTTGACATTTTCTTTATCGTTGACAATTGACTTTTCTTATTTTATACACTTTTTCAATTAATTAGTATGACATTACACGTCTTCATGTTTCTGCTAGATCTGTATACACCATTTTAAGGCTAAACAAAGGATGTCATCAACTTATACTTATTCATTAGGCACTTGAAAGTTAATCTTTATTACACCAAACATTGTGTTTCCAATAGGAATTGTAATAACATTTGTATGTTACATTTTGGCTTGGTTGTAACATACATTGTAATCAATATGCCTTCTATTTGATTCAAATTTTATTTCAGTTAGGCTAGTAGATATATTTCCTCACTGTGTAAGGCTTAGAGGATCAGATAGTCTAACTGTATTGTAGCAAGGTTCAGATAGTAGGAACAGTATTGAGAATTTGGTTCAGTGTGAATGTAAGGTGAGAGCTTTATATTTTAAACACTTCAAACTAAAGTTGTATACCGTATGGAGCAACTTGCTCTTACTGAAAATGGCCAAGTAAACTTTTTAAAATTACTCTGCAGTTCTGTATTGGGACACAAAAAAATAGTTTAGAATGTTTGACTTAAGTCCTACTAAAATAATACAGTGTATTCAAATAATAATAGTGTTAAATGTATTATTTACATTTAACACTATATTATTTGAATACATTGTATTATTTTAGTAGGACTTAAGTCAAACACTCTAAACTATATTTTTGTTTCTTTCTAAACTATATATATATATATATAAAACAGAAAGTACTGTTATTATCAGGAACACAAACTCCTTACAACTTTAAGAAATTGAACTTTGTTTTATAACTTTACTTCCTTTCTATAGAAATATTCAGCTAGTAGGTCTAGTCTGGGGGAGACTTTAATAAGCGACCTAACTCGTTGTTCGATTTGTGTTATCGAACAATTTGATATATTATCTAACTTTGATGTGTAAAACAACAAAATAACTTTGGGATATCAAAGAAACCTTACAATATTTATAACTTGCCCAGCGTGATATCAATGAGTAACAACTTTTATGATATGGAGGAAAGAATTCTTCCTATGTGTCCTACCAGGAGCCAAACCCACATGTTGCCACTTAAACAAATCTAGTCACTTGTGAGAAATATTCAACATTTTCCTTATATTCCTCATCATTTTAAAGTCTTATAATATTAGTTACTTCTTGTTGTTTATTGTTTACATTAAAATTACTATAACTAATAAGTTAAAATCATATGCTAAGTTAAATAAATTGTAATATTGAATTATTCCTTTGAATAAAAGCAATCAAACCATTTGATAATAACAAGTGTAGGCTGCTTATTAAAGTCTACCCCTAGTCTGTTAATTTAGAATAGAGTTTACTCCTTTCTGAGTGAAATAGTGGATTTATTTATTTTCTTGTCTCTAAAGATCACCTTTTTTCATCGTTTACACTTACCTTTAGCGTATGTCCTTCTTACATACATCGCAATTGGCCACTTTTGGAACCAAATCTTGCTCCTGGAACAAAAACATGTAGTTGAACTTTTAGAAAGATGTTCACCAGTAAATCATTTAATTAAGTTATTGTTTTCAACTTCAATTTTTAATAGTTTTGTTCGAGCTAAGTAAAAAGTAAACAAATGCAATATTGAATTTGGCTGCTTTGATATACAGTATGATCAAATTTTATGGTAGGCTATTTTATGTTTTAATTTTGATGGTAGATATGAAAATTTTTACTTTTATTTAATATTGTCAGACTGTTTTGGTGACCTGATACAGAACTGCAGCTATTTCCTTACTTGTAACCTGTATTGGACCACAAAAACAATCAAATAGAATGTCAAACCATAATTATTGATATATCAAACTTAAAATAGAATCAGCAAAACATCTAAATTGAATGTAAAACTAAAATTAATAATAGGCAAATATTAAACTAATGAAACAAGTAGAGTTGATCCATTTCATTCAGATCACCAATGTTACAGTTTATGGGTAGGGTACGATAAGCGGACCCGGTTTCTTATATTGTAATTGACAACCGATATTAGATATTACTTAATCATAACCATCGATATAATCAATCGATACTGGTTAATTATTTTGAACAATTAACTTAAATAATCTATATCAACAGCTGTAAACACTTTCAAATAATACACGTAAAGTAATATTTCAATTTTAGATAAGTAACATTTTTGATTATTAAAAATGGCAGTCAATTTAAGAAAACCACACAAAGTTGCTTTGAAAGATATACATGTGTTTCGTGGCTTCAACATGTTGGACTCGTACTGAAAACCCCATTATGTGAAATTTGTGGGAAGGAAACAACTGTAACTGTGAGAGGAGCAAATATGGTCGTCTTCAGTTTTCCTAACTTTGGTTATAATAATTTGTTCGATCACTGTAAATATTAAATTCATATTTTAATTTAAAACATATGATTGCTATTGAGGACCATATATACTTTTATATCGATTGAAAGTCTAGGATTTGAGTATGCGTATATTAGGTATCAATGATTACATTCTTCGATATAAATAACCGGGTCTGCTTATCGTACTCTACCCCAGTTTATAGTTATGGATCCATATCAAAGAATATGTTTATATTTATGTATTTGTAGTTTATGTATTAGTTATAGTTTCTGATAGATTTTGTTTACAAGAATTTAAAAGTATGGCATCTATAGTCATTATTAGAGGTTACTTGACCTTGAAGAAGTCTGTTAAAACCCCAATTTTTTACTTACCAAACCAAGTATTGGGCTACAGTGTATTGTAATAAGCATTGAACACACGAGTGATCGATGATATTGAATCATCAATTAGAACCATTTAAATGCTCTAAGAAATGTTTACCCTGTTATGTAACTGTAAGTACTATACTGCTCCAACATAGTATAAACAAAGTTGTATTATTTTCTATAATCTAAAAGGCATATATTTCTTTGACATATTAAAATATAGTTTCACTATAATACAATCTTAAAAGTCTCTATAATAATTCAGTTCAACATTATTGTTCCAAAGTAATTGAAACAAAGTTAAATCGTGTGAATGGTATTTGAGTAATTGCTGCTAGAGACTGGAAGTACTGTTGTTTGTCAAATTAAAATAACATGTTGAGGTAGTACTTCCAGTTACCTGTTACTGTGATAGCGTGTTAGTATATAAAAATTTAACTAACTCACTTCAATGTAATAGAGAATGATAAACTAATAAACGGGGTAATTCAAATTTAACTGTTCAGCACAATTAATGGATACTACGTAGTCCTTATCTACTATTTATTATAAGGTTATAAACTACATATGTACGTAATATAAATATAAAAAGTTAAAGATAACCTTAACAGGCTCACATGATCAGAGTTTGAATTTGTGTGCTATCTTTAGGGATGTTTTTCTTATTTCCCCAGAAGTGTGTGATGGTACCGAAGCCTGCTCTGATGTTTAGAGGCCTTTCTGATCAGTAATTTCCTGAACTCAGATCGTCAACCTCTCCAACGTCCGATCACGTTGTATGGTTGAGGTTACAATTGGGATCAAGTACCGATTGGAAATGCTTCTGGCCATCAGTGTGGGTTTTGGTGAAAGTCTTCACCCTGCAGTGCTGGAAAAAAAAATATCCCTTGAGATAGTACCCAAATTCAAGCTCAGATCACGTAAACACTTAGGTTATGTTTCTCTATGGTACTACTAGTAACATATTTACATATAATTACAATTACATATAACCTAGAAGCTAAACCTCCTTATATCATAATAACATTGCTTAATGTGATATTTCCATTCCTAACCTCAATGCTTGTACGAAATGGCCTCGGCTGCATATCTTTCAGCCCACCTGTTACAGAAATAACAGTTTCCTCATAATAGGTTACCACTGAATTACCTGTTACTGACACTAATGCTGCAGATCTGTAATGGGAGCAAGTGCAGTGGTTATGCACATGTTTTATTGTATTAGACACGTTTATCCTTAAAACAAGTAAAACATAAGTCAATGTTATACTATTTTTTGTTGTTGTTATATTTTATAGATACTTATATCCTATATTTTTTTCACTTTTTATACTGTAATTTGAAGTAGGCTCTTCAATATAATTAAAATATAATTTAATTTGGTTTAAGTAGTTGTGAGGTTACTTTACTTATGAATTATCTATGATTCGATAATATCGATCACTCAAAGAGTTGAACACTTACTGCAGTAAAGTATTGAAGTAAAACAGAAACGAAAATAATATGCATGAGACACAAAGAGTTTTATGTTCCTAACATGTTCAAGCTAAAATTGAATGATATAACTTCAAATATTTATTGGAGGTATGGATCAAGGCTGCATTATTGTAAGCTACTACCACCATAATAAAATCAGGGTACCAAACTATCGATTAGAAATACCTAAACTATTGGATATAAAATCATTATAATCATGTTTTTATACAGTTAGTTATTGCCAATAATATTTTACCAAATTAATTCAAACAAAGTACAATAATTTTATGGTAATGGCCGCGAGTACAATGACGATGTAAATTACAAGTGTTATTTGTGTTAAAAGCTATCAGACACATTTTCTTTCCTTTACAATAGCAAAAATGAAATGTTGCACATTTTGTTACACGATATAAATACACAAAAGTTCACCGTCTAGATAGTTTGTTAGTGTCATTAAATTATTAGCATTTTAGATATAAAAACAGTCAAACTATTGAAATAACTTAGCTATAATTAATATAATTCAGTTTGACATTTTGGTTTCTGTATTGTACATAATCATGAATATCGATAATTCAATTGTCGTGGTGGTCGCTTATTATTCTGCTGTCTGGATTAAAACTAAACCAAAGTTAAATTTTGAAATACATATTACCATTGTTTTATTTATATAATTTTAGACGTATTATATAGTTTTTATCATTAATAATAAAAACTGTTGATTTAAGTAAATTAGGCTTAATTTTATTACAACAAATTAAACAAATTGAAATTTCTATTGTTTTTGGGACACACACTTTAAATATAATACCCAAATAAATTGATTTCATCTGATAACTGTTCTATTATTCAGCTAGTTAGTCTGCCAATTTGGATATTACCTCTGTTTTGAGTGAAATTATAGTTTCTTTTTGTTTTTTTTTTTATACATCCTTAACCCTTAAATGAGCGCGCGGGGGCCTCAACGGACCCCACGAGTAGATATATCGCTCTATTTTTCGAAGTAGGTTAGCTAGACTGATGTGACGCTAGATACCTTCCGGGTAGACGATGAGTAATCGCGCCCTACAGTCAGTTTGGCTGTAACCGTCGCGGGTGAATCGTACAGTCCGTTCCAAACAAACATTACACGTTTGGGTCGTCTAGACCCCCGCGCGCGCACTCACGTTACCTACTAGTGTTGCAATTACGGGTCATTTTTACCCCCCCGCGCGAGTACTTGTGTTATTTGATATGTGCATTGAAAGTGAATATTTTTATATGTGATACAGAAGGAGAATTTTGTATGTATATACATTGCTAACGGATTTTGAATATAGATTGTGTCTAAATACTGTTTTAGTGTTGGACAATATTTATTTATTCCGAGAATGGGTTCTGAAGATTTCCAAGTGGCTAGAATTATTACTATAGATGAGCAATTGGTAGCCTGCAGAGGAAAATGTGGCTTCAAACAATTTATGAAAAGTAAACCAGTAAAGTAATGGTATTAAAATATTCACAGCATCTGATTCCAAAATGTTTTATGTACACAAGATGGAGATTTTACCCTGGTACCCAACCACAGAACAAGCCCATTTGAACATTCAAATAGACCTAAGGACGTTGTTTTAAGCCTTATAAGCAATCTTGAAAATTCCGGCAGGAACATCACAGCAGACAACTGGTTCTCAAGTGTGCCATTGGTGAGAGAACTAATAGAAAGAGGCATTACTTACGTAGGAACACTACGCAAGAACAAAAGAGAACTACCACCAGAACTTCTTTCTAAGAAACGAATTGCCCATTCGAGTATCTTTGCTTTTTCGTGATGACATGACTGTAGTTTCATACGCACCAAAAAGAAACCGCTGTGTTGTTCTCGTATCATCAATGCATTTTGATGCTGCTATCGACCCCTGACACACTAGACAAGTCTAAACCAGACATAATTACTTTCTACAACTCTACCAAGTCTGGGGTTGATGTTTGTAGATGAAAAAATGTGGTACTTTATTCCACTTCTAGGAGATGCCAAAGGTGGTCCCTTGTTTTATTGTACCGCTTCCTTAACATCGCCAGACATCAATGGGCAAGTTATTTTCTTGAGCAAACTGTCAAGAAGAAAAAGTAATGAAAAGAAGGAAGTTTCTGAGGGAAGTCGGGATTAGAGATGATAAAGCCTCATATAGCGAAAAGGGCAACTATTTCTTCGCTTCCAAAGACGCTGCGATCATCGATCCTCAAGGTTGCTAATGTGCAAGAGATTCCTCATAGAGAATCATCAGTCAATCGGCCAGCGGGTTGGAGAGTAAGATGTGTTGTTTGCCCCCGCACAAAGGACACTAAAACAACACAAAAATGTTGTAAGTGCCAACGACCTATGTGTTTATCGCACATGGAGACCTTCTGTAATCTCTGCCAAAACATGAATAACGGTGCAATTACTGATTCAGAGACTAAGTTTCTGTAGAAGACATTTTTTCACGTGTTTAATTGTGAGGTATATTTCACATATAATTGAGTTTTCTATACTGCATATCTACTGTCATCTGAGGTGTGTTCAATATTTAATAAATAATTTTTTCTTTATCAGTGATTTTTTCCCCCCGTTTACTAGTCCTACTTTTATCTCCCCAAAACAAAGTCTTGATAAGTTCAACAAACACTATATAGTATTTATATTTATATAATACTTTAAAAACAAAGATTACTTATTTTATAAAATAAAAATAAATAAAAAATATTGAATTGTATTTTTATTTTTAGTATTAAATTTTTACTACAAGATCGTGGAATTGCAGTTTTACATTTTATTTAAATCGAATAATTCAGTATGTATATAGTTATTCTTATAATAATAATTGTATATATCATAGTATAGTATAGCATAGTGGAGTATAGCATAGTATAGTGGAATTACAGTTTTACATTTTATTTAAATCGAATAATTCAGTATGTTATATAGTTATTCTTATAATAGTAATTGTATATCATAGTATAGTATAGCATATATATATATATATATATATATATATATATATATATATATATATATATATATATGGTGATCTATGCAATAACAATTTTTTTTCTTAAAACTATAATTTTATACTTTTAACGTAAAATGAATAAAAAATATTAAAATCATAATAAACTATAGTTATCTTTAATTAAATAGGTATTAGACATACGCAATAATGTAAGTAACTATAGTTAATAACACAAAGAAGGTAAGAATGCATTCATATTTATTATTTTCTTTAATGGGGGTCTAGAAGACCCCACGCGAGCACTCACGTAACTTAAGGGAGGCGCGCTCACTTAAGGGTTAACTCATATCTTTATCTCTTCCATACATATATTACTTTTGCTATTTTTAGGACCAAATCTTGGTCTGAAACAATGAAAATGTAATGGAAATTTTAGTCATATATTCACAACAAATAAAACATTACTCAAATAATTGTTTTCAATGTACATTTTCAATAGTCGATTGTATTAGACTTACAAATACAATATTAAAATCAACTGTATTGATATTAAGAGTATGATAACATTGATGTTACTTGTGTTTTAGTTTTGATGGTAGATATTGACAGGTCCAGATTTATTTCAGTTCAATGTTCTGTTCAATGTTATTGGTGGTTCAATATGGAACTGCAGCCCAACTGGTACTTACATTTAATAAATAATCATTATATTAATAAAAGCAATTTTTACTGTCATAATCCGTATTCAATACATAGTGTTTAAGAAAGGTTTTGTTTACAATTTTCAATGCTCAAATATATTTGGAAAGCTTGGAATAAACAATAACAGATTATTTTGTGTAATTTTCTTTGAACACTGCTAGATACCACATTTGGTTTTGTTATATTATAAGTAAAATTACATTAATTCACAAGTTAGTGTTCGGATAAGTAGTTTTAGACTGGGCTCTTTTAGCTTTGTTTGCTTTATAAACAGTAAATATTTACTTTAGTCCCTGGAAATATGAAAATTAAAAACAAATGCATCAGGATACATATACTCATTGGGAATTTCTAACAAATCAAGATTTATGATTAAATTATTTTTGTTAGGAAAAACACTAGAATTAAACTTAAAACTTTAAAAATAATTGGAAGATGCTTGATTATATATCTTGCATCACAATTTGGTTTGAAACTTCATCTAGTTAATCACAGTACATAAGGAAAAAATCATGATTTTATAAATCAAGTTTGACTTTAACCCTTTAACCCATTGCGGATCACTGATGAGCTGGGCTCGTCACGCAGCGCCTGGGCCTAACGGCACAATGACGAGCTCAGGTCGCAAAAGCGATCTGCTTTTAAGTTTCCCTCCAAATAGTTCTATTAGTGTCTGATAGATCGGGCAATCGTCTTCACTTGTCAACTAAGAGTGTTTAATAACGGTCTTCGTTTAGAGTTTTCAAAAGTTTTATAAATATCCTACAGATCGCAGTTGTGTGTCGAAGTTGAAAAATCATTCATATGAATTTACTTTCTGCTTTGTGGCCCTTCTGATTGAGTGTTTTCCTTAGTTGTTATTATAATACTTTTGAGGTTAGTGACACAACTAATCGATGCAGACGTACCTCGATGCTAGACAATGGCCGGGATGTTGTAATCGCTTCGCCCGAGTTGCTTTATTTAGACTATGATTCAGACATCATCCCTGCCACCCCGGAACCTTGCTCGCGTGTTATTGTTCCTACATCATGGGTACCCCAGCAGGCCCATGTTCCATCTGAACGAATATCTTCACAGCTGAATTTTCTAGTATACAATAGCGAGCGCTACGATGTGGCGCACCATTGCTGTTCGTGTGGCCGTTGTCGTAAATTAATTCGTACCCGCTGGTGCCGGCGCGCCAAAACACATTTACGTACTATCTCTGAGGGATATTTTGCTTTTGTTGCCAGAATAGAAGAGTGGCTCCACTGGTGGCCAGAGGTATATATGCTTATAAAAATTATCTTTAATTTTGGTACTACTATCATCTGACAATGTAGTAATCGAAGCCAGGAATCAATAATTATTACCAATAACACAACTACTGTTAGAATGTGAAAGTGGCAGATTGAGTCATACACAGCATCCACAGAAACTTAACGTTTGGGCAGGTATTATAGGAAATCAAATTATGGGCCCATTATTTATCAATGGTAATTTAAATGGTGACTCGTATTTAGCAATGCTCCAAAATGAGATAATTCCTACACTACAAGCTGCTCTTGGTCGACAATTTCAAAGAATTTATTTCCAACAAGATGGCGTGCTACCACACTTTGCTCTCCTTGTTAGAGAATACTTGGATACAATATTCCTTCACAGATGGATTGGAAGACGTGGTGCAGTAGAGTGGCCTGCTCGTTCCCCTGATTTATCTCCGCTGGATTTTTTTCTTTGGATATACCTCAAAGATAAAGTTTATCGTACTAAGCCTCGAGATTTGGCGCACCTAAGAAATGTCATAGTCCAAGAAGCTCAAGATATTCCTTGTGACTACCTTCAAAATGCAGTAGATGGCTTTTACAACCGCCTAGGACATTGCCAGACGATGGGAGGGGAACATTTTGAACACTTACTTTGATCACAGGTACTTAAAAATTGGTGTTTACTTGTAATACTTAATAATTTACATTGTTCAATTGTTTTAAAATTCAAATAGCTATAACTACTGAATGAATCCACCTTTTGAAGTCCGGTTTGCGGCATTGTACTCTGCTAAGTAAGACCTTTAATTTGATAACAAACTTGACCTATGCTGCTATTTAAGAATTTTGTCAGACTCCTTGTGGACCGTCCCCCAAAGGGATTATCCGGTCGGTAATTGGGCAGATATGTGCGTTACTATCACCAGTAAGCACGTGTGAACTTTGGTATTTCTTTCTATTGTGGTTCAAAAATTAAAAAAGGGGTTCCAGACTTAATTGTCACCCTGTATGTGATGGATCAATTATTTTTGAGAGTGTTTCATGTTATATTCGTGTGCTTCTTCTTCTTAATACTTCTTCCAGTGAAATGCAAAAATATAAATCAAAGAAATCTAATGTTTCCTATTTTCCAGTTTTATTTTTAAAGACACTTATCATTATCTATGGTTCAAGAGCTAGGTAAGTTCTTACAGCCCCTAGGTTTAGGCCATAATTAATTACATGAGACAAGGACTACCCCAAAGAGTTAGAAATAAAATGCATTTGCCATATAAGAGGTAGCCTATATTAATTATGATGTCTATATTGTATACTACTTGTATATAACATTTGTATACATTCATGTTCACAAAATGTTTAAATAAATTAATCAAACCTTTTTATACACATTAGTCAACTTGTTTATTAATGAGTTCTTATACATGTGGTTTATAAAACCAAATTATTGTACAGTTTTACTACGTACACACAACCTAATGTTGATGTTTAACCCTTTAAGTGCCAAGGATCTCGCTACGAGACTATGTAAAAACACGTTTGAGTGGCGAGAGTCTCGCTCCGAGACGAGATGTCCCTACACGAAGATTGCCGGAGTCTCGGAACAAGACGATTTCTATTTCATTTGTAGTACCTCTATTGTTTATCCAGTACTGGCTGATATCATACCAAAGGCCAATACATTAACTACACTAACATTTTCAACTATTATTTCAACATTTTAATGCTGTTAGGTGATGTAAAAAACGAACTAAAATACAACGCTTTCTCAGTTGGACCGCGTTTGTGAATGCGGTGTCGTGACGAGAGCAGAGCGTTTTTTAGGTTATATAATAAATTGTTCGTTTTTATTAATTTAAAATGTTTCTAAGTTATATTAGATATTAAAATTAATAAAAAAAGTGATGACAATCACTTCCGAGTGTCTATGGAGACAGCGTTGTAGAGTTTGTTTGAAAATTGCCTGAATAAGGTTATGTTTATGTTTTGAGTTTCGTTTTAGTAATTATTGTTATATTACACATGATTTTGCATTGTTTTAAATGGCTTTTATCATTTAAGTATTGAAATTCAGAAAGAATTAAAAAAGCTTTTTATGGTGAAAAATAAACTTCAACTGAGTTTCCATTGAAATGTTGCTGTTTAAAGAGATTTTTTAATTTTATAAATTATATAAAAATTTAAATGTCAAAAAATTTCTGATATGTAATTCATTTATCTTTAAAAATAAGTAAAAAGGATCTTTTTATGATCAAAAATAAATTTCATGTACATTTTTTCTAGAACCTTGCGTTTTTGTCCAAAATCCTCTGGCACTTTTCGCATAGTCACACAAAAAAATAACTCTGCACTTTTCAACATGGATTTGATTTTATCTCTGGCACTGAAAGGGTTAAAATCATATTCCACAATTAAGAATATTTAACTGAAGACAAATTAATAAATCTTTATTAACACAAACGTTTTATAATATAGCTCAGCTATTAAACAGATGATATTGTCACATATAAGCTACACTACTCTTCTACGGGTAAGTAACATATCCAAACAACCAAACATACACAAAACAACAATAAAACAGGGTAGCAATCGATTTATAGGAAAGTAATTACGTTGAAACTTTTAGACCTTAAAAATTAAAAAATCTACATTAACCAACAGTAATACCATACTTAAAATTTAAAAGAACTTCATTTCAAAACTCACATTAACCCTTTGAGTGCTGGAGCGTCGCTTTAACGATCCTGCATTATATGCAAGAAAAGCCAGAATCGCTATTTGCGACTTCTGCGGTAACGCTTATATTTGATGTAATATTTAACTAAATTGGCTCAATGACTATACATACGCATTCCAAAGGCTTCAACGTAACTTTTGATGAAGGTTTTGTTGCATTCTGGTTAGATTCTGATTTTTACAGCGGTTGTAAAGAGCTACCGCGCGTCAGTCGAGTTTAGAATTGACAGCTACACGGACAAGCTGTCACATGTTTTGTTTGCGCTGGTGTTTACTTCACAAATTATTATGAATATTGAATGTTTTTAAGTGTAAATGGGTTTTAGTGATAGTATATTCATATTATTTCGTTTGTGTATGTTGTTCTAGTCTGTGTGTAAGTAGAACAATGACTTGACCGTGAGTTACGGTGATCGTAAGCAGCTAAGACTTTACTAAATACATTTGTATAGTTTTTGTGTTTGTTCAGTTATATTTATAAACAATGAGTCATAAAAACATTGCTGACAATGAAGACCTAGTAATGTAGGCATTAGTTTTAAGCATTAGCAGTGTAGACAATACACAGAGTGTTAGGTTAGGTTAGAACATTTCTAGTTGTGTAGCGGTTCACATTATCATATTTATTTTCCAAACTTTATTCATAAGTATAAAAAACGTTTTTATATGTATTTTTATAAAGAATTAAATGGAGTATAAGATAGAATAACTGAAAGTGAAAAAATAAAATATTTCAATAATACTTAGTTGTGTTTAAATAAAAAACACAATGTTTTTGCTCATAAAGTTTTAGTTAATGTTTTTTTATTGGTATGAAAACGTAAAATAAGTAATCAATGTATTATATTTATAAAGAAAATATATTTAGGTACTTTGGGATTATACCGACCACACCCAGACATGAATCGTTATTTCACATTTCGTTTCTACTGATTACTAGATTAGCGTAGAACAATATTTCGTCAATATAAAACAGGAATTGTCTTATCGCAAACACCTCCCCATCCTCAGACAGAGGTCAAAGTTGAGCGTCTAGTAGATAACGTGATTGCAGAGTCTCGCCGCCCGTTCAGCTGGTGCATCGCTTTGTTGTACTTCCGTGTTTTACCTCTACATTTCTCCAAACACAAAAATTCAACAAAAACAAACATTTACCAAACTAAACTTTTTATTAAAAAAACACTCAAAACTTGTTTTTATTCTTGATCACATTCCGCCGCCCAAAATGCGAGTGCCTCCGGCCATCAGCGCGGGCTTCGACAGCACCTTCGGTGCTGCTGCCCCGCGCTGATGTCGACGAAAGAAAAACATCCCTCGAGATAGTACCTATCAGTAAAATATCAAATTCTAGAGGGGCTAATCAGAAATATAAATTGAATTGTAATGGAAAGGCAATGATGTACCGTGCAAATCACGTGATGCCGCGCGGCCTGCCGTAATCAGGATTCTCGAGAAAGATAAGATAACAGCGACAACAATACCGATCACAATACCTGGAAATGCTTGTAAGTTTGTAATTTTGTAATTGAAGAGTTGTTTTTTCGTTCTATCATGTTTGTTTCTATAAATTTCTATTTTTGTGTTCTTCATACTGGTGTGGTCGGTATAATCCCAAAGTACCTATATTTATCTACAAAACAATAAAAACCCAGGACATTATACGAATTAATAATTTTTTATGAATTTTTAACCAGACTCTTGCAATATCAGGCATTTTGTGCATACCATATAGCAAAACGCTGTGGCACTCAAAGGGTTAATATTATCTCTGAATGTACCTGAATACATTAATTCCTTAAAATTTAAAGGTTAAAAGTTTTTTTCCTATGTAGGATGGGGGTCTTTCCCACCTCTTTCGTATAATGTCAGGGATATTGAAAATTAGCTTTATACCTAGTATTATGATCGTGTTTATGGTTCTCATTATAGAGGTTCTCATAGACTGCATTGCTATTGGGGTTTTAAAAATTATTAGGCTTGGTACAGTAAATATTTTATGAAAAATATAGATGAAAATGTTATTATTCTTAACAATATCTTCTGAATTTTCAAAATTTTGTCTATATCTGTTGGAAAACTCCCATAACTCAATTCCGTGCTAAAAAATGTAATAAAATTAAACATAATATATGATTAAACAATGTCCCAAAATAAGCATTTGATGAAAGCAATGTAGAGTTTAAATTTTCTAAAAATACTTTCAATGCACTTAGTCCAATTTAAATTCTACTCTAGTTTTAGGCTCAAAAACTTATTGTTTTTACTAATAGAAAATCTCTTATATCCAAATTCTAATTCACTAAAATAATAATTTCTTGATTAAGGAGTAAACAGTTCTACAATTATTTTTTTCTTGGTTTGGTTTCAGTCCATTTTACAATTTATTAACAGCTGCAGTCGTATCATCTGCATAAGGTATTAGACTGTTTGATTTGTTTGAAGGGAGATCATTTATGTACAAAAGAAGTCCTATACTTGAATCTTGTGGAACCCCAACTATTTTGTTTAGATTTAACATATTTTCTTCATATGACTGTCCTTTGATAATGATTTGATAGATAAGATTTGATCCAAGGATATGGAACTCTTAGAAAATTTTCAAGCATTCAACTTTCAAACAGTATATGATGATCAACGATATAGTGAATGTAAATGAAGTAACAAAATTTTCTGGCAGTAAAAAGGGTTAAGGGAGAGGAAGAAATTGTAAAATTTTGAAGCTATACACTGAAAATTCTGCTGAATAAAATCTTATGGTGAATATTTTTAACTTTGATAAATCCTGTTACATAATTAGTAGAACAGATAGTTCAAAGAGCGGGTAAAATTTGAGCCACATTTAACTCTTAAAAAATTTTTAACAATAAAACAAATAATAAAGATGAAGAAATAGATAAGAACTCTAGCAATGGCAATACAAAACCTAATTGAGTACTTAGAATATTTTGTAGGAACTAAAATTTTGAAACAGACAACTTAAATGATGTTTTAATATTCACATTCAAAACATCTTTGACTAGTATGAAAATTAAAAAACCTCATTAAAACACTGAATAAAATTTTGTAATTTGAGATCAAAGTAATTTCCCTGAGGTTTACATTGTTTTAAGGCGGTTTTATCCCGGTAACTATTACATGTGAGGACCGAGGGCTTAGGAAACTTTCTTTAGTGAAAAATTGTTAAGGGTCAATAGAAACTAAAAATCTTACTTTGCATTCAATTGAACAGAATAAGCATGTACTCTATGTACAAAAGAATTTTAGTATAGAATTGACTACATAGGTAGCATTTATAGAAAAATTTGCTGAAGCAAAAGATAGGAAATAAAAATACCACTGGATGTTGTGTATAAATTAGAAAATGCCAAGCAACATAGTCTTATAAAACTTACTACACTAGAAAACTAGGCGATGGTCAGAGATTTGTGATTAATGGATAGTAGAACTTTTAAGTAGAGGTGCTTCCTTGGCTTATTCAGAAATACTTAAAAAAAATTACATTATAGCAAAATCTAAGACAATGTTGACTTACAAAAGTTGTTTATAAAACATGTGTAAAAAAAATTTAAATTGTAAAATTTATTTAAACTATATCTATAATTATGAAAGAATATGTAACGCTGTATGTTAGTTACAAAAACAGTTTTATAGCTTTCACAAAGTCACTGCAATTTTAACATAATATTAAATTGTATTATTATTCATAAAAATAACAAACTCCCGGTACATAAATTATAGGGTCAAATTAGTTTGTGACAGCTAACAATAATTAAACAAGTGTTTTTGCTAGTATTTGTAAACACATGTTGAGAATAAACAAAATACACTTGTTATTTATTTGACACAACAGTACCAAAAAATTTTACTTGGATTTAAAATCTAATTTGTTAAATGTTTTTACGCAGTAAGTTTATAGAAATGTTATATTTTGTTTTCATCACAGTTAAAAGTTTACATACAACAAGAAAATAGGTAATTTATTATTTTTACTTCATTTTTCACAACACATTGATTCAGAAGTAAATGATAGGTAAATGCACTCACTATTAGTTTTGTTTTCCAAGATTGTATTTTGTAGTCTTGTTGTTAAGATTGTATTGGCTGTTTTCCAATATTTCCTTTTAAACATTATTGTACAATATTAGTGGTTTGGATCAGAGGACTGTTGAAAAGTCAATGGCTTGTTTATAAAATCTGATTATCCATTATTCATAGTTTAACTCATTATTCAGTACAAGTCAATGGATACTCCTCACTTCCTGTTTTGGCAACATTCTCTTGATGGGCTACATGAATTTAGTTTCTTCAGTCTCTTCTTATTTTTAATGTTACATTTTTTACCCTGATAAAAATGTGTGCACCATTTCATTAAATTAATAAAATATCCTAAACGTTTTAAACATATCATCAAATGTTTTGTTTTATATACATTTTTACTCTCAATTTTATTAATATAACCACCTCGAATTATAAAATAATGTTTCTAAAATTCACAATTTTGTGTTTTGAAATATTATGACTTCTTAAAATTACTGGCTAAAACTTAGTTTGATATAAAAGCTCTTTTTCACTAATTATTTTTAATAATGTTACCTATGCATTGTAGAATGTAAGTAGCAATACTAGAACTCGCATTCTGATAAAGAGAATATCTCATGTTGCTTTATCAGTTAGCTCAATTAGTTGTTGTTTTTTCTTGGATTGTTTGGGATTGATATTTTATTCTGAACAACTTAAACTGATTTATAATTCATTCCTCTATTTTCTCTCGTTGTTATATACTCAGTATTAACAATTTCGAGACCAGTTAGAGTGTCTGAAATGTTGGATACTTCTGATGGCTCTGTAAGAACTTACTATGTGTACATATTGAGTTATTATGAGATTGCATTGTAATGAGTGGCCACCGCCACAATCGAATCATTGATATTGATGATTATCTAAAGTACCGGTAACGAAACCAAAATGTCAAAACCGAATTACATTAAAGGTATTTTAAATTACTGTATAGTTCAGCTGTTTTTATATTTTAAAAAGTGATAATTTAATGATGAATAAAAATTATTTAGGCTATATGTATTTATAAAATGTAAGAAGCAAAACAGTGTAACATTTAGTTACTTTTATTATTTTGAAGAATAAACATGTCTGACAGCTTGTGCAATTAACAGCATGCAATTAACACTTATACATCAGCATTGTACTTGTGGTTATTACTCAAATACCATACAAATGATTTTAGTTTGTTCGAATTAATTTGGAAAAATTTTGTTATTCAATACATTAAAAAGATCTGGCAGTAATTAATTGTGAATAATTATAATTAAAATGTTTTTGTATTCGATAGTTCAGATGTTTGTAATTGATAACTTTATACCCTGATTTGATTGTGGTGGTGGTCGTTTACTATACTGCAGCCATATTATAATACATTATGATCTTATACTTTCTTTATGGAATTAAATTAAATTTTTTAACATTTATTCATGTTTCAAATTAGAGACATTATTCATTGAAAGGCCAGTCTTTATTTGATTTATCATCCTCATTACTAAATTATACAATTTAAAAATAGATCTACAGCAGTATTTTCTTAATTGCTGGTCCTAAAAGTAAAAAAAAACACTAGTGTCCTTGCTCTTTAGTATGAAGTTTTTATAATCAGTATATATCTTTTCTAAAAGTCGCAGATTTTTCTATCGCAGCTGTCAAGTCAAGAAAAAAAGTAAAAGCCATAAATTGTGTAAGATTATATAATAATATTTTAAATAATAAGTGTTAACAAATTTGTCTTGATCCTTACATTACAACTTTATGTGCAAACAAAATAAAGCCATATATGGTGGCAGTGACTCTTGGTTGTTCGACAAATTATCTGGTTGCTTGTATATAATATTTACTGAGAAGTCACTAGTAAGTTTGCTGTTTCTATTTCCATCATCTTCCTGTTCATTATTGTTAATTAGGTACAATATTCATTATTAGAGAATATATTCTGTAATTATCTATTAGTTATTTTAAAATATAAAAACATTACATCTAAATTAAGTGATTCGTTTGAAATATGATAATTTAAGCACCAGTTTACTTTTGAGAAATATTAATCTGTAGTATAGTCTATTCTTCAATTTAACGGGAAGAAAACCATCTTTAAAGTTATATCTTTGTAATTAAATTATACTGTCGTTAATACACACAAACATGTTGTAAAACATACATTTGTGAGCAACTAAATAGACCTGAATATATTATAGTGTTAAGAATGTAATTGGAACATTGGAATGTAAGTAAACCAGGTAAATTGATGAAAAAAGTAAAACCTTTAAAACTGGATTTGATTAAACAACATTTGTCTGTCTCTTTATTTCTGGTAGATATTGACAAAATGACCTGCACAGGACCTACACACACACACACACTGTGAACACAAGTGGAGTTTATTGAACTTTGCATACTGTCTCTTGACCTTGTTTTATACTATTGATGTTATGCGGGGATATGGGAGGGGGAAGACTTACTCTAGGCACCAAATAGGCAAAAATATACAAATAAATAAAATAATGGTCAAAATATAAAACAAAGAAGGTTTATGAGTAATATACGATGGTAGGTTTACGATAAGTAATCTCATAAGACATCAAGCAAACTAGCTGGTCTATCACAGTCAATATTCTAAACTACTGTACAATAAATGTCTAGCTATAATACATGTAGGTAGAATTTTAACTGCTGGTATAAACTGAGTGATGTTCATCTGGTCTATCACAGTCAATATTCTAAACTACTGTACAATAAATGTCTAGCTATAATACATGTAGGTAGAATTTTAACTGCTGGTATAAACTGAGTGATGTTCATCTGGTCTATCACAGTCAATATTCTAAACTACTGTACAATAAATGTCTAGCTATAATACATGTAGGTAGAATTTTAACTGCTGGTATAAACTGAGTGATGTTCATCTGGTCTATCACAGTCAATATTCTAAACTACTGTACAATAAATGTCTAGCTATAATACAGGTAGGTAGAATTTTAACTGCTTGTATAAACTGAGTGATGTTCATCTGGTCTATCACAGTCAATATTCTAAACTACTGTACAATAAATGTCTAGCTATAATACATGTAGGTAGAATTTTAACTGCTTGTATAAACTGAGTGATGTTCATGAGACGTCAAGCACAGTCTATGAATATGTATTTGTCTTACCAAATGTTAGGAACAACCAATCCCCTCGACCATCAATACACTTTTTGAAGTTGGATTTTACAATCAACCATTCAATTTTTTTGAAATGGATACAAAATATTTAATCTCATAATCAGTTTTTGTTTCTGAAGAAAAAACAAGTATAATTCATGAGTTTAGTTATAATTCATTTGAAGGCTGTCAGTTTCCCTCTCTACTAAAAATTAGAAAAGTATACCCGAAACTGCAAGATTTCAAGAAGTAATGACCAATCAATCTCCCTTATCTCAACTTAATTTCAAATTAACAGAAAAATTGCTCTTGTTAGACTAATAAAACACAACAGCTTACTAATCTACAAGCAACGTGGCTTTCTGGAAAAAAAAAAAAAAAAAAAAAAAAAAAAAAAAAAAAAAAAAAAAAAATGGACTACCACATTATTTGACTTGATTAAATTCATCATTAATGAAATTCACAATGAGCTGTATTCCTTCACTATAAGAAAGCTTTTGAATGTCTGGAGCTTGAATTACTATGCAATAAACTAGAACATCTAAGAGTGAGATTTTGGCCAAAAACATTTGTTCAGAGCTACCTCAACGACCGCTCACAAATTGTCAAATTACAACAAACAACACAAGTTCATGTCTCTAACTATCAATCAAAACCACAACAGTAGTACAATATGAATATACCAAAACTCTGTCCTGGGACCAATACTCTTCATTTTAGTAACTAATTACCTCACCATAGTAATGCAAAACCAAAACACAATTACGGTTTACGTTCATGACACTACAGTTTTAATTCATAGCAACACATCAGAGGAGTAATTCTATCACATTAAAAAAAGCCTTAAACACATCAATACAATCGTGAAAAATGAAGGCCCAGCTAGTCATCCACCAAGACAACTCAAATCAACTTCTCTGCAAAAAAGACCAAGTCTCCAATATTACAGAAGGAAGTCAAACAAAACAGATTGTATATGCAAAAAATCAGTCTAAGCATATTTGTTGCAAAAAAAAAAAAAAATTGTAGGACTTGCAGCAACTAAAATAACATATTTTGCATTAGTAGCACATCTGTTATTCTCTACTAGTCTCGGGAGGAACCTCAGCACACAATGTCAATAGATTCTTCAAGAAGAAAACCTCTGTCACAGATCTTGCTTCCAACAAGGATTTCAAGACTCATAACAAGAGATCATAACAGTTGTATTTTTGTACATACAAGAAAATATTTTTGTTAAAAAAAAATTTAAGACATAAAAAAAACAGGAGTTTTCAGTTGTACAATACTCATTATTGCTCTACGTTATACTTGCCAGTCCATCCAGTTAATCGCACCACTCTTTCAGAGAATAAAACATCATCTTATGCTGGGTACAAGCTTTTTAAACTCTTCTAGGACTTCATTGCAGGAAAGCTTTGTACGCCTGTAAAAACTGATAAGAAGACTATACTACAGCCTAAGCGAATTCCTCAAAAACACAGAACTTATAGTCTAGGAGCTGAGAGCCAGTTTGCACTGTGTGAGTTGAGTCTGAGTGGTTGAAATAGGAAAGTATCCAAAAGCTTAAAAATGTAATGCAAATTCATACAATATACATAAATAATTTCTCTTTGCATATTTAGACTTCAAAAGCAAACCGTCAAACATCTAAGAACATTTTGTCAAACATCTAAGAACATTTTAATTCAGCTTCAACTACAGGCAATTATTATTATATTAAGGAAAAGCCAATCTCCTAAACAAAATAAAATAAGCACAGTATGTGTTTTGGATTTGTATGCTGATGCTGTTTAACTGCATAAAATATTGTTGTTACTATTTTACCATTGGATGTCATAGGCTGTTTGTACACTTCTTATTTTTCAAAAGCTATATTTTTATGTTTTTGATCCACAAGAACAACTATAACTCCTTGAAAATCCCCCTCCCCTCCTTTAAAAAGACCTTATTTTTTCCTAATTGAAAAATGAATGTGTAGAAAAAACTGTAGTTCATAGAAAAAAGAAAAAAGCATTAATTTTTTCATTTCTAAAAATTAGAAAGCAAGTTTAAAAATAAAATTGAATATGTGTATAAAATATTATTTGCAATATTTATATATTTGTATTGCAGGTTACATATAAAATATCTATTTTGTGATTTTAAAATGGGGTAGTCCTTCATCTCCAGTGGTTACTAAATTCCTATTATTCCCATAAACATTGTAAATTAATTCAATATTATTCACAAAACTCCAAACAGTAAACAATTCAATGTATAGTTGTTTAGTGCCTCCTTAAAGTAAATACTGTGTAATACTTGTACATAAAAACTAATTTATTTTAAAAAGATGTCTGACTATAATGGAAAAGTTAAGTGTGAGATATTATTAATCAGTTTTAGGATTACAGCTCACAGAGAAAGGTTATCAAAGGGGGAGGATAGAGTGCATAAAAACAAACAGTTTAGGGTCACAACTTGTCACTTTCTGATTTAACATTTAAAATTATTATTGTTTTGTTTCTGCTATTATAGATGTATATTTACATATTTTCAATATAAAACGTTTTCTCCATTGTAGAATTAAGTTTTAGGTTGGATAGTCAATACTGTGTCATATGTGAACAATTGATTAAAAAACTGTACACAAATCTCGCAATCTATCGTTTTTCAGAAGAAAGTGTTTTTATACACAAAGTCAGATTTATAAATGAACTGTTATGTGTGTTCATGTTATTATAGTTTAACCATTCCATCCTTTAAGATGTCAAAAAAGAGAAGTCTTTGAAAAGCTACGAAAGATATTCATTCATTCGGTATCGATTGTAGCGGTGTCCATCTTGAAGTGATATTGACCTCGCAACCCCCTCCCATCCTTGTGGGGATCGATAACATTACGTCACAAGGGGGTGGTAGGCTGCCGGCCCGGTTGCCGAGCAACGCCTTACAAGCCCCACTCGCTCTTCACACAGATTTGAGCGAGAAACATGGCGCCCGCATTGACACGGCTTGACTGTATTAAATGGGTCACACGATTTTGGAACGTGTATACAAAGGTAACTTGAAATTATACACTTTGGAAGATGACTTTCTCTTCTCTCTTGGTATTTACTGTACAGACATGCCTACAGTAGTTGGTCCATACAATCAATAAGTACGCAAAAAGTAAAATAATTTATGAAGTATATCTTACATCTTTTTAATAAGTTGGTAAGTAAGAAAGCGTTAAAAATGTATGTTACTGACATAAAACGAGAATTTAAGTGGCATCAATTGGCAGGAAGAGACTCCTCTCTGTTGTCTGATAGGACGAGTCCATTCGTCAGATTAGGCAGTCAGCGGGACCACATATAGTCGTTTTAAAGAAATATTGAGACACGTCGGTTTTTGGTACACTAATTGTGGAGAGTTCGACTTCTGTTCGCCAATGTAAAGGCCGCAATCGCATGTTACACTCCAAAATTATATTTCTTTTACTTCTACTCGAGTGCATGAACGTTTGCAATTATTTTGTATTACTTGGTGCACTGAACATTACTAGTTAATCACAGTTTTAGTGTAAAACTATTCCAATGTTCCTCGGTGTGGAGGTCAGGTATAAACGATCGGTCAGGAATGTACTTCAGTAGTGCAGTCAGTGTTATGTATTTCCTCGCCGCAGCTGTAAGTGTATAGTGGCCTTGGCAGCGTCGTCACGTCAAATTCCGGCTGTATTTCGCTCTATCGTTCTCTGGTTGGCACCACTGTCTTAACAGTTGCGGTAGTGGTACGCCTGCCGACCCGACCCGATGTGCCGCCTCTTCCCCACTGTTTCGACATTCCCAATGCGGGCAGTCTGCCAGTGTTTTTATTTACATCAGACGATCGTTCCTGTACTAATGTTATTATTTTTAACCGTGGGCTATGTTGTGTACAGACCAGCATGCCACGCGCCTATAGCGAACCTGTTTTTATATGTATGAAAATCTACATTTTTATGACAAAAGGTTCATAGCTTGTATGACTGCGCTAATTTTATCTTGACCGATTTTTTTCTAGTTAGCACAGTCTTCTGACAGTTAAGCATCCTGATCTCTCGATGGAAGTTATTTTGCTCAATTAAATCGAACTCAGTACAAAAATAATCCTAAATCAACCTAAGGTCCTATGTAAATCCTATATCAATCAAGTCCTATATATGCGTTTTGGAGTACGTCTTTTGATACAGTAATACATTTCAAGGAAACGTCAGAAAGAATGCGCCCCCAATTTCAGGGCCTCGCATCTATAAAAACATTGATGAGTCACTTACGACGGTTATAATTGCCAAACGACTGCTGCAGTGGCCTTAATATTGTTGCTTGTTCTTACTAGCTGGTTACCAGTTTTAATGAATTACCAGTCTTTTATTGTCATCGAAAAGTCGTTGGACGAGTACTTTCGCGACTTCTACTAGTTCGAGTGCATGACAAACATTGAAATGGATGCAAACACTCGCGACTCGTGTATAATGGCGAGGTCGAGCAGGGCAGAGCCGGTGGACTGCGTTCGCTCGCGATAATTGCAGCGCGGACATTAGTTTAACCTTCAGCGAGTTGTTGTGATGGAAGTGGTTGTAGTTTACTGTTAGAGACGATAGTCGCGCGTCACTCCTGCTGATTCTTTTCATTGATGGTTTCGTCGCATCAGATTTGTATATTTTGTGGTCACTTTAAAAAGAGTTAAGCTTTATTTTGTGACTACAAGAATTACTTTCAAAGGATTTTGTGTTTATTTCATTTCACCTATTGAGCTGTTGGTACTAATAAACAAAATAAAAATTATAAATATCGATTCTGCTAGGTTTACTACTTTAAGTGAAAGGTTGTAAAAAACGTGATAACTGAAAAATATGATCTATATAATACGAAATTAATAATTTAAATATTGGCTACCGGTATTTAAATTGTGTAAATGTGTTGTTAGATTGATGTAACAATGCACATTGTTTATTTGTTAGATTGATTAAAGTAGAACTCAATTCTCCTAAAAAGCTACTCTATTTAGTCACCTTCAAAGAAAGATTCATAATGTGTATTGCTTTTATTTAATAATAAAATTATATAAATCTTAGGAGGTATTGCGATAGAAAGGAAAGGAACACATTTTTAAATAGTGAATCTCATTTTATATTTTAGGTGGGACAAGACGAATCGTAGCTAATGCAGTAGTGTGGGAGTCAGATTCGGCAATTACAATGAAACTAACCTCACACGTCCAGGATAATGGAAAGGTTCCTATTTTAAATTAAATGTACTGTATTACATTTTTAGCATCAATAAATTCTGCACATACGAAAAGGGCAATTGTGGCAACTTTGGTTGTTCAGTGACACGAGCGAACAACGAACGATCCGCAGTACAGAACGGTAAACGGCACAGAAACTTCCTGTGAGTAGTTCCAACGGTGACCTAGTGTTTGTTGGGCGCTGCAGTCGCCGTCAACGCCATGTTGTTTTCGTCATGTTCGGTACCCTAATTGGCGGCCATATCTGTCCCAACCATTTTCTCCTCTGCTGGCAGGCCAACCCGATACAACTGATGTGCTCTGTTGCATCTTTTACTTTGTCGCGGGTTTTTTATGTTGTAAATTAAACATAAATATATTAAAATTGTTATCGAATGGCAGTGTACAATATTTTATTTTAATGATGTAATACTTGGTTTTATTGTCATTTGTTCATAATAAAGTTTTTCGAGTACGCTTATCATAATTTGATTCCTTGTAAAGTTGGCCCTAAAAAATTGTATACCACCTACAACAACAGTTTGTTTACACTTTTGTAGATGTGTAATTGTAGTTGTATTAATGCGGGAACGACTGGTGCGGCGGGGAAGTTAACCGCTCTCATGTTTACTCGGGCACTTTGTTTACCAGCGGCTAGACACCGCACATCACCACGCAACGGCTAGGCTATGCTAGGGCCCGATTGGCGATTACGGCTAGAATCGATGGTATAACTTGCCGGGACCCTAGTGCGCCTGCGCGTCCGCTACTCGCACCCACCGCGGCCCCTCGCTCTCACTACCGCCGTCCCACTTCCGCGGTATCATTGCCCTTCTGTCTGCAGATTTTTGTTGTCAAATTTTGATTAAAACTTTGCGAACTACTGAGTAGATTTTATATTTCGAGCTTTATGCAAAGTTAAAATATTACCACAGTTGGTAGAAAATAGCTTAAAATTTGACATACTAAAAAAATTGATTTAAGGCAAGAAATACATTTAAGTCATGCTTGTAAAGATACTTTTTATAGGACTACTTATTCTATACTAATTATATAATAATTAATAATGATTTAACTAAATTCAGTCTTATTCATATCCAAATTATAATATGGTAAATGGTTTAACATATCAGAACTAATGCAATAGAAAAATTTTGAGAATACCATCCTTCCAGTACTTTTTGAGTAGAGGAATGTTTTGAAGTTATTTCATAATGTAACACATGTCAAATAATTGTTTGTTAAATAAAGTTTACTTCTTTTACACAGGTTATGTGATATATCACCTTTATCTAGCTTTATTCTTCCCTCCTTCCTACATTAATCCTCCCGGGGCGGGATCAGATTATTACTAGAAAGCACTTAGCTATAAACACTATTTTGCTATATTGTCTAATGTTGCATACCACTTTGCCAATAGTACAGTGGCTCATACTAATCAATCTTACCCTCCACTGGTCTGTAACTTCTATTTGTTAATCAGTCTTATATGCTTCCGCCGTGACAAGCAAGTCTAATGGTAGAAGTCGTAAAAGAACTTAAAATGCAGATTTAGGGCTGCTTCTGAAAGTTCCTGTTATTAAAAAGCGAAGTTGTTAATAACAGCTTTAAAAGATGGTAAGCTTGTTTTGACCGTGTCTTTCTCTGCCAGTGTCGACCAACATGGTTTTTTCGGGTTCTATGAACGCACAATGTAGCTAACAAGTCACATGCTGTTTTATGCCCAATGTAATAAGGGCCCATCTAGCCTTGTGAAGGCAGTTGTTCCATCTCAGCTTGCAATCTATATTTGACCATCTCTGAGACAACAAGCTGGGTGATATTCAGCTTCAATCGGGGAAAATACTCAAGATTCTTTCTTATGGTGAAGGGAGCTAGTACTGTCTTTGCGGGATTGACTTCCAAATACCTCCATTAGCTACCACATGTATGCACAACAAAGACCAGTATTCATGAGGTTGACAACAACATTGCATTATTTTCCTTGCAAAGATCTGGGCCGCTTGTGTCAGGTCTTCTCAAGAGACCATCGACCACAAGATTTAATACAAACAAATATGAAATAGTTATTATTAAACTATATGTACTGTTATATTAAAACTCAAAATTCAGTGAATTTGTGTTGTTAAAAGTGCTGCAAGTATTAATTATTATTTTATAAACTAATTTTCCTTTTATCGTTGTTGGGAGTAGTTCAGTTTTAATTAATTGCTACACTTTCAGTGCAAGCATTTCATAAACGTTGCTATTGAATGAGGATCTGGTGACAATGTTGGCTTGTTACAATCATATTGGACAAAACACAGTTGTATTTGCTAAGTGCAATGCACAGCTGTTCCACTCAATATCTCATATCAGATGTTATGAATGATTTTACTGATTAACAACTGAGTGTATATAGCCTTCTGTGTGTATCAGTACTGTTAGAATTAAAATTACTTTCAATAGTAGTTTTAAATATTTCCTGAGATCTGTGTACCAGTGGTTCAATCTCTCAATAAAATGTTGGATTTTGTGGATGAAATTTATTTCCTACTGTTAAATCCTTTAGTTTAATCCTTCCTTAACTCTCCGACTGCCCTTAGTATTTTCCTTAAACACCAAGCCGTTTTTTTCCAGTTTTGAAAGCTTTCTTCTAAAATCTGTAAAAAATAGTTTTTTTTACTGCAAACCTAACTGTATTTAATATAATTTTGTCCACAAAAAACTGTATAATACAATAATAATAAGTAACTAGGATAAATATTTCCATTTGAATTTTTTACGGTGAGGGAAAAATTTGTTTTGTTTTATGCATGTAACAGTCAGAGGAGTGTGCCTGAAACATATTGTTAATATATAGTTTCAAATTACAAATATATAGGTAATATATAGGTTACAAATTTGGTCTAGTTTCAGAAAATGGTTAGTTTTGTTGAAGTCATTAGGTAAATAAATTAGTTTAAGCCTAAAAACTGAAAGTAGTACAAGAAACTTGGGTTTCGTGATCAAAAACACATAAATTTATAAAAATTTTAATAAATTGTTATAAACTGTAAAGTTAACTCTATTAGATATAGTTTTATTTACAATAAACTAGAGAATACTGTAATAATACATTCTGTGAAAAAACCTAAGGTTTTTTTATGGTTAGTAGAAACTAAAATTGTTATAATAAAAACAGTTGTTCTAATAATGTTTTAAGGTTTTGTAACATTTTTTAACAACCTAAAGGTCATAAATTAAGTATAGTTATATATTTATTCTGCAAAGACGAAAACAGAAACGTCATTCTAAAACTACTCTGTTGTCATAGAACAATAAAAATACCATTTCTGTGTTCTGCAACACTTTACCTTTCCAATGGTATGAATTGTTTACGTATTATAACAAAATAGATTAAGCAGGTGGGCGAAAATAACGGATATCCGTTGAATGGAATGCTGTTGTGCATAATTTTGATTTATGGAAAGCCAAAACAAAATTCAGGTTTTTGTGGCATGGGAATGAGTTGTCTAACAACTAAAGTTATATTTATGGTTAGGATATCACATAAATCAAGAGGTAATATGTCAAGGAAAGTATACATAATGAAGGAAAAGTCAACTTAGTATTGAGATTAGACAAGCCACATACTCATTAAAAATGTATAAAATTAAACAATTGAAGAGTGGGTAAGATAGGTTCAATATAAAGAAAATTAGTACAACAGTTATGTATAGTAGCCAAATAAATTAAAAAGCAAAATGCTGATCATTTGAATTTTTATTATTTTTTGTACAGTTATCAAGTAATTAAATTAAGAAATAAAATATTCACATTAAAATTTAGTTGTTAAACATAAGTGGGTAAATTATGTACCACCATGAATTGATAGCCATACTTTTACATCTCTTATTAATGGCTTGGTTTTATTATATTATTGTAAAATGCATTCTCGATGAAGTTTATTTTATGACATCTAACATTCTGATGTACTTTAAAGTTAATTATAAAATAAATAAAAATTAGAAAATAATACCTATTTTTACACAAAATTTATTATTGGTAAACAAGATTTTGTGTAAAACTTTGTAAAAAATGAATGGAATGAGATAAAAATTGACTGAAGGGTATGAATTAATGTGTATTCATAACATATAATTTGATATGCAATTTCTCATGCTCTGTGTGCATTAAAGGATTACAGTCTCATAAAGCATTAGATTAAAAAAAAAAATTATGGTTGCCTGTAAAGTCGGTTTTACGGGCGAAGATTTTACGTGACAACGTCTTTTTCTCGGTAGAATATTTATTGATATGAATATTATTAAATTGCACAATAGGAACAAGGAATTGAATGAAAATAAGAATTGCACAAATTTTAACTATAGAAATATATTTTGTTTACTAAAACATTGTACATAATTTGAAATTAATTAAAATTTGTTATTGTAAATGGTAAAGTTGAATAAAACATTTACTAAAATTGGAATTTGAAATTCTTGCTAAACACAGTTAAATTCTAACTCTGCGCGTGGTGATTGGTCGGTTTAGTTCGTTTGTTTGGTTGCACTGTTATGACAGGTTAGAGGTTATAATTTGTTATTTTAAATGTTTGACTAGCAATACGCGCTGTTTCTTCTCAATCGACTGAATTACGATTGATTGCAGAGTGATTTAAACTAATAATTTACTTAACACTATCAACATTTGTCAATAGTATGACATAACCTATAAACTCAGTTTCTCAACTTTTGTGTCAATCTAACAATTAATCAATCAATCATAGTTTACGATAATGAAATATCAGTGTACAATTATTTACCTTTATTGTTGTAGTTGTTGTAAATGACGAATCTAAGCACTCCACATTTTCACGAATAAACATAGTTATCTGCTTTATCCCGTGCGGCGCACCCACAGTTATCTGCTTTATCCCGTGCGGATCCCGTGCGGCGGACCCACTGGACGGGCATCGTAACGTTACCGGGCGTTACACTTTTTCATGAGTGACTCCGAGCCACAACCTAATTTAAGACGTTGTCACGTCAATAGATCATATTTGTCCATTGTAATCCACATTTATAGCATATACAATAAGCTATAAAATACTTATAAACTACTGTTGTAATAAACTACTGTTGTAGATAGCATCAAACTATAACAGGCATTTCATTTATTCTAGTTGTAGAGATTTGGATGTCTTCCAAATGTTACCTCCTGTTCAACGAACTCCATTGTTCAAACTCCTATTTAAAAAAAGCTATGGCAACATTTTAAATTCAAATGCTGCATATCTTTATCCCTGGTATTGTTCATTAGAAATTTTTAGTGTACACAAGTATTATACAATTTTTGCAGGATTTTTCTGTAAAATTCATGATTAGTGTTATTTATTTATGTGTGCATATTAAATCAATAAAACTGCATTGGTTTGAACCAAAAACAGTGTTTGTTTCATAGTAATTTCTGAAAATTTAACTTTAAAAATATGTAATTGTTAAATAAAACATTAAAAACAAATAACATGTTAAGATCAAAGTAACTTGCCCTTTGTGTCGTACTTTTAATTGAAAAGCACAATTTAACATTTAGTTGATGGATTTACTGTCAAATTAGAGGTGTCATATTTAACATATTTGGAAGTAATATAATGTGTTCCTTATAATTATAAGCATAGTTTACATATTTTGTGATAATACGAAAAACATTTATTTTAATGGTTAATAAACAAATAACTTATTTAATATAATGTAATGTACTGGATATAACGGCTAGTGGTGAGAGAATGGTGGAGAGGGCATGGCTCTGCAGCATCTAAGTAGGCTAAGTAGTCTGCTGCAAGTTGTCCAGCTACAAACTGGTTTCCTTCTCAGTCTTTCCCCCACCATTTGAGGAATGGCCTATAGTTTCGAGTCTGCAAACTATGCCCTGATTCTTATTTTGGCTCTAGCCCAGTGCTAAACACAGTTAGTTTTTCATTAAAAATTTCTTGTTTCTGTAATTTAATTTATTTATTAAATTATTTACTGTTTTTATTAGCATTTTTGTATCATTTGAGATATTTTTATTTTCATAGTACACTTTTCTTAATCTTAATTCTTAAAGAAAGGATAAGCTCAAATGACTTTCTGTACAAGTTTATTTTAAACAGCTAGATGGCACGACCTTCGTTTATTAGACACTCAAGTTGATCTACTTTCCATTTTAGGTATTTACATGTGTAGAAATTTTTTTATTTTAAACATAGTAATAAAAAAATACACTCATTCGTTTTTAAGCTTATTTAATGATATAAAACAAAAATAGACTTGGGGAACCAGAACTCATGATGCCTTAAAAATTGAATTTAAGATAAAACCAATAGACTTGACCTCTTATCTAAAAACACCTGAGGCATGTGTGTTTGTTGACAAACAAAGCTTGGTTGAATTAATGTTCCCCTAAGACCTATTCTGTGGCTTAAACTTTGCAAATTTATGGCTTTGTAGTAACAATATTGCTCCTTTGGGCACTGGACTGCATAAAGCTTTTTGAGGTGTTATTTTTAAATTGTTTTATATATATATATATATATATATATATATATATATACATACATATAATATATACACACACACACACACACACACACACACACATATATATATATATATATTATTCATCTGTCTTCTCTTGGAAATGTCTAGTATATAGAAGAAATATAGAGAATGTTGTTTCAGTATAAACAGTACTTCTGATTTTGTTTCTTGTTCTGATTTTGACATCGCGTTCAGGCCAGGCCTTAGGCATACGAGGTGTGTTCAAAAAGTATCGTGAATTTTGAATTTTCGCGGGTTACGTATATTCAAATTTCGATTTTTTGTGGCGTTATGTTGGTACATATGTCTCTCACTTATGTTGACAATTTCGGCCATTTTGAATGTTCAGTTAATTGTTGACAGCTGCTTTGCTTGCACGTGTTTTGGTTCGTCTTCAATTTTTAACTATTCAAAAAAATGGAACAAAGAACCTGTATCAAATTTTGTGTGAAAAACAAAATTAAGTGCGTGGATGCATTCCGAATATTGACTGTGGCATACGGAGAAGCTACTTTGGACATAAGCAACGTTTATCGGTGGTACAAAATGTTTTCAGAAGGCCGTGACGATGTGAATGACGAAGAGCGTGCCGGACGCCCGAGCACTTCAACAACAGACGAAAAAATTGATTAAGTGAAGAAAATGGTATTGGCCAATCGTCGAATCACCGTTAGAGAAATTGCTGAGGACCTAGGCATATTGATTGGCTCGTGCCATTCGATTTTAATCGATAATTTGGGCGTGAGACAGGTCGTCCCAAAATTCGTACCAAAATTGCTCAATTTCGATCAAAAACAGCATCGCATGAACATTGCTAATGAGATGTGGGAATCTGTCCGCGACGACCTGAATTTGCTCCAGAGGGTCATAACTGGTGACATATCGTGGGTTTATGGTAATGACGTGGAAACCAAAGCTCAATCATCGCAATGGAAGCTGCCGCACGAACCAAGACTGAAAAAAGCACGCCAAGTTTGGTTGAATGAGAAAGTTTTGCTAACAGTTTTCTTCGATTGCAGGGGCGTGGTGCATCATGAGTTCTTGCCACAAGGTAGAACGGTGAATAAGGAATATTACCTGCAAGTTATGCGCAATTTGCATGAAGCAATCCGCCAGAAACGCCCAAATTTGTGGAAAATTGGCTTTTGCACCACGATAATGCCCCTGCTCACACATCGCTGCTTGTATGTGACTTCTTGGCCAAATGTATCATGTGCATGGTGTCACCAAGGCGTTGCCAGGTCTAAATGTGTTAAATATTAAAAAATTTAAGTTTGGTTAGCTTTTATAATTACATTATCCTTTTCCCAATGGTGTTACACTAATATACTAGCCCTTGGTTTGTTCCATAACGGTTTACTTATTTACCTTTCAACTAGCTCTATTTCTCCTTATTGTTCGTTTTTCTGTGTTTTCCTCAGTAATGTTCCTTTTTTTTCCACGTCACAGATGAATCTATTTTCAGATCCTTAGATCCTCTTTCCGCTCCCTATGTTCCCAGCATTCCACTTCCTACCAACCACATTTTACTCATGTGGACATGGTGTTTCAGAGTGAACTGGCTGAGGACTGGTCCCTAGCTGGTGATTTAAGTTTGCTGTGTACACGTCACCACGTCGGTCCCATCAGTGATCAAGTTAGCAGGGGCGGGAGCAGGTGGTGGTGGGGGGGGCTCGGACGGCGGCCCCCCACACCAATCCTGCATGGTCCCCCCCTGCCTCAGGGCTTCTTCTGCCACTATCATTCCCTGTGGTGGAAACGCTCCCTCCAATCCGCTCTCTATTCCTGTCAGCAGTAATAAAACATCTGATGAAGGCATGAGCCTCATCGTTCAGCTAGGAACCACTAGTGTTGGGTAAGCGAATTCACTCGCTTTGCATGGAATGGTCTCTCTCTCTCTCTCTCTCTCTCTCTCTCTCTCTCGTCTTAAGTCTTTTGTACGTGTTCTTTATAAATATTCTTTTTATAAATACAAAATGTATAAGTGAAAATCTTTTATAAAATGCTTAAAACCTTTATCAAATATATGTAATTTTCACATTATAAGTTTGAATATTTTGTAAAGACAAAATATTAGGTAGAATAGCTTTTTTATTACATAATTAAGAGTTCTTTGTTTATTAGGCTTCAATAAACATTGTTTGTGCATTGAACTTTTAAATTTGTTACAAACTTCCAATTAAGTAGTCCTTTTTCTTCAGGTATACTCCGACATTGACTACAGCGGTGGTAAGCTCAGGACCTGCAAATCGCTCTGTTAACTACCGGCCGCAACCAACCACCGGGCAACCACCCACAGGTGTGGCCAAGCACAGATTGCCCATGCAGATTAATCGGCAGCCCCAGGCAAACAGGGCACTTCTCCAGCAACATGCGGCACTACCCGCTCGGAACATTGCAGCTCTCGCACGACCCATTGTACAGGCTATTGCATCCACAACTGTTTCCAAGCCTGTACCTGTACAGTGTGCGCCCTCCCCCACAATCGCTGGTCGTGTACTAGCCAGTCCAGTCAAGGATTCAATGTTAGACGATGATCTTCTTGAGGGAGTCGTTGAGAAGAGGCCAAAGTATCATAAACATTTACCTCTTAACTATCAGGTATGTGTATTTATTAAGAAATTGTACAGTCATAAGTAGTCATAAAATTAATCATTACTTAATCCTCTAATAGCTAACACCGGTATTCAGCCATAAAGGTCACATATCTACTTACACTAACAAATAGTGAGTGTAAAGCAGATAGAAAATTATGTTATTTATTTGTAAATTAAAATTATTAACAATGATCTAAATGTCGAATAACATGTATTTACTATCAGTTCTTTATTATGTTCCTCTTTATTAGCATATAAGAAACCAAAATCTTTTTCATGTTTGGGATTTCTTTAAAACCTTGACACCCTGTAATTGCTTTAAGGTTTTAGAAATAACAGACTCCCAACTTCAGGGGTTAAGTTTAGTTTAAAGTTTCATAACCCTAATTAATTTTTTCATTAGGTTTTTATTACTATTATTAAAGAAAATAAATAAGTAAATAAGTTATTTAATAAATTAAGACTGAGCATGTAGTTCTTAAAAGTATCTTTTTTATTCTGAAATAATCGTTTACTCTCTACTCTCGAGTTTGCATTGATTTTGAGTGAAAACACACGGCTTTTAATATAATATCTCATGAACTTATTTCTACTACATATATGTTTTGATTTTAGGTTCTTGTTTGGCATTATATTTAGCACTAGTTACAAGGTTAAAAACTACAAGTAAAAATGTGTATAAGTGTTTATTAAACGTAAACAAAAAATATTTTTTTTTAATATCAAACATGCAATTTTGAAAATGTTCAGCTGATTAATAAAAATTAATTGCAGAATGTGTTGCTAACCTTGAAAATGGCTGGCCCACTAATTCTTTTTGTAAAATATTCGTTGCAGTCTGAGTAAGGTTTATAAGAAGAGAAAGATATGAATACCTAAAATATTTGGAATTTTGAAAAAATGGTAATATTTATGTTTCATAATCCGAATTTAACTGACATTAAACAGCTGTTGACACTTTCTGATGAAGTTCAACTAGTAGGCTGAAACATTTGTTTACATTTAAATTTTATAAAATATGAAATGTCCAGTACTTAATCAACAGTGTAATGCAGATAGCAAATACAAAGTTAACCCTATGCACTCGAAGACAGTATTTATAATTTGTCCTTAAAAGCTCTACTGACCACTGCCATTTTGTTGGAAGCTATCAGCTAATCAGCAGTGAAACACAAACTATTTAACATTTTTTAACATGTGTCTACCTCAATTGATTAATAAATAAAGCTGTGAACATTTTCATTTATGGTACTTGAAACTGTTGGGCTTCCTTGACATTATAATATGGCATTTTAACAGTGGCTTAAAGAAAAATACAGAAATTAACACTGACATGCCTCAATGAACAATTCTTTCCCAGACTACAGTCCAAAAACCAAGACTTCACAATACAAAACCTTATAAACGGTTATTTTTCATGAACCTATACAAATTTCCCTCTTATACCAGAGAAGTAGATCAGATTATCCCCTAGACTGGAATAGGCTTACCTATGTATTTATAGTTTTTTTTTTTATGGGACAACAAGGTAAACTCAACTATGGCACTGGAACTACGTTAGATTTAAATTAGATTACAAGAGCCGGAAGTAGTTGCTCTTTGACCAAAATTGACTTCCGAGAGCTACATATGTATTAAGTTTTTTGTTTGAGGCAATAAAGCAAACTAAACTGTGGGACAATAAGGCAAACTCAACTGTGGGACAGTAAGTTATTTTATATGGTTGGAGGTAGACACCTTTTAACCTAAGTAGGCATCTCAGACCTATGTATGTACATATTTTTTTTTTTGTCGGGACAACACGGTAGAAAGTAGGTCCCAGAACAGTAAGTTCCTTATTTTAAAAAATAACTTGCTTTTAAAGAAAAAAATTCACTGTTGAAATACAAGTTTTTATGTTGTAGGCACTTATAATTTCATTAAATGACTAACAAGTGCATTAATCCAAAACAAAAATTGAGAAAACTTAATTCTGAGAAAATTGATGTTAATAAAGTCAATAGCAAACAAATTCTAAATTAATTAAGTGAAATTTAATGTAGCTTGTATTACTCTCCAAAAAAGTAATGATATTTTTGTCGTGCTCCATTGGCAAGCCTGTTCAGTCTTGAAAGAGTGACTCATCTACACAACGATATTCTTTATTTTCCTGCCACCAACCATCAGTTCAGCTATGGTTGTTGATGTGGAATGGTACTCTGACTACAATCTTGTACTGTTTGTGTTTTCCCCAATTTTTAACTACGGATTGTTAAGTGCTCTAGTGTGAGGTTGCATGTGCTACAATAGCAACTCAAGAACGTAAGTGTTTGTGTTTCTCTGCCATAAAAACCTGAAGTGTTGCAACAATTGGACCATGGTGAGTCTGTTATTAAGCAAGCTTCTGAGTTGGGTGTAGTGGTGACTACAGTAAAGAACTGGAAGAAAAGCCATATAGATCTGGAAGCTTACTCAACAACAGTCGAGACAGATGATGCATTAAAAAGCAGAAAAACACTGAAAAAACCAAAACTGGAACTTGTTGATGAATCCTTATTATGGATTTAGTTTTGTCAATGAAGCCTTATGGATTTAGTTTTGTCAGGAAAGGCACAAAGGAACACCACTGTCAAGCCTCATTGTAAAGGAAAAAGCCAAAAAATTGCACGACAAGTTGGGAGGTGATCTACATAGGTTTAGCACTAGTGTAGGGTGGCTATGTAAATAGAAATTATGACATAGCAATACAACATGTTATAAGAGCAGGGGGGAAACTCTAAGCTCTGGTTATAATGGTGCTAAAGAATTTATAGACAAATTTGAGAAGTTAGTCATTGAACAGAAACTTGTACCTGAACAAGTCAAAAAATGTAGATGAAACAGGCCTAAATTACAAAATGCCTCCAAAAACCACTTCTGCTGCTAAAAATTAACTGTGTTAGGAACAAAGCTTGCTAAAGACAGATTCACAATTACTACTTGTAACAATGCCGCAGGAATCCACAAAATGCCGTTGTTCGTCATAGGGAAATCTAAGAAGCCAAGAGCCTTTAAAAAGCTAAACATGGCAATACTTCCAGTTTTCTATTGTAATCAATCATCTGCTTGGATGGATAGTCATTTGTTTAAGGAGTAGTTTTTTTGTTGAGTTTGTCCTCTCAGTAAAAAAACATTTGAAGTCTAAAAACTTGCCTGCTCGTGCTGTTTTGCTATTAGATAATGCTCCCAGTCACCCCTCTGAATCTGAACTAAAAAAAGGAAATATCTAGGCTTCATTTTTACCATGCCACATTACAACTTTAATACAGCCTATGTGTCAGGGCGTCATTGAGTGGCTAAAGAGAAGATACAGAAGAAAATATGTCGGCTCTCTCATGGAAACAATAGAAGAACGATGTAACCTTTTTGAGGCAATTAAAAGTTTAAATATAACAGATGCCATTTATATCGTTGCTGCAGCTTAGGATGAAATTAAACAAACCAACCTTTCAGAAGGCTTGGAAAAAAGATTTGGCGAACATTGAAACAAGATGAACCTGAGACTGATCATGAGCTAACTTCGATAGAAGCAGATGTTGTGACAGACAAAACAGATACATTACAAAATTTACAAGTGTTTCAGCATGATCTCCAGATGACAGATGTAGAAGAGTTACTTGTTGAGGGTGATGTTTCAGAAGTTACAGCCAATGAAGATCTCATTGATGACCTAATCTTTACTATTGTGCAGAACGAAACCGAGGATGAAGAAATTGACTTGGATGAAGAGGAAACCACAAGTGACATCGTAATGAGTCATTCTGCTGCTAAAGACCCCTATGACATTGCACTGAAATACATTGAGCTACATCCAAATGATGTATTGCGGGCAAAAAAATGGAGGGGTTACTTCCACAAGCTCAAGATCATGGTGGCCTCCCAACCGTGGAAACCGGAAATAAGCTGGGAATTTAACGGACTGGGAATAAGCCGGGAATTTTTCTGAGAACCGGGAAAATTAAAAAAACAAATTTTTCGTCTCCAAGAACTTATAAAATCAAGACATAATTAGATAGCTTCTTGAATCAAGAATTTATTAATCTCGAAACATTGTATTATATGCATCTTCTGAGAGTTGCCTACACTAGTGTAGTGGAGTTTATCTTGATTAGTTCTACTCCTGTGCCGCGGTAATCCTCTTCCCTCCCCCCCCCCCCAAAAAAAAACCATGTAACAATGCATTGGACAGTTTAAAATCGACCGACCGTTCCGAACTTTGCCACTAAACAGCTATACGCATTAAGCGGTAAAGCGCAGAGGTAGTGACCGTGATACGAAAGGGTTTTATGTATTTATGTATTATTCAGTCGTCGAAGTGGGACTATTAACAGGCATAATAGTTCAGTTTGTTGAATAATATATGTTTGACATACTCGGTGTTTTATACACCAGAATTTCAGTTGGATTTTTACCAGGCCTGGTAAGACACTTTTTGGAGAAGAAAATAATGGGTAAGCAATAACAAATAATGCCAAGAAAGGCACGTTTGTGTGCAGCATGTTGCACAGCAATGACAATGAGCTGAGGGCTGAGCGGCAGGAGAAACACTTATTGTCCAGAATCTGCAGATAAACGGCATCGTGTGGTACCGCCCTGACTCTTAACGTTTGTCATCAGTGTTCCCCATATGTACAATACAAACATTAAATTTTATAAGTTGCCGCTCGAACCAGGGCTCACTGCCCACCGCTTACAACTCGTATCGCGGCCGAGACCTCGGTTGGTTTATGAATGATTGCTCCTCGCACACGATCTGATTAGTCATCAGATTATATAGGTTAAAACAAAGAAAGTGGTGTTATGTTTTGATATCACGGTCACATCTAAAACTCGATTGAACTGTGTTTACACTGGCAAAAAAATTAAGTATTGTGTCCGACTGTAAAAATTGTGTCTCAACAAGTGCAAGAGCTGTTGCGAGCACTGCTGCAACAAGTGTCGGACAGTTGTTTGCAATTACTGGAGATCAGTCTCGACTATTAAAATTTCAATTATAAAATTACCGAGACATCACTGCCATATGTTAACAGACTTTATATTGACTCCCGAAACAACCAGCGATACAACTGTAACAGTGAGTAAGTGAGTAAAATTGATTATCTTGTTTACATTATGCAACAGTAGTTGTGCAAATTCCCTCGTAACTTTACTTACCAGTGTAAACGCGGTTATGTTATCACCAGTCTACTGACCGCAGACAACCAGCCGACCGAATCAAACACGCACGTCAGTGTCGTCGTCAGAGCGGGATTGGTTGGACGACGGCTGGAAATTCCGTAAGTTTTCCGATTAACGATTTACCTGAACAACTTCCACGCACATGTGACGATCGGTTGGACGATCCGAACTGTTCAAATCAATAGTCCAACATGTATAAAGAGCCTTGTCATGTTCTTTCGTAGTCTATTACTATAATCTAACGAACATGAGACAAACCACAGCCTTTTGTGCGTTTATTTACTTTGTAGTTGTGTTGTCGTGATGGGGTGATTCTATTTTGCATTATATTGCAGGCTAACACAAAATGTCTAGGAGCCAGTAATTGATAACATGAATTGTGCTTGTACTCTGGGTGCAACGGTACTGTTCTGTAATGGTGTATATGTACTCATTCTACTGATCGCGAACTAACCGCACTTCGGTAACTTCCGTAGCAGATAATGTAGCGGTCCCAGTTTGCTCAGTCTAGGGGGTGGGAAGGGTAGGTGTGGTTTTCACAAGTTAACGGCGTAGTAGAGTTAACTGTTAACGGTATTATCCGAGGGCGCCACCTTGTTTCCAGTAGTAGTGTGGTAGGAGAACGGAGTCAGAACAAGGAAAAGACCCGTTACTGAATGATGTTGTAAAATTAATGACCTTATATTATAACCAACCAAAGTAAGAGTGAGTTAAATACAAGGTAAATTTAAGAAAAGGAAATACATGTAAGAAAGCTAAACTCATTCAATGTAATCATTAAGTTTAGAAAAATTCTAAGAGCCTTTTTTTTGCACAAGAAACATTTATCAAATGAAATATTTATTAAAATTATGTAATTTTACATTTCATATCAAGGAAAAAGGTTTGATTACCATTTCTGTATTTGGATCTCAACAGTCTGAGGGTACAGGTAACCCTTAGATTTATCAATACAATATACCCTAAAACACCAGTAATTATACACTAAACAACATTACCTTGGCCGGCCACTAGTACTCTGGTATTTTACCCATAGGTATCAATCAAACAATACTTACATAAACTAGACACATATTTACACAAAGCACATTAAACATCAATATGTATCCAATAAAGAAAGATATTTATAAGTAATTATTCAACTACGTAGATCACAACCATACGCCTCCGTAAGGGCTCACGGTCAGGGAGGGAGGTACAGTAGCAGGTATGGCACGGGCACTGGGTAGGTAGTGGTACGCAGACCTATGTGGAGGCACACAAACCGCTCCCGAACAAATCCCTTGGCAACAATCCAGTAATGGGCCAGGAAGGGAGCAATGTAGGTAAAGACAATATAGATAACCTCGTGGAGACTCAATTTCCAACTGAACAATCTTCAAACTATCGCCATGAGAGAGAGAGGATAAGCCTCGTGAAGCCTGACAGTCAGTAACAAAGTCCAACAGGAAGTAGGAGTCAATTGTTGTTTGGCCAGCTGGAGCTGCAGCTGTTTAATAGCCAGCTGATATGGATTTTCCAGGTTGATCAGGCCTGTCTGCCAAAGTTAATAAAATCTAACTCTTACTCTCTGTTGTAAAATTTAAGGTTCACAAAAAAAAATGTTACAATAAATTTCTGATGCATTCTTCATGTATTGGTCAGTGGGATATATATTTAGAGCCATGATACTTTCGCAGGACTCTAACCAGGGCAAGTGACAACGATGAGAATCTGGAAAAGCGTGCATTACGTTTGAATTTTGGATTCCGGGAAACATTCGTGAATTTTTATAGTGTCCCTGGAATTTTTTGTAGGGATGGATCGTTTCCGATACTTGATATCGGGGCTCTTTCTACTCAATTCCGATACCAACAGAAGTGCTTAAATACGCTTGAAAAATCACGATTTCACAGTATACTAGTTATATGGGGAAGTTGAATCTTTAATCCAAGAATTTCTATTCCCGGATGATTACTGATCGGCAGTACACAAATGACTGATTCTTTCTAAGTTCTTCCATCGCAGATCTCTGTTTTGGTATTTGTAATCTTTGTTTATTCCGTATTGGATATATGTATTTTCCTAACATCAGAAAGGAAAGTTATTAGGTATATACGATGACTCGGCGACACAGCAAGAGACACAAAGATAAAAACTATGGAGCTTGAAATAGGTAATAGCGATAAATCGTCACAGAATTTCTCGCATATCGTTAGCGACAAAATGCTAGAGCACGCAGCTTTGTGGCATTTCTTGCAAATACAGCTGGTGATGATTTAACACCACCGTTGAACTCGGCGTAAGGGTTAAATACAGTGTTACAGTTGTTTATTTGGTTTTAAAATAGACTAGAGAATCGGAAATTTTCAACCGGAAAAAAAAACTGAGATTTTGAAAAGAGGTTTTGAGTGGCCACCCTGAAAATTTACAAAATTGAAACAAAAATACATTACTGAATCCTTTTAATAAGGTACTGTACATAAGCTTACATTTTATTTACGTTTTCATTTAATTTAAAAACATGTAAATGTTTGAAATGTATTCAGCAACAAACAAATGTTGGTATTTACAAATATAATACAGTTGTTCACTTATTGTAGTACACCGCATACATGTTATCTTTTTTACCTGGGAAAAGTGTGTTTTATTCCTTCCGATATCCGATCTTTTGGCCGTTCTGAACATGGCTCTGTCCCGTCATGGTCGGATATGCGAAGTTCTACGCAATTAATGTATTTCTTGTATTAACTATCACTGTGTAAACTTCACTTTTCTTCCAACCCTATGTGCAATACTCCAATGGAGTTCAGGAGACCTTGGCAGCTAGTTAATAACTCCTCCAGCACCAATCAGTTTGCCAGCAATGTGTTCATTTTAAAATTCTTTTACTCTATGAGCTGTATGCGGAGGAGCACAATTATGTTGAAATACATATTTATTTGTGTTAAAAGGGGTGTTTTTTCCAGAGAAGTGAACGATTCATTACGTAACAATTCCATGTATGTTTCTGTTACAAGTCGGTTCTCGGTTCTCTAATATGAAAGGGCCAATTAATTCATCATCTAAAATATTACACCATACATTGACTGAAAATCTGCACTAAAACTTGTCTATTTTAGCATGAGGATTCTCATCTGACCACTGATGGGATTACTTGGTATTGTTTACACCATCACGAGTAAATGTGGCTTCTTCAGTAATAAGTATCCTTGAAACAACACCTCAAACTAAAAAACAAGTTTTTTTACATTACATTTTTTAAGCAAGTTATGTTACAAACTAATGGATTTACAGTTCTGGTACCTAGTTCATTCAATTTTTAAGGTCAAAATTATATAAAATGATCATTTTTCATTATTGCTGCTCTAATGATTTCTCCGGTTTCATTGAATCCTTGGAGGGGAAATCTGGTTGAAATCTTTTGATAGCCTTATCTTGCTAACAAAGCATGTGTTGTGTATATATATATATATATATATATATATATATATATATATATATATATATCTTGCTTCTAGACATATATTTATATGAACTTTTTGTCTGGTTTTTAGGACTACAATAATCTGTTAAAATGTTTTCCTTTCCTCTCGGACCACCCTGTATTGATTATTCTGAGATCTGATATAATTTTCAGTTAAAATACCCACCATAGTTCAGTGAAACAATAAATCAGTAACACTATGTTTCGAGTAGTAGGTTGTTGGCACTACATCAGTCGTAGGTTGTTGGCAGACGAATGCAGACGTATTATGACCTGTATTCTGCAGTTCAGTTTTAATGATTAGTGTTGTGTATAGTTTTTTGTTTAGTGCATGTTTTTAGAGTTAATGAAGTTGACAAACAACATGGTAGTTGTGACTCCTGACTTAAGCGTGCCACAACGCTTTGGTATGATTTGTTTATTTTAACCTAGTTTGTAATTATTATGTATTAGGTTAGTTATTACCTGAAGAAGAGATCAGATTGCAGATCTCGAAACGTAGTGTTACTGATTTATTGTTTCACTGAACGATTGCAAATGTCCGGAAAAATCCTCTTCCTTCACAATCCCTCCATCGTCAAAAATAACCTTCAAACAAAGGATCTGCCATAGCCTATCAAATAATAGTAGTGCCGGATTTATAAGTAGTACTATTTGGGTATTAAACCAAATTATAGAGAAAAAAATATAAAACCTTTATGAATGTTTTAAAAAATATGCAACTTTTCTCAGTCAGAAATAAGTATACATTCTTGCCTGTTTTTCAAATATCAAGGTTGAAACAGCTTTTGCAAAGTGACGACTTCAAATAAAAAGAATAAATATTATTTTATTGGAATTCAGTGTGCAAAAAAAATAAGTAAGCAAGTAATCTGGTTGTATGTTATAGTACGTACTACAAGATCACAACTATGGAGCGCCACCACCCCCCACGCCTGCCTCCCCTCCTAAGCCTCTGGTTAATGGTGTCTCAACTGCAAACGGCCTTGCTCGTGGTCAATCACCTGCCTCACAGCCACCCAACTATGGCAATAACACATTCGGAGCTAACCGTGTTTCCAAGAGTGTTCAGCCTCCCACAACCCCCACAATATTTAATAGTAGTGAGTATTATATCATATAGTAAATCTTAACATCTGTTTATTATGACAAATTTTAATTCTTAAATCTTGAATTTTGAATTCAAATTTAGTATCAGTTTTAAATATGGGCATTTCCAGTGTAAATTTTTTTCGATGTATATTCTGCTGGGATTTATCTATCCAAAGTTCCATTTTCTTTTATTTAGTTCTTTACTCTTTTTAATTATTTTATTAGAGATTTTATTAATTTTTACTAAAAAGCGAATGAGTTTTGTCAAGTGAATTATTAGTATTGTGTTTAATACCTAATAAAACATTAGTCTAACTAATAAATACAAACATACTTATTTTCTTAGTATTAAATTTTTATGCTCATGTTCTTGGTGATTTTGTTAACTACTTTAATGTTTTATGACCGTTTTCAGACACAACACTAATAGTTCACATGAAAATAACAATATTTCCTTTCCTTTATTGTGAGCAAAGTCATTTTTAACTTGTTCTTAATTTTAAAAATGGTGGCAACATTTTGACATTCTGAATTTGTATTTTTAATACACATTAAAGAATAGGTGATGTCCCCCAATTAAAACTTTCCTGCAAATTTTGTGTGTGTCTAAGTTAAGATGGATACCCTTTATATAAATAAATAAATAAATATATATATATATATATATATATATATATATATATATACACACACAAACTGGTTACTATGTTATACTACATTCTGCAAGGACTATGGAATTAATAACCAACTAATGGGTACACCCTCTCTTCCGATTTAGCATTGAATGATTGGAAGGATATGGGGACTAATTGAAGGTAATTGAGTAGGAAAACATAGTTGCAAAAAAACATTAGTTTTATAATGTTGTGAAAAAAATTTATAAGGTCATTTTTGTTTGGTTCTAGTATATTACACACAATATTTGATTGAATGCACTAAAACTCTTGTTAGTTAGTTTCATACTGTTATGTCTGTGACTGTTCCAGCAACGATGTCGAATGTGTTTGGTATCGGGACACGATTACAGACTACGGTGGCTCCAGCTGAGGAGAGCGATGTGGAGAGTTCTGACAATGAGCGGGAGCCAGATCCCCAGGGCGAGGAGACTGAAACGGCTAATGAGGGTGAGGAGAATGAGGATGACAGTATCACCAGGTGTATTTGGTAAATGTTTTCTTTAATTACTGTAGTACAACACTTTTTAAATTTAATCCTTTTCAGTCCTTTTTTATGTTGATTCCTAGTGTGTGCTTTGTACAATGTTATTGCTTATACAATCTAGTGGTAACTTTATTAGATATGCTAATAACAGTATAAGTGATTTTTCATAAATCGTTTGAGAAAAATAATTGAAACCATCTAAGATCTATCAGTATTATTTTTTGTCATTGCATAATTGATCAATGAAAAAATGTTTTTTTAACCCATTTGGAAAGACATACGAGTTGGTTATGTGCTGAATGGTCAGGGATGAATGCTGAGCTACGAGTTGGTTAATTAGTCTATGTTGTTATTCCTTACTAGTATGGGCTGTTCTGGTTCTGAAAATATCTGCTAGTTATCGTTGTTATAGTCTTTACTGGTTATTTTACTAAGAGGAAAATGGATTTTATTTTGTTTTGTTACTGGCAGCACTGAATTGATGACCTGTTTGTTCAAGTGCTTTGTCATTGTATTTGATTGTTAGCTTGAAATGGAATGTAAAAACTTGTGATTCTAAAGTTGTTTTATTATTAGACAGTGATTACAAATACAATTCTAATGTCAGTAATTTCAGCTCTCTAGCAATTGTTGACTCGTCTGAAAAAAACAATTTGAGTGTGCCAATTAGGATCTAGCTCATGAAACTCAATGATACGAGAATGAAATTCCACTCTCCTGTCCGGATCATCTTCAAGAAGATTATGGACTAGGTGACTTTTGTAAAATTTAATTTTGTTTTTCTTAATTATTCTCTGTACTGAAGACTTGTACCATTTTAAATTTAGGCAAGATATTCATACCCTCAATACAAGGAATAACTACTTACTTAATCAAGTTTCAGAAAGGTTGGAAAAATCAAAAATTAGCCACATCTTCATGAAGATTAAATTATTTAATAAACTACATCAGAGAGCGTTTAGTGTAGAAATGAATAGATTTAAGTTAGTGTTAAGTAAATGGTTAAAAATTAATGCTTTCTACTCTGTTGACAAATATTTAACATGTGATATTAATACCCTGATTTTTAAATTTTTAAATTATTTTTATTTATAATTTTTATTTACTATTTATAATTAGTTTGTATGTGTCATGTTTATTTATTAAGTTTTAGTTACGAATTTTAATGAATTATTTATTTATGCTTTTAAATATACTATTGTTTTAGGGTAAATGGTTAAATATTGCTGCTATGACTTTGTCTATTGCATGTAAATTGCTTAATGACAATAAAATATCTTGAATCTTGATTTTGGAACACCAGTTTCAAGTTCAATCTTCCTTAGTGATTTGGTTTACCTGGAGAGCGGATCATTGATGCTGTTGTTTTACTGTTTTAAAAATGTAGTTTTTCCAAATGCCACCATTTTGTTTCAACAATGGCTTGAGAGCTGAAATTTTCACAGAATATTTTTAAAACCTACTTTATTAATTGTGAAGAGTTTGAAAATGTTCGGTGCATAAATGGACAAGTAATATAAAATCAAATGTTTAATCCTCTTTGTGGGGCATTCTGTATATTAGAAAATACTAATTAGATCAATTGTGTCAATTTTTTTTTATTTCCTGTGAAAACAAGAGGAGGAGAAACATTATTGGTATCTGTCAAGAGATATTATTATCTTGATCTTCTGCATGCACTTTATCGATGACTAAAAGGACGTTCGGGTCAGTAGCTAAAGCAATGTTCTCAGCATTTTCAACACAGTCTGCTAGATACCTTAATCGTTTCTATTATGACTATTGCTGTCATTAAAGTTATCAGAATTTGGTTGGTATTCACTGGCTCCATCTGATGAAAAAAATGAACTCAAAGACTGTACATCATCATTGCTAGACCTGTCCAAATCCCATTCTATTTCACTATTTGTAAACCACTAGTCCATTGTTTATATCATCACCCACTTTTCTTTTTTTATTATTGTCCATTTTCAACCACTCACAGTAACGTTCAGTGTAAAATCACCACTCAAAAACTCAAAAAAATAAAGTTTCACTATAAAAGAAAGCACAACTTAACCTTTCCAACAATCCTCTAGCTCTGCTCTTTGACTAATGATGTTGTTTTGCCGCACAGTGTTGCAGTTGATGCGATGCTAACTGGGTGAAAAGCAAAGCAGGTTAGCCAACTGCACTAGGGAAGAAATTGTGAACATAATGAGGAACCAAGCGGCACAAATATATGTGCCAGATATGCTTGTAGACTGATTGATAGAATAGACTGACCTTTACCACAGCCTTTTATTTAATAAGACTACACTAGCACAAATATGAGCCCTCGGTTTATGAGAATGAATTTGCCGGCCAGTCCATATAATGAACTATTTTTTACATTTCGGTAGCGAATATATTAAATAAAAAATAAATAAAATAGAGTAAAAATACAATTTTTTTCACTGCTAGTTTACTAATAAGAATAAGAATATAATTTCACTGCCAGAAACAAAATATTTCAGTTTTTTTTTTACTTTATTCTATATAAGAGTAGAAATTTTGGAAAATAAAGATAAAAAACACAATTTCAAAAAATACACAACACAACACTTGTATGACAATACAACTGGGGTGATGTGATACGGCAGCTGTTTCACCATGTAAAAAAATGTAGATGACATACTACACGACCTCATAAATATTTGTAGAAAAATCAAAGTTTTGTTGGTTATAAGTTCAACTATAAAATAATTTAAACATTTTGGTTCACAAAAAGCGGTATACCTGGTTTTATATCTTTACTAACAGTTGTTTAAACATAAGTGTGCACTAAAAATCCTCTTATTTATATTAATTTTAAATATTTAATTTCTGTTACAGCGATTTTCAACATGACGATGGTTACATGATTTGCTGTGACAAGTGCTCGTAAGTTTGAAATCGTATTTAATGTATAAGTGCCATTCCTTTCCAACCTGATCAGGTTTGCAGAACTAGTCATGCTTAACATGTTTGCATCGATTGTGAGTCCTTACATTAGGTGACCCAGTTGGTGTCGATCACGAAACTTCCAAAGTGCAATTGGTACTGAAAGTGTTGATTCAGGGTCCCCACCCGACCGTGAAAACCGTGAAACCGGGAATAAGCCGTGAATTTCGTTCACCGTGAAAAAACCTTAAATAAGCCGTGAATTTTGTTTACATACCGTGAAAATCTCTACAACTTTTGAATAAATAAAATCAACACGGGTCGTCGTCAGACGATCATATGGGAAAGTTGACCTTCGCTATTGCAAAGTAAAAAGTAGCACGCAATGTAGGGGATAGACCACGAAGTTTGACAGGTGCTGCTATCTGAGCGATTGTACTGATAATATGGTTTATAAACAAATGAGGAAAAGGAAGGGCCGGTGGGAGATGACGCTTCCGGCTCAAATCACGTGAGGCCTGTCTTTGTCTGTCGCCAGATTCCGGGCCTTGGCTACGCTACGCGGCTGTAAACAAGGCATTCTCTGATTGAACGCGAGATTAATAACACAATTTAATTACTTGATAGATTGTCGTTTAATGTAAACACTTTTCGTATTGGAGTTTTATTGTATCAGATATAGTCTATTATTGTTTTCATAAAATAAAAAAAGTATACAAATCCTTAATCTAATGTAAGGAATTTAAATTACATTTTAACTTAATTTCATTCTATTAAATCCCTTATTTTATTTAAATATTAATGAGAAAAATGCTATTCAGTACGATATCTATATCGTTGTGTGTAATGACTGTTAACACAATGTAATAATTATAAAAAATTTTAATTTATGGTGGACAATAAATTGAATTAATTTAGGGTCTTGCGTAAATAAATAGTATAATAATGTGACGGAGCAGAACCTACACGACACATATCAATTAACGCAGCGAGACCATAACTTTATAGGCCTATATAACTGTTTTAATTACCAGTAAGGTCGTTTGAGAAAACAATTTTATTTTTCATCTCTTTAGATATTAAACGGTAGTGATATGCGTTTTCCTTATCAATAATATTTTTTATGATTCTTAAGCTGCATGGATATTACGAGTGTACACGGTTTAAATCTTTTATGGTGAATGTGTGTTTAAATTGTATAATGTATTAGTAAAATATTACAAATGAAACGTCATGTTATAAAAACGTTAGAAAAAAACCATTGCATTTTTTCTAACCAGGAAACAACAAACGTCAAGTAACTTTGTAGTGTTAAGCTTTATTACTACAAAACTACAAATCGAGGAAGTCGTCCAAGTATAATTTTGTCGGGTTCCATACGACTACGTTAACGCTATTAATCATTTCATGCAGATGAAAAATATATCGTACAAGGTTCATTTATTGTAATGTGGTGCAGCGATGTTATGGTAAAAATAACCTTTGTTGTCTACTGTCAATGAGAGTGGAAGGGGAGGGGTATATCGTGTACTCCACTCCCCCATCCTCGGACAACAGCTGTTTTCATGTCTCAACATGAAAGATTTGTTTCCCCAGCTCGACACTCCAATCTTATTCTTATTGTGAGAATTGATATAAAGATTTAAAGCTTTTCATTCAACTCATTCTGACACTTTCTTACGGAAATTCTTCTGTTGAAAGAGGCTTCTCTGTCAACAAACAGTGTATAGTTGAAAACTTGAAGGAGGAGAGTTTAGTCGCGTTGAGAAAAGTTTGTGACGGCGTATCAGCAGCAGGAGGATTGGAGGCAATGGAAATCACTAATGAATTAGTTCATGCTGCCAAAAATTCCCACGCCCACTACTCGGAGCACTTGGCAAAACAACGAGAAGAAATGAAAGACAAAATTAATTCTGAGAAAGAGAGGAAGCAAGCTGCAATAGAAAAAAAAGAATTGGAAGCACAAAAATTCCAGGTTTTGTCCGACGCCAGGAAAAGGGCAGCTGAGTTAGACGATAAGATACAGGAACTTAGCAAAAAGTGCAAATCGTAATTCACTTTTATTCTAGACATTTTTATCAATTTCTTTATTTATGTGTACAAATATAATTTTTTTTGTATAAACTGGTACCAAATAACTTTTCTTATAACAAGTTGTATATAATTTTTATACATTTAACGTTTATATGTTATTTTAATTTCAATAAAATTGCCTTTTCATATGTACTAATTAAAATGTGAACCTGTGATTATGTGAAAATTTTCCTGTGGAAGAAATTGATCGAAATAATAATAATAATGTGTTAAACAAGAAAATAATTTAATAATCACGCAAGTGTACTTCATGGACTCAAACGAGTTAGCCTTAGCCAACGTACGAATCCTGTCACCCTGCATCTTGTCTAACCTGTGTCAACAAAGTTCTCTTCAGATTTCAACAAACTTGTAAGTTAAAGAAAATTATGAGCTATGTGCATGCTAATTATATTGAAATTTGTCTTTGTCATTGCTTTGATGACTGTTATGATGATGTTTTGTAAAAATAATATGCCTTGTTATATTCATTATGTAGCAAATCGCACATAAAATCGGGCGCTCGCCGCTCATTGCTTGCGTCGTAACCGAAGCCTATTGTTATTTCGTTCTTTTAGACGTTTCCGTCAATTCCTGCACGACCAATGACATCGTTAGTCAAATGGGAAGAAGTTTTATATTGTATTTTACCGCTCTGCCGCGTCTGTAGTGTTTACGTCTCAACTTCACCCCTCTCCAACACGATTTTGTTTGTACCGGTAACGTTGTTTATGAAAACTTTCCGACCTTGAATTTTAATTTTTTTAACCGTGAAAACCGTGAATTAGCCGTGAATTTGAGTATTTAGATTGAGTGGGAACCCTGTGATTCCTATTTTTAGGTAAAAGCATTATTACCGGTCAAAGACCTCAAAATTATACATCAATCGAAAGCCCATGTGTTTTTTAATGTTTAGTGGCCTTTGATTGTATTTTATCCTGTTTCTAGCTAACAATCTTTGGGGTTTTCCCAGATGTGATTTTGTTGTTAATATCTGTGCAGTGGAGATTGTTGTTTGTAAACAAATAATGTTGCTCTTTGTTAGGAAGTTTTTATATTTGGGAGATATAAGAGAAATTTCCAATAAAAGCTTTAAAATGCTCTAAGTTCAAATTTTAAATTGTTCTCTTACGGCTAAAATCAAAATGGCCACCAATACAGCCAGCTCTTAACAATAAATGAATGAATTATTCCAGCAAAACAATACTTACTTTAAGCTGAGAACTGTTAGAACTGAGATGTTTTATTGCCTAAGTGTATGTGAAACCACCTACTCTGGAACTGAAAAAATTTCCTGTTGTCTCTCCACATAATATCTTGAGTACAAATTGAAATATGGATTTGAAATTTTGCATGAAGCTCATTTTATATTTGTATGATAGCATAAAGTTTTATGATTGTGCATATCCCTCAGTGAAATTGGGATAAGCGCTAGTGAAACTTAACTGCCACAGGATATTTTGAGAATAAATTGCTGTAAATTAAAAGCTTTGCATAGTTTAGACTCGGTAGACTGGCAAAATACTTCTGCCTGCCCGTCTTCTGCAGTGCATCTCGAGATAATTTTAGACCTTAGACTTTTTTGCATAGACTAGTTTTTCATGGAAATTAATTTCTAATTAGACAATATAGAGTTTAATAATTTTTCATGCACCTCCATGGGATAGGAGCCTTTTGTATGATATGTGGTTTGAGTATTCTTACTTTGAATAAAGATGTTATAAATAGAGAGAATGGAAATGTGTGGACATTAGTAATAGTCTGATCAGGTTGGCAGCTTTGTTAGTTAGTACATCTATAAGTCTTTAATACTGTTATTATTGTACTTTAACTTTAGTAATTGAATGATAAGTTAAGTAAGTAATGTAATTTTCTCAAGTTCCTGTTCCTCTCTGGTGAAATCCAAAAGCATTTTGTGGAATACATCAGTCTTTGTTAACCCTTTGATAAAAGATATAAAATCTTGATTGATCAGTCTTAAGTATGTCATTATTTGTGTGTCATGTAAAAATACTATAGTTAAATTTAAAAAAGAAATTCTTGTTTTAAGTTAAAACTCAATCAACACATTACTGTTATTGTATATAAATTATAATTATTATTTTGTTTTTCTGAATTATCACTACAATATGTTTATAGAGTTGAAAGGAATAGATAGCAAAAAAAAACAACTACCAACTTTAGACTCTGTGATGCTTTTGATGCAAATTGTATTGGGAAGAAGATTGACAGTTTAAAAGAAAAGGGTTAACCAGAAATGTAATAAATAATTAATCAAATTTATTTTGCTTCAATCAATTTGGCTTACTGGTACTTGTAATTTGCAATGTATTATCTGAAATTTGCTTCTTAACTGTAAAATATTTTCAAACCGTTTCAACTATTAAAAACATAACCTCTTTTAAAATTGCTTTTTATTGTTTTCTATGTGGTGAGATTGAAATGATTGGTCTGTATCTGTAGAGTATGGCAACATGTGGACTGTATGGGCATTGACCGTACTAACATCCCTGATGAGTATCAGTGTGAAAAGTGTCAGCCACGGCGCATCGACAAACAGAAGGCTATTGCACTGCAGATGCGCAAGAAGAAAGAGTTGTTGGACACCTCTGACTCTTCTAGCGACACTTCATCCAGCTCTGATACCAGTGAGTATTCTTCACTGAGAAATAAGGGATTATAGTTAACTTACCAAAATTAAAACAATTTTATTTTTGAAATTTGTCTAAAGTAAGCTTAAACAATATGAGAGCTTGAATTTAGAAGCTATTAAATCCCAATACTTACCTCTCCAAATCCTAATATGAAAGTTTTTCTAAATTGCCAAAAAGAAAGATGTTTCAGAAAATAAATGACAGACTGTTGTTTTTTTTAAACCTTTATAAATACAGTATATTACAAAGATCTTCAGAACTCTAATGAGCATGCATGCTTTATGATGTTTTGTCTATGAACTATATGAATATACTGAGCTATTCTCGGATCAGAAACAATAAATACACCCACAAACTAACCAGTAGAGCAACAAATAACGGAAATTATGTTAATATTTAGCTTGTTTCTTTCTGGTTTGGACACATAAAGAAATTAATTTACAAACAACAACTTCCAGTTGTCAATAACAATGAAAAAGGTGAAAAAGAGTACCAGTTTCAAACAAATGGCAAGTTTGAAAATTCATAACTCATAAACTTGTGATCTGATTAACGTGACCAATACCTTAGTAAAGTACATAAGTTAAGATAGTCATTTAGTAAAATATTTATTTAATATAATTCTAAAATTGTATACTGACACACTGTACATTTGTACCTATCTTATATAAATAGCTAGTCTTAATTGGATAACAAGTTTCCGAGTTATTTAATTTCCAATTTGAAATTTTATGGAAACATGCAAAACCATACAAATTATGTTTTGTATGTCTACATGCAGAAATAAACGAGTAAACTTTTAATTTAACTTATGTGTGGTAGTTCTGCTGGGATGGACTATGATTAACTTTCAAAATTGGGTCACATCTAAAATTTGTTATCTGAGAGTAGGTGCTTAGAGAAATTTACAATTATATAATACTAGCTGTTTCCCGCGGCTTCGCACGCGTCTCTTAAGCTTTGCCCGTATATTTCTTTGCCTTCAAATAGTGTGTGGCTATTTAATATACGTAACTGTGTCGTAATTGCAGTTTATAATGTGCAGGCGCTTTGATAACTTTTATATATTGCAGTACAGCCTGGTGGTGAGTTACATCAATGGGCATTGCATATAAACCTTCTACATAGAAAAATACAAATAAATACAAATTTTCATAGTGATCGGTCCAATAGTTTCTGAGTCTATAAGGACAAACACACAAACATTCATTTTTATATATACCCGCGGCTTCGCACGCAATCTTTAGAACCGAAGTCCTTATATTACTTAGTAAAAGCAATTGTGATGTAATATGATGGGAGTCCTATAACGATTTTAAAACGTACGTAGGCATACATCAGGTAGATATTAATTAAGTTCATAGTAAATAGTATCAGAGTTTAACTTAATTATTATATCATGTTTGGCACGTGTAGGAGCATTTCTGGTTCTAATTAATTATATACATAAAGTCACAGCTGAATCTTCCTTGTCATCCCGGCCTTTCAGGACCGAGATGCCTATGCCTACTTCGGTTAAAAAGTGCCTAGTTAAGACCGTTTCAAATTCACTTACCTACTATATCACAGTTTAGCTTGCCATATCGCCTCGATCAAAATACTATATACGTTCGATTATCTAGTTCTCGGAAGTCTATTTTGGTCAAAATCGTGTTGAAATAGTTGAGTTTGCCTTGTCCTGATGAAGAAAATTTACACACATAAGTAGGACCAAGAAGCCTATTACGGCATAGGGGGAAGTCCTTCCTACTTCCTATGTACTTTCGGTAAGAGGAAAATCCGCATTAAGGTTGTGCAACGTTCCAAAATAATCATTATTAAAGTTTTGTGTCACATAAGTCTTGTTTTTTTGACTGAGTTAGGAAAGAATGAATTATTGAGGCATGTTATTATTCATTTATCTATTTTTTCATAAGCCACTTTTAACCCTTTTAGGACGACAAAAATTTTGGTTATTTTTTAGGTACGCATTTTTTGACGTGACCATATTTCATAGCGAACATACCAAAGAAGACGACGGTGAAATTGGGCAAAATGTAGTAGTTTGATAAATATATTATAAGTCCATTATTTTAAATTGTCCTTACACCATTTTTTATCCACATGTACATAATTAAATTGTCTACAATATGGTAGCATTTATTACTATTTACAATAACCAGAAAAATTAAAAATTAAATAAAATTTTAGAATTTTTATTTTATTTTTTTATTTTATTAGTTTGGCTTCAGTTTACTATGATAAAAAAAAAATTTTTTTACTGTGGGAACTAATATTACTATGTTTCTTACATAGTTTTCAGTTTAAATACAAAATTTTATTAACATTGGTTGAGAAATAATTGTTTTACAACAAAAAAACTTACATTACTACAAAGTACCAAATTATATAAAACGGACTAAAATAAAAGTCAAACAATTAAAGTGGTTTTACTTACCATATAATGTGGTTAACAGGTCAAATTTATCCACAGGTATTGAAATATGTAGTATTGCTAAGAAACACTATAAAACACTCACAAAAATATATACACTATATACAACAATGGTCTAATTAGTTAGCACATGTATGTTTTGGAAAGCAAATCGGGTGACACCCTTCCTTGCAAATTGAACAAATATAGGAGGCTCGTTTCAATGTCAAAACACATTTCACTATAAATCTATAAACACTAAGTTTATAACTGATCTGAAACAATCAACTATAGTCAACGCGACCGCACTGTGACTGACTGAATGTAAACAAACTAGACGGAATTGGCGCGCTCCGCCGACTGGCACTACAATAGGCGCTCACGTGCAGCTGTTCTAAAAATAGACATATGTTGTATTGTTTGGCCAAGATAAGTTCCGAAATACTCCATTTCCTGTCTCAGGATGTGCCTCTACAAGGAAAACTAATTTTGTTCATCGTATTTTCGATATTACGTGAGTATTATGCAAACGTAAACCGGCGGGCACATAAAAGTCCGCTCGTCTTCTTCGGTAAAACTAGTGCGGACTATTGAAAGCCCGCATCGTCTTCTTCGGCAAAACTAGTGCGGACTATTAATAGTCCGCTCGTCCTAAAAGGGTTAAAATTCAACATCACAATGTCAAGGAAGCCCACCAGTTTAAAGTACCCTATGTGAAAACATTCATGACTTTGTTCATTAAAGTTGGTTACATAACAGTGTTTAAATAATATTTAAAATGCATTAGATGATTTAAATTCGTCACTGGAGCAATCTGGAGTAAAATTTATATTTTAATATTTTTATATACTATCTGCATTACACTACTGATCAAGCACTATTAAATTTACTTAATATTTGATCAAATTTAAATGTAAACATATGTTTCAGCCAATTTGTCGAAATAAAACTGAAGGTATGAACAGCTGTTTAGTCCCAGTTTAATTTGTGTTATGAAACGTAAAAACAACATTTATTCTGAATTTCAAAATGTTCCAGATAACTTTTCTTATATTTTGCTTCGTAAAAACCTTCCTCGGATTTCAATGAACATTTTACAAAAAGAATTAACCGAATCCGTCCACCCGTTATCGAGTTTAGCGCTTACCAACACATTTTGACATTCATTTTTATTTATAAGAAGATTACACTAAAGCACATAACAAAAATTGTAAACACAAACAAGCACCACTTTTGTGTAAGAATATGTCCCAAGGAGCATTGAAAATTCAGTCTACTAGACAAGAGAGATTGCGTCACACTTAGCTCACAAATTATCAAAGGCGAGATGGGATTGCTAGACTCCTACATACAATTAATGTGTTAAATGGTCTGCCACGTATGTGTTTGACTGCTGTACAATAACTGTCTAGCTAATACATATAGTTAACACTATATTTAGTGATCTCAGTTACTCTCATGAGCAAACATGCCGTCTGCTCCATTCATTGTACTAAACTACTGTACAATAACTGCCTTGCTAGTACATGTATTTAACACCTTCTCTGGGGCTCTTATATTTAGTGATCTCAATTACTCTACGAGCGAATGTGCTGTCTGCTCTATTTATTGTGTTAAGATACTGTACAATAACTGCCTTGCTATAGTACATGTATTTAACACCTTGTCTGAGGCTCTATATTTAGTGATCTAAGTTACTCTAATGAGTGAACATGCCGTGTGCTCCATAATTTTGTTTACTCTTTTTGGGACATGTTAAATGGGAAGTGTAAAACTCTGTATATAACAAATTGCTATAAAATGGACAACATCCACTTTTCTCCTCCATTTCCTATATACAATCAATAAATAGTAAGTACCGTACCTTGTTTGGTGTCTCTTCTAATCTTCACACGATTGTCAGATGTACCAGTACGTAAGCCAAATTTGCCAGTGAACAACAGAAGACGTAGTGAGCCTGCACAGCGTAAGAATAGCACTTCTGGCAATAAGCAAAGACGCGAGTCAGCCAAAGAAGTACATTCTTCTGCTCGCAACAACCGCCAGACTTTCAGAAAAAAACAGGCTGAGAAAAAGCCTCCTGTCAGAAGAAAGGTGAGTCATATATGTATGTATATATATATATATATATATATATATATATATATATATATATATCTTTTTGGCTGTATTCAAATAGTATGTTTTAGTATTGAAAGTTCTATGGTTTTTAAATTTAACTCCTTACTTTTAAAATGATTGTTATATAATTGTTGTTTTAATATATAAACAAGATGTAGATTGAATGATTACTACTAAAGTGTACAAAAATAGATAATAAACTAAATTTTAATGGGTGATTTTTGTAGGTACAGACATACACACATAGACTGTGACCTACATTTTGTAAAATATTTCTTGAACCAAATCTTTCCCTTCATGCTTCCTTCTAGACTTTAGCTTTTCATGGTTTGCTTTATTTTGTAAAAATGTCAGGAGATAGGCAAATGTATATGTTTTCTAGTTAATTTCTAACTCTGGAGTTACCTTTCATACAATAATTAAATTTGAATAGTTTTAATTTGGATACAGAATAATCTAAAATTGTACAAAGTTGTTATACATTCCAAGAATTTCCTTCCAAGAATTCTTAATTTTTCAAACAATTTCAGATATTATTATAAAAAAATGTAATAATTGATCAAATTTGACAAATATTAATTATTATTATATACAGGCAGTTAACCCGCTCGAGGCTTTGCATGTGATTATGGAGACATTATGGGTATACTTATGGCCATTGTAATTTACTCTAGTTTTATTATATTTCTTTTCCTACAGATGATTTTGCCTTGTTTCCCCGATCAAGACATATATATGTATACATATATATTACACATACATACATACATGCACAGGTCTGAGAGGTCTACTTCTGTCAAAAGACAACTAAGTTGAGTGTTATAACAGTCTAAATTTTAGTGAAAGTTAAATAGTAACATTGTCTGTAATATATTCACTCCTGTAACCGATGTAGATATTCTGAATATTATTAAATCTTTTAAAAATAAAAGTTCTTCGGGCTTTGATGAAGTACCTGTGAGTCTGATAAAAGAGACAAAAGATTATTTATTAAAACCATTAACACATATCATCAACTCATCTTTAATTTCCGGAATATTTCCAAATCAACTAAAAATTGCTAAAGTGGTTCCAATCTTTAAAAAGGGTAAAATGGAGGAAATAGGAAGCTACAGACCGGTATCTATATTACCAGTCTTCTCAAAAATATATGAAAAAGTGGTGCACAATCAGTTAGTTCATTATCTGGAGGAAAATATGCTGCTGGACAACCAGCAGCATGGTTTCAGAACAGGTAGGTCAACAGTGACGGCGGGAGTTAATTTCGTAGAAACAATTATCAATGCAATAGACAAAAAAGAAAATGTTATTGGCGTATTTCTGGATATATCTAAAGCCTTTGATAGTATTTCACATGAACGATTATTCAAAATTCTAACTAGACTTGGTATTGAAGGTAAAGAGTTAAAATGGTTCCAGTCATATTTACAAGACCGCTATCAGTATGTTGAAATAAACCATCAACACACAAACTACATTGAAAGCTATAGGTCATCACTAAACAAAATTATGTGTGGCGTCCCACAAGGTTCCATTTTGGGTCCTCTACTGTTTGTGTGTTATTTGACGGGTCTCCCTTCTATATGTGAGGAAAATGCCATTGGTATGATTCTCTATGCAGATGATGCTAATGTTATCTTTTCAGGAAGAAATAAACAGGATATTGAACACAAAGCAGAAACGGAAATGGCAAAAATAAAACAATTTTTAAATTCAGCTCATTTATTATTAAATACCAGTAAAACCAACTTTATTTCTTTTCACACCAAACAAAATAGACAAACAATAAATCCATTGATAACAATAGAAGATTATTCAGTAGAACAATTAACTAGTACAAAGTTTCTTGGCTTAGTTATAGATAATAATTTAAGTTGGGATGATCATGTAAGCTTTGTGTCAAAAAAGTTATCATCTACTATTTATGCATTAGGCAGAATGAAACAATACTGTAACCTCACTTCACTTAAAACTATATATTTTTCTTTGTTTGATTCCCATATGTCTTATGGACTAGCAATCTATGGCGGAACTTCAAAAAATAATTTAAATTACTTATTAATATTACAGAAAAAAGCAATTAGAATAATGTTAGGCTTGGCTGGTAAAGAGTCAGTAAAAATGCATTTCCGAGAACTAGGAATTTTAACGGTATTTGATAGGTATATTTTAGAAACAGTTAAATATTGTAAACAAATTAATATTCCCACTATATCACAAAGTCACACATATAATACAAGGCATCATTTTATTAGTGATAGACATAATTTGGAACTCTATAAAAAAAAAAAACAACTTTTGCAGGACTAAAATTTATGCAGTACTTACCTCAAAACATTACCAATGAACAGAATATGACAATATTTATCAGAAAACTAAAGACATTTCTTACCACCATATCTTGCTACTCTTTAGAAGAGTTTTATAATCATAGAAATAGTTAGTACTTGGGTCAACAAATTTATAAAATATCTACTGAAAAAGTGTATGTTAGTTAATCTTGATTAGGTCTAAGTTAGTTATCAAGGGTGATTGGCGTACTTTTATATCAATATTTTCATTGGCACAATAATATAAGTATTTATAATATTTACATAATAATTTGACACTATTCTGGTACTACATGTGTATACAAATGAATAAAGAATATTTTGAATTTGAATTTGAATCTGCATGGTACATTATGCTACCTAGCACTGTATAATTAATATTTGCTAAAACGTACAGTTAATAAAAGTATACTTTTCTAAAAACATAGTTTTCTTATTTGGTTAATAAACTCTTTGTTCTACAGCGATTCCAGAACAAATAGAAATAAGAAGTGTTGTTACTATCAAATGTACTCTTCGATCTTTGAAGACTAAAAATGTAAATAAATTTATAATATCAGTTAAATTAATTAACCATGTGGTTGTGCTGTCATAAAACAATGTTTACACAAAGCAGTGGATTACATTTAACAGGCTCTTTCAATTAATAACATTTGTTTGAGGGTATTTTTCACATTTTTAGAGACAAGTGAGACATAGCCTGAAGAGATGTTTAGAATATGAATAACAGGGTGTCCCACAAGTAACTGCAAAACTTCTCAGGTGGTTTCCTCTCATCAAAATATTGAAAAAAGTTCATATAAACATATGTCTGGAAACGCTTTGTTAACAAGCTATGGCTAGCGAAAGATTTCACCCGATTTTCTAGAAAAGGACGGAAATAAAGCGAAACTTGTTTTTATTGCGTAAAAATAGTTTTCAAATTTATTGGATTTTATGTAAAATGAACTGAAAAATTGAATAAAATACGTACCAGACCTCTAAGACCACCCATTTCTGAGATATCAGAGAAAATATGTAAAATTCAGTCTCAAAAACATGCTTTGTTTAGATTTCAAGTACATTAACTTCATTTAATGGGTAGTAAACACGCAAACTTTTTAATCAAAAGTTTAAGAGAATTTAAATTTTTAAGAGAATAATATAAAATGGGCTAATAATAAACACACACAAAGTTTACAGAATTAATGTTTAATTAAATAATCACATCCAAAAAATAAGACAGTAAATGCAATATCAAACAAAACATTAAATGCTTTTTTTTTATGAGTGAACTAAGTAGTTACAAAACATATCAGTATAAAACATTGTAGGTTGAAAATGAAGAGATGGCAACACTGCTACAACAATACCTGAATTCAAATTTTTATTGTACAGCTGTCTAACAATTCAGCTGTTGCAGTAACTCATGTATCATCTTTGGTTTGTGCTGTGTATGTGTATTATTTGTATTTTTTAATGATACGATGCCATTTACATTTTCAAATCTAGAGTATGCAAATATTGTTTTAGTCTATGGTTTTGCCAATGGAAATAGTCGTGCAGCTATCTGTGAATTTGAAAGACGATTTCCGAACAAAAGAACATCTACTCACGTAACATTTGCATCGGTTTTCAATAACTTACGAACAAATGGACTTTTCCAACCGTTGATTCTTCGAGAGAACGTCCTGTAATACAGTCTGTTTGCGAACAAGATAATTGACATGATACAACGCAGTACAAAATTATACTTTCTCTAAATCCAACAAAATCAGCTGGTTGGGATGAAATTTCTCCATTGTTATTTAAAAAATGTGTCAACACTTAAAACCTCTTACAGCTCTTACAAACTTATCTCTTAACGAAGGAATTTTTTCCAAACCTATTGTAGTGCTCCGTAGTCAATCCTATTCCTAAAAAGCCTAACAAAAACAGTTTATATAACTTTAGACCAGTATCTCTTTTACTAGCCTTTTCTAAAGTATTTGAGAGATCAGTGTGCTCTAGACTGTATGATTTCTTGGTAGAAAACATTATTTTAAGTTTTTGTCAGTTTGGTTTTCGCAAAGGAAGAAGTACCTGTGATGCGAATGTTTGAGTTCTTGGAGCATGTGTCGGGTGCAGTGGACGGGTCGCGATACACCATTGGTGTTTTTTGCGATTTGTCTAAGACGTTCGATTGTGTCAACCTTGATATTCTGGTTGGGTAGCTTAAGTGCTACGGCATTGGGGGAGTGGCCTTGAGGTGGTTTAAATCTTATCTTTTTAATCGCGAGTAGTGCGTAGTATTAAATTCTGAGACGAGAAGTGGGTTCTGGAAAGTGACTGCTGGTGTGCCACAAGGCTCGATACTTGGTCCACCTTCTTTTTAATCTATTGTAATGATCTGCCTGATGTTATCAAATAAAAATGGTCCTATACGCTGATGATACATCAGTAGTTGCCTCAAATAAAAACAAAGATCAATTGGTTGAGACATTGGTGGAGAACTTGAATTTAATGAATGGTTTTCAAAAAATGGGTTAAAGCTTAATCCAGAAAAACACAATTTTACCATTTCCATATTAACTACTGAAATTCTTCCCGTGGTGATTCCTCTTTTACCCCAACAGATTTCAACTTAGTACCAGCAACAAAATTTCTAGCAATAAAAATAGACTCATATCTAACGTGGGACCACCACATTAATGAGTTACTGACAAAACTTAGTGAAGCGTTCTTTGCCTTCCTCACTCTTTCACATGTTGTTGACAAACACACTCTCAAACAGGTTTATTATGCCTATTTATCTATGCTCATTTTCATCTATCATATGGAACGATCTTCTGGAGAAATTCCTCTACGTCTGAAAAAGTGTTTTTTATCCAAAAGAAAATGGTACGACTAATCAACTCGGCTCCTTTTCGTGACCCATGCAGGACGCACTTTAGAGATTTGCAAATACTTCCTCTACCTTTTCTTTTCATTCTTCAGAGTCTTCTTTACGTCAAAGCAAACCAAGAAAAGTTTTTTAATAACAATCAACATCACACTCATTTCACAAGAAACTCAATTGCTTGTATCCTATTCACAATACAAGCTTTCTGGAAAGGTCACCGCTTTATACATGTATAAAAATTTACAATCATATGCCACGTTCAATAAAGAAAGAAAAAAATTGCTTCCAAGATTCAAAATACTATCTACTTTTTCACTGTTTCTACAGTGTAGTGAGCTCTTTGCTTCTCTGTCAAGACTTTGAGGCATTCGACTTGCTATAAGAAAAAAAATAATTGTACAATTTGTTGTGTATTGGTGTACTAGAAGTTTAATTAGTTTAGTATACAATTTGTAATAATTGACGAGTTTTTGCCAAAGCATTGTGCTTGTAAGGCGTCTGTGACAATTGTGTAAATAATTAAATAAAAATAAATAGATGGATTGGTCGAGGTGGACCAATTAATTTGCCTCCTAGGTCCCTTGATTTAAATCCCTTGGATTACTACCTTTGGGGTAATTTAAAACAATGTTTATACACAGAACCAGTCAATTCCAAAGAAGAATTATTTAACCGAATTTTATACGCTTTTCAACTACTTAAGAACACTGAGATGCTATCAGTATAGCTGCACATGATTTTGTTAAATGCACTAGATTGTGCATAAATTATCAAGGAAATCATTTTTAACACCATTTGTAAGGTATAGAAATTGGAATAAAAGATTAGCAAAGATCAGCGATTAAAATGTTTTGTTTTTACGAAGAACGTTCATTTAATAAACAGATATTGCATTTTCTGTCTTATTTTTCGTATGTGTTGATTTAATTAAACATTAATTTTTTTAACTTCGTGTTTGTTTATTATTCGCCTATTTTACATTAATTCTCTTGAGAATTAAATTCTCTAAGAGTTTTGGTTAAAAAGTGTTCATGTGCGTGTTAATTACCCATTTAATGAAGTTAATGTACTTCAAATCTAAACAAAGCATGTTTTTCAAGACCAAATTTTGCATATTTGGTCTAATGTCTGGGACATATTGTATTACATTTTTCTGTTCATTTTACATAAAATCCAACAAATTTAACAACTGTCTTTACGCCATAAAAACACAAGTTTCACTTTTGTTTCCGTCCTTTGCTAAAAATCTGTTGAAATCTTTCGCTAGCCGTAGCTTGTTAACAAAGCATTTTGGGACATATGTTTATATGAACTTTTTTCATTATTTTGATGAGAGGAAACCACCTGAAAAGTGTCAGGGTTACTCGTGGACACCCTGACACCAGGGACCTTAGAATGTCCATGTAAAATGTTAGTACAATCGGTCCAATAGTTTTTATGTGATTGAGTAACACATCATATTTATTTACTAGAGTTTAAACTTGTTAATAATACTATTGGTTGTCAGAAGTTCTATAAGTTTATTGGAAAAATAGGTAATTGAGCTGAATGCATAATGATTAAAGGAATGAAAGTATTAGTCATGTATGGTTATGAATGATTTACATTAGTCAAATATAACACTAGGAATTTGTTAGGACCACTTTTAAAGTGTATGTTTTAAATCTTTATTTTTTATTGTCTTTTCTTAAATACATTATATTTGTTCTCTTAACCCCCTGAGTGCCGGGGCATTGCTATTTGCGATCCTGCATTATATGCAAGAAATGCCAGATTCGCTATTTGCAACTTCTGCAGTAACGCTTATATTTTATTTAGTATTTATCTAATTTGGCTCAATGACTATACATACGCATTCCAAAGGCATCAACGTAACTTTTGATGTAGGTTTTGTTGCATTTTGGATAGATTCTGATTTTTACGGCGGTTGTAAAGAGATCAAAATTTAGTTGAGTTTAGAATTGACAGCGACACGGACGAGCCGTCACATGTTTTGGTTGTGCTGGTGTTTATTTAAAAAAATTATTGTAAATATTGAAAGTTTTAAAGTGTAAATGGGTTTGTAGTGTTAGTATCTTCATATTATTTTGTTTGTGTATGTTGTTCTAGTTTGTGTGTAAGTAGAACAATGACTTGACCATGAGTTACGATGATGATAAGCAGATAATACTTTACTAAATACATTTGTATAGTTTTTGTGTTTGTTCAGTGATATTTGTAAACAATGAGTCGTAAAACATTGCTAACAATAAAGACCTAGTATTGCAGGCATTAGATTCAAGCATTAGCAGTGTAGACAAGACACAGAGTGTCAGGTTAGGTTAGAAACTTTCTAGTTTTGTAGCGGTTCATATTTTCATATTTATTTTCCAAACTTTATTTATAAGTATAAAATAAGTTTTTATATGTCTTTTTGTAAAGAATTAAATGGAGTATAAAATAGCATAACTGAAAATAAAAAAATAAATATTTCAATAACACTACGTTGTGTTAAATTAAAAAAAAACAAAATGTTTTTTCTCATGAAGTTTTTGTTAATGTTTTTTTTTTTATTAGTATAAAAACGTTAAATTACTAATGAATGTATTATGTTTATAAAGAAAATATATTTATCTACAAAACAAACAAAAACCTAGGACCTTATACTAATAAATAATTTTTTTATGAATTTTTAACCAAACCCTTGCTAAATCAGGCATTTTGGCTCGGCATTTCATGCATACCATGTAGCAAAACGCCACGGCACTCAAAGGGTTAAGTATGTTTTTTACAAAATATAGGTCTAAGTATTAGATTTTTAAATAACAAGACATTAAGATTCAAGATTAAGAATGTTTTGAACAAGGCACTAGTTTTATTTCTAAACAGTGCATTAGTTTTGTATTTTTTAAGTATGAGAAATAACAAATACTTAATTATAATAATTATAAAGATTCAGCATTATAGTCATAACAGCAGTTTTTATATATGTAAATATGTATTTAAACTGTCATATTTTGTTAACTAATTTCATTCAGTATAAAAATATTGCTTACTTCATTTGTATACAATTTATTAAAGAGAATAAAACTTAAAACTTTTAACTCTCTATCAAATTTTATAGTCTAATTGCTTGCTCTTTCTTCAAATTAGTAAATAGTTTCTTGTTATTGTCAAGTTTTAACAATATAGCACTGCCACATGTTACAACTTGTTAATTAGTTATATAAGACTGGAAAGTTTTGTGGCCACTTTGTTTGGATAATGAACTTTACCCCAGACCAAGACAGGCTTGGTTGTGTCACAGTGTTGTTCAGGGCATCTTGCAGCCTAGTATATGTTTATATAACAAATTTCTTCTAACATGTGGAAGGAAGTACACATACACTTTAACTGCACAAGTAATCAAGAATTTATTCAAGTAAGTCTAAAACAACCAGAATAAAATAAAATAATTTTCTCTGTATTAAATGATAATATAATTCTAAACAATGTGTTGCTAAACAGTAATCATTCTTAAACAAAATTCATTTGTTTGTTTTTGTAATATGGCAATACATTTTTCTTGTATAATTAATAAAAGTATATATTACCCATTATCGATAACCATACAAACAAAATTTTCTAGAAACAACAACTGGAGAAATATTAATTTTATATACCAATAAAATTGGCCTTTACTAAGGACCCCATTGGGTTAGAGTGATCAAATTGGAGAATTTATTTGAAGCCTGGCAGCCACTGGTAGACTATTAATGTTTTTGCAAAAATTTCTCCAGGTTCTTCTTTTATTTTTTCTAATTTCTTTTTTATATTCATTTAGGGCATGAAGATAAGAGATCCAGTCCTCTGTCCTTTTTGCCCATTTTAATAATTTCCGAGTTTTGTTTCTAAGTGTTTCTAACCTCCCAGTTCACCAAGACACATCTTTCTTTAGCCTGTTTTTTCTGAGAGGACAGTTTTTCTCGTAGGCCTTTATGATAGCTTGTTCAGCTAGTTGAGCAGACTTTTCTTAACGAAGTTCATTTTTCTGGTAGTTTTCTATTTTGCTCCAACTCTTCGGCTAGGGACACTTGGTATTCTCTCAAGTTGGTAGATTTAGGAACTCTGTGGCTCACGTTCAGCTCACCTTCCACCTCTATGTCGAACCTAATGGGGCAGTGGTCCGAAAGTGAGGCCTCCTGTGAAACGTTCCACCTTACTATGTTTATATTTTTGAGTCCTTTAGATAAGGTTATATCCAGAACTTCTTCTCTAGTTCTCGTAATAAAAGTGGGACTAGACCCTCTATTTTCTAGAACTAAATAATTACAGAATATAAACTGCAAGAGTTCCTCATGTCTTGGGTTTATATTTGTGCTTCCCCAAAAGGTGTCATAATCATTGCAGTCACAGCCAAGAATGAGGGCTACACCTCTCTCTGCAGTGCTGCAGAAGCCTTTCTACTTCCACTGGTGGGCAGTTTTTTGAAGGGTTGGGGAAGTAGGCTGAGGCTATAATTACCTCTTTTAGCTCCATGCTTTGAAGCTACTTTCATAGTCACCGCCACCATGTCCCTTGAGATCAAATCTATAACAGGAAAAGCTGTTGTATGTTTTGAAATTGAACACATGCTCTTGGATTTTCAATTGAACGATCATTTATATGACATTACCAACCTGAGTCGTCTGTAACCTCTGTTGACCCATGGACCCTCTTTTTCAAGTTTGCTTGCTGTGCAGTCGACTGCCAGGGTAAGCAGCACTGACTTTCCCTCGTCACTTCTACGCAGGACATTCCATTCACCAACCGATAGCTATTTATTTTGTGCCTTTAAGAACTTCATTATCTTATCAGTGAATTCATTAGTGCTAATTGGAAAATAGGCAATCGTGATGCTTGCACGAGGAATATCTCCCTCTGTTACAGTCTTTAGACTGCCCCCTTCCCAAGACTTACGGGAATCTTGCTTTCCTTTCAACCATTCTGCTGTGTTGTTATTTTCACAAGTGAAGATCAGAACTCCTTGTCTCCTGTTGATCCCGTATAAGCTTGGAGAGTTGGGACCCTCCTGTTCCTCCATGATCGCTTCCAGGATGAAGTTCTGGATATCTTCCATCTGTTTCGATGAGAGTAGAGTTTCGGGAAAATCAGAGTGTACATTCCCACCCTTATGCTCTCTGAAGCTTGTTTGTAAGAAGATTTTTGGGGAAGTCCAGATGGCTCCTTTTGTAACCCCTGTCTCGCTTCATTCTTTGTTTTCTTTCTCTGATGAACTTCCGGAGTGGAATAACAGACCAAAGTTAATTAGTTTTGTTTTTATGGAGCAAATAATTTTTCAGTACTTAAATGAATAATTTCCATGGTGTATATCTATGTCAAAAATTCGCTATGAAACACACTGTTATATTTTTCTGTTTGTTGTAAAAACTCATTTAGAGAAAAATATTTATTTGTAGTAAATTACCATTTTATACTAATATCATTGATAATGTTGTAAATGCAGTTTACAAACGTGGCAATAATCATATATGTGAGTTTAGAATTCTCCAAAGCACAATATCATTGTCCCTCTCCAATATAGTTTTGTTCAGTAAATAGATTATCATCATAATAAAATTTGTATCACTTGGTTTGAAGGGACAATACATGAATCATATGCTCCATGAAAATATTTTGGTCACATCGTACTGCAGTATACTGACCGATTTAGTTAGTAACAACAAAAATAGGCTTCTGCCAACCTTGTACAAAATAACTCACAATTGATGTTAAAACAGTGTTACCACCTCACAGATTGAATTTGTAATACAATAATAAACAAAATACCTAGCAACTTTCTGATTGCTATACTGTATTATGTTAGAGTGTTTCAATGTATATATTCTTACATACTTGTAAGTAGAAAATTGTTTAATGCTAGAGCTATTCGGAAAGTTGATTACGTTTTGCGCTGTGGCCGCTAGGGGCGTAACAACATTATCACTGAAGGTGGAGTGCGACAATGGATCATTAAGATTACAAATGGCCGAACAAATGTTCATGACGAAGAGCGAAGTGGAAGACCCAGCATAGTGACTGACGAACTTGTTGAGAAAGTTGACGCAAAGGTCCGAGAAAATCGACGGTTAACCATAACGGAACTCTCGCTTAGTTTCCCTCAAATTTCACTAACTTTGTTATACGAAATCGTCACTGATAAGCTTGGCTTCCACAAGTTTTGTGGAAGATGGGTACAGAAAATCCTGATCGATGTCCGATGTCCACAAAAATCAGCGCATGGCTGCAGACTTAACAATTTTGGATGCTTACGACAAAGAGGGTGGTTCACTACTCAATCGCATCGTAACTGGCGATGAAACATGGGTGAAACATGTTAACTGCGAGACCAAATTGTAGTCAATGGAGTGGGGACACACAAGTTCCCCTCACAAACCAAGAAAATTTTTGCAAACGATGTCGGCAAAAAAGGTTATGGCGACCGTTTTTTGGGACAAGAAAGGTTTAATTCTTGTTGATTTCTTGGAACGAGGCACTACAATCAACTCAGAGAGGTATTGCCAAACGTTAAACAACCTCAGAAGAGCGATCTAAAACAAGCGTAGGGGAAAGTTGAGCTCGAAAATTCTGTTGATTCACGATAACGCTCAACCTCACACAGTAAATTGCACACGTGAAGTTCTCGATCATTCCAGTGGGAGTTGTTTCCTCATCCACCATACAGCCCGGATCTTGCATCAAGTGACTACCACTTGTTCCCAACAATGAAGGAGTGGCTGGCAACGCAGCGCTTTGACGACGACGCAGAGCTGCAGCAAGAAGTGACAAACTGGTTGAAGACACAGGCGGCAGAAATTTATGAGGACGGCATTGTCAAGCTCATCCATCAATATGATAAGTGCCTAAATTTGAATGGCGACTATGTTGAAAAGTAGTATTTAAGTGTGGCTTTCAAATGTATATACAGTAGAACCTCGATAGTTTCGACACTTTGTGGACTAACGGGGTGTCGAACTATCAAGATGTCGAACTATAGGGAGTATATAGATTTTAACACAAGGAATATTAAAAAGGCGAGTTTTATGTTAAGATGGACTGTAATTTAATTAACAATGTACAACTAAACAAATATTAAACTGATGAAACAAAATGTATCAACTTACATTGTTTTACAGTGCTGTACTTCTTCCTCTTAAAATAGTTAATGATTAAATGAATAAATGTAAAAATAAACAAACTCAATTCATAATATAGGCTAGATAAAAAACAAAATGTATATACAAAAATAAATTAATATGGGACAACTATAACTTGTAACATGGTTACATCATGTTTTACTTTTTTACAACGCAAAATAGTTTGTGATTTTTAATTGTTTTTCACTTTGGTTTCTTCGCCGAGCCGCCTCGTCACGTAATCGTCGAAGAAACAAAATGGTCCATTCCAGTCGTCCCTTGTTCCTGTAAATACTGGATCGCTCCCTCGAAGAATTTTACACCTTCGCTGTGTGTCAGTTTTGATTTTTGAGTGGTTTATCTTCGTCGTCTTCTGACTCTTCTTCACTATCCTCTCTTGATTTTAATAGCATCAACTATTTCTTCCTCTGAAGTTGGTCCGCTTTCTTCATCTTGTTCACATCCACTCGAAAACATCTGTAGGTGAAGCTTCTTCACAACCTGGGATTTTTTCCATTAAAGTGGCTAGCTCGTCATCTTTAATTTCTTCGTTGAACTCATTTCCCTGGTGTCCAAGAGCTTCCTCCAAGAAACGCACGAGCGTTAGGGATTGAGTTCATCCCATGCCTGGGAAATCCAGCCAACAACATCCAGCATATCAAATTTTTTTTAACTTATCCACTAATTCGACTCCTTCATCTAGGCTTGAATGAGACATGAAAGGAGTTTCTTCCTATACAACTTCTTAAGCGTTACCAAAACTCCTTGGTCCATAGGCTGGCAAAGGGAGGTTACGTTAGGGGGCAAGAACATAGCTTTAATTTCTCCGTCTTGAATGACATCTACAGCCGGGTGCGTTGTTGCGTTGTCGAGGATCAAGAGTGCTTTCATTGGAAGGTTCTGGGACTTTAGATGCTTCTTAATTTCGGGCACAAACTGTTTGTGAAACCATTCGTTAAAAATGCTCTCTGACATCCAAGCATTTGATTGGTGTCTGTAAAAAAACGGGAGGTCAAAATGGTCACCATTCATTTTAATATTTTTGAAGGCTCTAGGTTTCCTGGCCTTTCCTATCAGAGCCAATTTTAATTTATGAGTTCCTGTTGCGTTACTGCAAGCCAACACAGTAACTCTGTCCTTACTTTTTTTATATCCTGCTGCAGCTTTCTCTTGTTTGAGAGCCAAACTTTATGTTGGGAGCATTCTAAAATTCAGACCAGTTTTCATCACAGTTATAGATTTGCTCTCCACTAAGGCCTAATTCTTCAATCAAAGCTTGAAATTTCATTTTAAAAAATCATGTGAACTATCGAGATTTGCTGACAGTTTTTTCTCCACAAATGCTCAATTGTTTAATACCATAACTCTCTTTCCATCTGTCCAGCCATCCAGAGCTTGCTGTGAATTCAGGCTCTCCCTCTTCTTTAAAGTTTTGATAAAATTTCAAGGCCTTTTCCTGTAAAATCGGTCCTGAGATCGGTGTCCCTTTCTCCCTCTGAATCCTAAACCACTGGAAAAGAGCTTCACTTACTTGTTTCATACTCAGACCTCTTCATACTCCTCCTCTTGTCTAACGATTCTGAACACACTCTTTTCACACACCAAGACTCAATTTCATTTCTAGACTTCCTCCATCCAATCACTGTTGACCGACCAACGTTCAAATCACTCGCCACTTTCTGTACACTTTTCCACCTTTGTCAATCCTTTTTAGAGCATCTAATTTCATTTCCATCGTAACAAAGCACCTTTTACGTTTTTTTATCTGACATTTTAAAAAACACACAAATTACAAAGCAGTTCAGTAACACCAACTACGTATGTCTAACGATCGTTAAAAACAGTAACGTATCACGAAAGGAACAAAAACGCGTCTTAACTCCGCAGCGTCACGAGCGAACTGAGTTGACGACTAAGAATAGCGGGTGAGTCAGAGGGGGAGGGGGAGGAGGATGCGCTATACAAAGGGCAGTGGCGCGCGTTCACGGCAACAATGGCGGGCCCGTCAAGGACACCACTTGTCCCTGCTGTCACGTTATGTTGGTCACGGCTTGGTGTCGAATGATACGGACTGTCGAACTATCGAGTGTCGAATTAACGAGGTTCTACTGTAATAAAATTTTTTTCCTACACTTTGTTAATTCAATTCAATTCAATTCAATTCAATTCAAAATATAAATTTTTAATTCCAAAACGTAATCTACTTTCCGAATAGCCCTCGTATACATATATTCTTTAAATATTTACATTAAGCTGCGTCCACACTGGCCGAACAATGTCCGCTGAACATTTTTTGTGTGGCGGCGAACGTTTGCTGTTTGGTTGGTGTGGACGCCTCGACAAACGTTCTTGGAGCGATGGTGGGGGTAGCGTGCCGCCATTTTTGTTCAGCGAACTTTTGTTTAGTCCGGAGCTAGAAATCTTGCGCATCGCAACCCTTGCAGCTAGTTTCTTGTGTTTTACTGTGTGTGTAGAGAATTGTGTCATGAGTTGTCAACAGTTGTGGGACCGTGAAAAGATTCTTACTTTGATAAAGCTATATGAACAGCACAGTTTACTGTGGAATCCTCGGGAAGAGAGCTACAAAACGAAAAACAAAAGAAACTATAGTCTAAAAGTAATTGCTACAGAAATTAAAGTTCGACATCCGAGTAAAGTTGGAGAAGAGGCAGCCATCTGTCAAGTCCGCTCTCAAGTCTTGACTGCTATATTCGTATCGTCTTCTCAATAACTGTCTCTGCCACCATCGACGCCGACGTTAATAGCTGATAATATAATATGCAGCAGATATAACAGAACATGCAAGTAAATGCCGACGGGTACGCGCATCCATCTTCACTGAGAGTATAACAATGAATTCAGAGCGAACATCAATTTTGTTCGACAGACTACTACAATAAATGTTCAGCGGACAAATCTTTCTAGTTCGATGAATAATATTTGTTCTGCGAACGTTCGACGAACATGTTCGTCTCGAACGTTTTCCTAGTGTGGACGCACCTTTACAATGGACAATGTAGTCCAACATGTGTGTGCATGCATGCATATGTATATATCCAATGCTCTGAAATGGTTACCGTATATATTGAGATTTAAAAATTTCAATACTAATTAAAATTTAAACAAATTTTTTTATGTGATCATAACTATTTTTTTTTATTTGAGATTTGATTTATATCAGTAATTTTTTTTAATCAGTTGCTGGGTTTAGTTATTTTCATTATTCCCTCCTCTTAAAAGAATAATAATCCTAAATGTAAGGAGTGTCTTATGAAATCATTGACTTTTCACATCATTTTATTTATATTAGGACAGGGAAATGACATTTTTTTAATAACTGTGCAACATGTTAATATGAAGTAGTCTAGACATTCATCTCTTGGGGTAATGGTGTTGCAGAGCACGCAGCCACCACCACTGAGCAGTCCCCCGCTAACATTAGAGAAGAGCTCTCCAGTGGACAAGAAGCCAGTGATGACTGGAGTGGAACAGTTGCGTCAATGGATAGACAGCTACGAGGAGGCAGTGACCAACCATTACAGTCCTGAGTTGCGTGCCCGCATTGCCAGCATCAAGGTGAACGGGATACATTCGGACTTGAAGTTGCCCTCCAATTTGTCTACAACACCCAAGGTTCGGGTCTCTCTGCTCCCATCTGGCGTCAAGGTATTTATGTTCAGCATAAGTTATGTTTAAAAATAAAAGCTATATCGATAATCATTGGAATTGAACAAAATAAAGTATATTTATCAAAATATCTTAGATTATTACGTGAGTTTTAAAATACGGTGTTAGAGTGCATTGATTTTAAATGTTAAAAGTTATTGTTTGACGTGAATACAAAGCCCTTCAAATTACATTTTTTTAGTATTATAAAATTGTTTATTCTGTTCACCTGGAAACTATTGTGACTAGTATGCATTTAAGTAAATAATAAAAATAGATTGGTTTGTAAAAAGGCTCTTTACTCTTAAAACAACATACGGAATACATTGAATTTGACAGAGCTATATAATTGTAAAATAATTGAAAACGTCCATTAAATGTCAATAGCAACACTTATAGAAAATGTTAAGTCTAGCATTAATTATTTACACCAAATGATATGTTGTATAGATTAATATTTACCTATATGATCAGCTGATTGTAAAACAAGCAAGCTTTAAAAAATTACAAATTTTCTCCTTTACAGGAAGGCCCTTTCATGCAATTTGTGTTGGTATGGCAAAGATTCTATCTTACCAGCTGTTTGTATAATGAAGAAGAGGGCATACTTTGGTATAGTTTGCCAAATAATCTGCCATGATAGACATTGTTGTGTTGCATGCTGCTTATATTCACTCCCAGGTAGAACATGCAGAGCATATATAAGCTAGGTGAAGTGAATCACAACGTAGTGTGCAATTTAATGAGAAATTGAAAATTACTTAGAAAATTTACTTGTTTCTATTGAGTGTTACTGAACATACAGAGTACATTAAAATGCACACAAAGATGAAAGTAGTGAGCCTACTGTGTTTGTCAAAACTCGTCAAGGGTTAACATTTTAAATTAATAACTTCAAATTTGGGTTAATTGTGAGTTTACTATCATTCTGATTTCATAAATTCTTTTTTAATACTTCCAGAGAACAATTTTAAGAGACGTGATTTTTGTTTTGAGGGTAAAAGTATTTTTTCTTGATTTTTCATTTTTAATATGGTATGAATGATTTTCAAACTATGGGAAGAATGAGTGTCTAAATATGGGAATGGCTCTTTCAGTGTTTATACTTTTAAAGTTACAACCATTCTCAATCCTATAATCACTGGCCATTGTTGCTACATTTTATGCTAACTTTAGGGTCTTTACAATATTTTTTAACAGTTAAAAACCGTGCTTAGTGTTTAGAGCAGGAATTAATGGTGTGTGATATAGTTCTTAAGTTGATTTTTTACAGATCCTGCTGGCAACAGTGTCCATGTCAAGCAACCAGCCGTTAGTGGAGCTGCGAGGCAAGTACATGTTGTGTGGATCAGGACCATCGAATAGGCCTCCACGTCCTGCAGTGCCTCCCCCTGGACCCTACATCTTCCACTATAAGCTTCCTCGTGACAACACAGAGGTCTGCGTGGATGCCAGGACCTATGGCAATGATGCCAGATTTGTCAGGCGTTCTTGCAAACCTAATGCTGAAGTGAGTCTTTGGAACACTATTCACAGTCTTTACAATACATTTTTTTATGTGATGTGGTCCGTGAAATTATGAATGGTGATCAAAATATTCTTTATTTGCGAGCCCCATTTGACACTGGTTGATCTAAAGTTGCATTAGTGTAGTGGAGTTTATCTAGGTTAGTTCAATCCTCTGTGTCACGGCAAGTCCCCAAACATGTAATTAAAGTCTGCCAATGATTGTCTCAGACCTTGGCCACTACACAAGCGGTGAAGTGGCAGAGCAGTAGTGGCTGTAATACAAGCGGTGTTTTTGTGTTTGTTTTATTCAGTCACCAAAATGGGGTCTCCAGACTAAGTTGTCCAACTCTTATCCCGGAGTGAAAATACATGTATTAGATTGTACAGGCCTAAAAAGTACAGTGCTCACACCCAATAAACAAGTTTAAAGTTTGTTCGGTGTATATTATCACCTGTTTGACGCTTTAATAAGAATTGCAACTTTATGTTTGTAATATATCAGAATGTCAGTTGCATTTTTACTAGACCAGATAAAAGACAAGTTTTGGAGAAGTAAATAGTGGATTTACAACAAAGGTGTATATGAGAAGATTTAAAAGAAACATTTAATGTATTATAATACATATAATAATGAGCATTGTTTATAATTAATAGTATATTTTGTTATTGACTTGGCAATATACTGAATTTTGACTTTGTTAAAGATTGTAAAATCTAAACAACAAATAAACATTTTACTATTATTTTAAACAGTGTTGAGAGTTGAATTCATGGTACTGTTTATAAAACCACAACAGCAAGAGGGGTAGTCTATTTGCGGAAAGTGGAGGACGTGATATTCTCACCATGGTGCACTTTTTACTAAATGATTCGGTTTATTTATATAGAGAACATGTTATAAGGGGAACTCAATTTATTGGTTATTGTCAATTGGATTAGCTTCTATAGATGAGCTAGTATTGGCAATATGTTATGCAGACAAACGCTAAGTGATTTGTAATTTTAATAATATTCAGCTTATAACTAAGCTTTATTTGATGTAATTTAACGTGTTGTAGATCTGAGGCATTAACCCATTGCGGATCACTGACGAGCTGGGCTCGTCACGCAGCGGCCGGGCCTAACGGCACGGTGACGAGCTCAGGTCGCAAAAGCGGTCTGCTTTTAAATTTCCCTCCAAATAGT